>NC_091744.1:50529591-50843966 GCF_043380555.1 Nothobranchius furzeri | reverse complement strand
ATTTTGTTTGAGCAGTTACCTTAATGATATGGCTGTAATTCAATTATGCAACACCTCATAACAACACTTAATAAAAAACTTCATTAACCCTTTCAGAACTGCCATTAACTGTCTGCATGGAGTTATAATTCCAATTTTGCTGTAAAAACAGTTACACTGTGTTAAACAATTGAACCAGTTTTGGACGTGTGCACCAATTCGACTCTTAGAATTAATTTAGAATTGATTTTTTTCCCCAATACTGCAATGTTCCTAATTTATCAGTTAAAATTAAGTTCTGCTTTATAGTTGTTGTGTAAAGTACAGTCAGAAGAATAGGTGTAGTGTCTAGAGTATCTTCACTTCAAACAAGTCATATGGTCAGAAAATACAACCTAATACAGCCAGGGGTGGACTGGGACCAAAATTCGGCCCTGGAATTTTCTCTTCAGACCGGCCCACTACATTAGCCGCGGAAACTACATAGAAGTTGGCAAATTTTTCAGCATCTCCTCTCTGTATACTACAAAGGATAGTCATATTCTGTGATAGTTAACAAATAAAGAATGTAAATTAACTCATGGACTAAAATTGACACCTATATCAATCAATCAACCAATCAGTTTGTATTCATTATATTGTCAAATAACAATAGAGGTTGTGTCATCATGACTAAGGGTGGGGCAGCAAGACTAATGGGAAGAGCCCTGGTGCTACCTTTCAAGTTTTTAGTCTGTGACTGTAAAAATCTTGTAGTGTACACCCAGTGTTAAAAACAGACCCGGACAATAAAAACAAAATATCCTGATAAATGATCTAAATAAATAGCAGCATTAGACCTGAAACTTCTTTGATTTAGCGATGACTCAGTCATAAAGAAATCATCACTAGGGAACTGAAAGGAACGTGGGATGCATCATTAAGTCTCTAATCATCCCAGATTAAGTAGGATTTTATAGAACATTATAAACTTACCATTCAACAGCCAAACTATGGTACAGTGGAAGCAGAGAGAAAGCAGGTCCTCATACATGGATGAGGGGGACAACTCCTCAGGATTTCATGTGTCAAGAGGTTAAACTGTGAGGGACATGGCAAACATTGGTCTCTAATAATCCACAATTAAGTATGATTTCAAAAAGCAGTATAAACTTACCATTTGAAAGGAGACTCAACAGCCAAACTTTGGTACAGTGGAACCAGAAAGCAGGTTTTCGAACAAGTTCACAATGAACAGAGGGATAACGACTCCTCAAATATATCAGAACAGCCTGTAATAGTGATGGTAAATGGTCTGTATTTGATATAGCGCCTTCTAGAGTCCTGGAACCCTCAAGGCGCTTTACAACACAATCAGTCATTCACCCATTCACACACTGGTGGGGACGAGCTACAATGTAGCCACAGCTGCCCTGGGGCGCACTGACAGAGGCGAGGCTGCCGAGCACTGGCGCCACCGGTCCCTCCGACCACCACCAGCAGGCAACGTGGGTTAAGTGTCTTGCAAAAGGACACAACGACAGCGACAGACTGAGCGGGGCTCGAAACTGCAACCTTCCGATTACGGGGCGAGCACTTAACTCCTGTGCCACCATCGCCCCACAAAATCACACAAAATTAAGGATTAATACCCATGCACAATAAATCTGTTAAGGATCATTAAAACAACAAATAAGGAATTACAAAATCTATAATGTGTGATGATGACTTTATTAAATATTTCCCACCTTTTCAGTGGAGCAGCTTTTTAAGCAGCTCACTCTTCTCTGCTAGTCTATCCATCACAGAGTCAGAGTCCAAAGCCATGAGAATGTCTTTCTCCGAGGCCATCAACATAAATGCCTCCAGTTTATCGGATGAGAGGGTGCTTCTGAGCCTGTTTTTAATAAACTTTAAGATGGAAAATGTGCGCTCACAAGCCACCTGCGTAAGGGATAATGTGAGGAGGTATTCATAAGCAAGGCCTAGAACAGGGTATGCATCTGTTAGCATGTTGAAACAACGAAGTATTTGGTAGCAGCACAGAGGGCATTCTTTGCAGGAGCAACAGCTTATGGGAGTTATCTCAACCTCTTCTGTGTTGTCCTCTTCACCATCTAATCCATCTTGTACTGTTCTTGCCTTGTATTCTGCCAATGGGGATGCCTTCAACCTGTTCTGCTGGAGTGCAAAGCTTTTCAATTCAGCCTGTATATTTTCCTTAGTTGCCCTGCTGTCAAATCCTTGCAAGCACTTGCTCAAATCTTGAAGAGCAGACTGGGGAAGAGCATTGGTACAGAGCTGAGGGAAGTGTCTGGGATCCAGACATGCCAAGTCGTCATGTAGATTGCCATGCATTAAAAAGCATCTGAATGGCTTCAATTGCGGTGTCCATGATCTGGTTATGCACATTCACCTGATAGAATTTTTCTGCATCATCCAGGGTTTCATCTTGAGCCATCTCTCCAGGCAAGACTTTCTTCATCCTCTTCCTCTTTTGTGGCAATGTGGCCTCCACTTCAATGTCCATGTCATCTTTCTCTTGGATTTTTGTGTTTGTCCACTCGACAAATGTGTCTGCTGCTTTTTTTTTACAGATTCAAAATCTCTTCACAAGCTTTTCAGTGTATACTGTGTTGATACTACTGTTGGAGTTATTAGGAGCGAACAATTAGTAAGCTTCAACTTACTTTTGGATTCTTCAATAAATTCTGTAAATATGGGAATATTTACTGAGTTATTAATTAATTAAGATACAATTAAGTATATACGGGGCACCATTCCCTTCAAACGGGAAAAAATTGAATCCAAAACTCTTATCAGTCTTTCTTTAAGTTCGTAGAATCCTCGGAGCAGAGACTTCTCTTCGACACAACAAAGCTACTGGAGACGAAAATCTGAATTTTATAACGTTTAATTAACAATTTGTCAAATGAATAAACAGTGGCATAAATGAATAATAACCATGTGATATAATAAAAGGATGTATATTCAAAATAATGTTCAAGGTGTTTTGTGTGTATGTATGTGTGTGTGTGTGTTTCTAAAATGGAGTCTGTATACAAGATAGAAGACCCCTTTGTCTGGCTAAAGTGTGGGTGGCAACTTGCACTTTAACTTCCAAGGCACTTAGAATCATAAGTAACTTAACCTTAAATTCACTCAAAACATTTCAAAGGATCATGAAACAACACAAAAGATTAATCACGAATAATATCTTTTAGTTTAACCACGTGGCCAAGCAGAAAACATTTAAAGATACCAAACAATGATCAATAAGCAGTTTATTCTTTCAAAATGACCCGACGGACGTATTGGGAGCGAAAGAGGAAAACACGAAGCTACTTTTTAAGCAATAGCGTGGTTTTATTGCTTATTCTGGACTATAGAGGAAACGGAAGAAGGAAAGAGAGAGAAGGAGATGAGTTTCTGATCACCAGAACAGTGAAGCGTCCCTCCTCACTGTTTGATGGTTCTCCGTGTTTCTCCGCAGTTTGGCATCGTCCGTCGGTTTGATGGTTTTCTCCGTTGTTTCTCCCCACGAGTGTTTCTCCAACGGGCTGGACACAAAGAGAACGAAGTTTCTTTTGTGCTGAGTTTGACAACTTACGGCGTCTCTGAGAGCTGGATGGAGCTCCGCTCGTTCCCAGTCAGGTCCTGATGGAGTTGGAGTGGCTTTTTCCAGCGGTCCCGTGGGCTCAACTTGGGCACTTAGAGCTTCCGCGTGCTCAAGGGAGTCGGAGCGTTCGACAAGCGTGTCCTTACCGCCAGGTATCCTGGGCAAAAGAACGAGGTTTCTTTGTCTTTGCTGAAGATTTATGGTCTTAGTTCGCGGGAAAAGCTCCACGGCCTCCCGCACATGCGCAGAACGTGTTTCTGGTATTAGGCGGTGACATCATCACAATGCTTCCGTGTGCAAAGCATCATGGGAATGGAAGTTTCTTCTTATTTGCTTTTCAGAGCAATTTAAGCACAGTCATTTTGGAGAAAATCGCTGCATAGTAATTTCCTCATGAGGTCAGACCCTCAACACTACCATTCTGTGGGCAGAGAGGATGTCCAATCCTGCTGTCTGAAGGTACTTAGACAATGGAGAGGTATGCTCAAATATGCGAAGGAAGATTTGAGCCGTTAAGATCGTCTCACACTTCAGCAAAGACTCAGCATATCTTCTGGCCATGACACGGATGGAGGGTTTTACTGTTGCCCGTTTCTGGATGGCTGATAATGTCAACAGTACATCGACATACAGACCATTTTCCGGCTTTCCAAAGGAGCCATACACCTTCTCCAGGGCCTCGTGCTTGGCCCACCAACGTGTCTCACCAATAGGAGCAAGGATTCTCCCTCTTTTGTTTTGGCTGTCTCTTCCCACACATTCATCCTTTGATGTGACTCTTTGATAAATACAGCAATGCCATTGAGGAGCGCAAAAAGGGACACACTCTCAATAACAACCTGGGTTGTGTTTGCAAGCACCAGATTTAGCACATGTGCATAGCACCAGACATGCACCTGGTTTGGTGATTGTGCAGACAATAGTGAAGACAATCCTTTAAAATGGCCTTGCATGTTTGATGCCCCATCGGTCACATTTCCAATGCACATTGTCTTGCTGAGGCCCATTTTTTTTCAGAACATCTGACAGCATGTCAACAAAGGCCTGTCCAGTAGATGAACAACACTTCAGCACTGCAACAAGCCTCTCATTAACAACATCAGTAACATACCTCATAATAATAGAGCACTGGTCCTGAGAGGAGATGTCCTGTGTTGTGTCCAGCTGAACTGAAAACATTCCTGCTTTCTTGATCTCATGTGATACGTTTTCTTGAATCAGATGCTGAATTGCATCTATCACTGAGTTGACTGTGGTTTTGGAGAGAAAAGTTACAAGGGAACCTCTGCCTCTTGTGCCTCCAGACAAATGTAACTTTCCTCAATGCAGCTATCCAGGTGCTCTTTTAAACAGAAACCATACTTCCCCAGTAGAAGTATGAGTTCAAGGAAATTTCCATGGTCAACTGTGTGGTCTTCCAGGGTATATGCTGCCTCATTTTCTGACCCCCTCTTCCCAAGAACTTGATGACATCTATTATGCGCTCCAAAGCCTGTCATCTGTTTTTGACCTGCTCTCTGTGTGCGGTCATCTGACTGCCACGAAACAAACTGCTGATATCAGCACTGGCAGATTTCAAGAGGTATGCTTCAGCACAGTTTCTGTGTGCACTGCTTCTCTCATGTTCCTCGGTGCGCTGGTGTATATGCTTCCATTCTGACATTCCACTGACGAACAGACTACTATCAGTTCTCTTATCAAATGCCATGCAGATGAAGCAATACAGCATGTGACCCTCTGGACAGTACGTCAGCCACTTTCTGCTGGTACCATCTCTGCTACAGAACACTTTCTGCACCACAGGATTGGTACTTTTTTGCTGAGGATGGTAATTTAGAAACGATAGGAGATTTTTCTGATCAGGTTGTGAAAAAAAAATCTGTTATTTCACTGTCACATTCTTCGTGCTTTAGAGCTGTTTCCCTCTCAGGTGGTGCTGTCTTTGGGCTGGCATACTCCTCACTCTCTACTGTCTTTTCCTTCTCAGGTGGTGCGGTCTTTGGGTTGCCTGTATTGGTTTGGCCCTCTCCCTGAACTGACCAGCTGGACTTGCCCATGACCTGTGTCTGGGCAAATAAGAAAAGCATTTTGCATTGTAAGGGAAAATAACTTCAAACCACAGAATAATCCACAATAGAAATATTAGTCCATATTGAACTAAATGTTCATGTGCACAACAACACCAATGGCTGTCATGTTTTCATTATGACACCTAGGCCTACTAGTGCTTTCCTGTGCAAACAACTCGGATGCTGTGATGACAAAAAAAAAAACTTGAAAAAACGTTAAAAATTGATTCTGAAGTGATTCTTATAACACATTTTAACAACCAAAACAATTGATTCACGTGTCAGAATCAGTTTAATTATTTAACGTTGTTTGTCCTTTTCTTCACTAGAATGGGAGGGAAAAGGCTAGATAGCCACTTTAAGATTAAAAGGTTATTTTCCCAGTGAACAGTTACTCAGTGTTGGTTGCATTATTTCATATCAGACATATATTTAATGTAACAGCTCAAAAAGTGTTTTAAAAAAAGCATTGACCCATATCGATTTTAAATTAGAACAGATTGAATCAGACCGAATCAGATTATAATAATTGATTCATATTCCTAAGAATCAGAGTCAAATCACTTCTTGAACTTTAAATTGATACACAGCACAAATGTGACAGTACTTGAACATATTCAAGACCACACTATATGCATTCATTCAAACTGTAGTTCAAAGTAACACATTTACACAGAAATTAAAGTGATAAATACCAACAAAATAGTTCTTCCCTCAGTAAACAATAAATGAATTGAAACAATCAATTTCATACCAAATATTGGCTATTAAACTAATTATTCCCTACATGCGTACTTATATTTTGTGCTAAAATGCTAAGTATCTCATCTGTATTTACAATACAGCTGAGTCTGTATCTCTATTTACAGCTCATTGGTCGAGAAAATGTTTACTGTTGCTATGGCAACAGACAGCTGACATGTTGTTCAGTAAATCAATAGGTGGGTTTCACATTCTATAATACTATTGCAGTTAGAGGCCAGGTTCCAGGCTGTACAACTCAATGGGAGAAAAACTGTTTTTGGAAGAAATTTCCAAAAAGAAACTGTCCAAATGTTTTCCCTGAAGATTATTTTACAGTGATTGGATTCACAAACCTGCCATATTATTCATTCCTATGTTGCTGAAAGTCCTTTCTACTGGTCAACATCACACATGTTCTTTTGAATACTGTCTCCACTTGTACATCTTTAAGGGAAAATTTATTAGAGTTGTCCTCAGTCACCCCTGCTTTCCCCCCAAGTTTCTCCTCCAGCCTCGGGTGGCAGGAGAAGGAGAAACTGTGGCAGAAGGGAGAGTGACGGGCAGCGGGACAGTTCGACACACTTTTCCTCCATGATGCAACAAATAATAAATCAGTTGGCTCATCCTGCATTACCTAGAACAGGGATTCCCAAAGTGTGGTGCACGCACCCCCGGGGGTGCGCGAGCTGCCGCTAGGGGGTGCGCAAGGTAAAAAGTGTAATGGCTGCGGAGCTCAGAGAAGTCTGTCATATGTCACCATTAGGGTAGCCAAAAACTCATTTGTGGGTGGGCCAAAGAAAAAGTAAGTGGGCACAATAAATGTAATTGAAAACAAGTATATTTTTGCGCGCGCGCGTGTCCTCCACATGTGCCCTAGCTTCATAATAACAATGCGCCGAGCTTCAGCACTCTGGCCTGCGCACGCCGATATGTTCCGTATTTGATCATTTTTAACGATGTTGGAGAAATCTGAAGGTGGCGAGTCATTCTGGCAGATTGTAATTAAGTCTCAGGCAGGTGTTCTGACATTGTAAACCTCACACACAGAACATTGTGGATGTAACAAAATAAATCAAGAAATGATTCCCATTCAGGCTATTAACAGCGCGTTGAAGATCTGAAGTTCAGAGTGCGTCTGTCAGAGGTCAGACGCGTTCCAGCGGAACCACGGCTGACGGGTGCACAAGTGAGCACATCTGGGCTGGGCAGAAGTAATTTTACAACGTTGGTTTAAATAGCGCCAATAACGAGACACAGTGACTGGAGCGGCTCATGGAGCTGTGCCGCGCTCGCGCACACACACACACACACACACACAGATTCAATAAGCGTGCACGCTGCGCAAACTCCGGCGCGCAGTCAGACTGAAGGCAGAAATGAGCACTGCCTCCTCTGTGATAAAAACTTTTAAGAGGTTTTATAACAATATTTTTCATTCAAGGTCAAATTAAGATATTAGCTTCTATTTTGGGATGACGTATTAAAGTCGGGACCGCTCCAGCCAGTGACTCCGAACCTGAACTCATGTTACTGCAGCATTTGTTATTCCAGCCCGCGTGGCAGCGGATCGCAGATTCAGCCACACCATAAAACAGCAATAAGCCGGTCTGAGGCAAGAGTGAACCTCATGGCTTTTCCATATTTTCCCCTATAGACATTTGATTACGCACAAGTAGGTGATCAGCTCAGGTTTACGCAGAACAGAAGGAAGGAGAGCGCCCTGGCCGCACAAGTTAAACGTTCCTACTTTAAGAAAACCGTTAAATTGCATTGTTTATGTGCTACCTGGGCACTCTAGATATTTATTTAAAATTAAATCAAATGAAATTGTAAATTGTAATTGTAATGGTGTAATGCTTATTAATTTTCTATTTAAAAAATGAAAGTGACGGGGAAAAAGGTCAATCATATTTTTTTTACCCTGGCTGTTTAGCTTGACGTCTGAGATATATATATATATATATATATATATATATATATATATATATATATATATATATATATATATATATAGCCATGCCCTGATGTGGGGGCTGGGGGGTGCGTCGACATGGTCGAGACATAGAAGGGGGTGCGAGGCTAAATAAGTTTGGGAACCACTGGCCTAGAACAATGAGTTCTGATGATAATCCACGGAGTTTGAACATTAAATCGCTCCACCACAACCACGGAGGAGCTGTGAAAGAAATGGAGCAGAGCAGAGAAGAACAGGGGGCTGTTACCACAAATCCGCTTCATACAGCAGTGAATAAATGTGTCTGATCGCCATGCGTTAAGTAAAATAATAAGTGTTAATAATCTGTGCAGAGCATTAAAAGGATATTTTCTGATCTACCACGGGCGCTGTCGCGCTGCATTTGTGGCCAATGCACCTCTCATAAGCGCCCGGTAGAAAGGGACAAGCAGCAGAATATGCGAGAATGTGCTGCCCAGTAACACGCTGGCACTGCTGGTCCAGTCCGATGGAAAGGGGGTCACACTCACTGTTGAACTATGGGCTCTTTAGAATGTTGTGATGTCACATGAAACCAACCTAAAACTAAATCAACCCAAATATCAACACTCATGGCCTTTTTAGCTCATAATACATGATGACTGCTATAAATATGAAATGTTTTCTACTTGTTATTGAACACACACATCACGTTTTAAAATGTAACCTAGCCAGCCCTGTGCTAATGCTACTTACTGTAGTGTCACCCCTTCTTCTGGTGCACCAGCAGCACCTGCTGGGGTGGTGACTAAGGCTGGCCCAGGACCAAATAGGTCTGTCAACTTAGAACACTTAGCAGCTCCCACCTCTAAAGACTTCAATTTTTTTCGCCGCAACTTTTCTGCGCCACCCAAACGTTTCCTCGGCTTCTCCATTTTCCACATCAACTGTCCGACCTTAGCACTGTCCAACCACCACTCCCGCCGACTAGCGATGAGGCCCCGCCCACCCTGGTTTGTGCTGCCTGTGATTAACAGCCCTGTCGCAGCGCCCTGAACCAGTCTGCCCATGACAATGAGAAACAGACCAATAATACATCTTGATGTGGGCAACACACTGCTAGCCTCGATAACCTATTGGCCGGCCCAATTTGTAAGAAATCTGAGGGCAAGAGAGAAAGACGAACGCAACGAGTGGATGAATGAACGAATGAAATAATTAATAAATGCCAGACTGGCCCGGCGGCCCTGCCCACATTGTCGGCCCACCGGGACGCACCCGGTGCTCCAGAAAGTCAGTCCACCCCTGGGTGGACCTGATAGGGCCACTCCATTCTGATATATTTTTCTGTGAAAGACTTCTTTTAAACTCAGTTGATCTCAGAATTAAGCTGACAAGAGCCAGCGATGCTTTCTGCCTGATGGGGGCACGTGACTCCACCTACAAGCTGAAACTGCTGGGTGCATCACATTATGTGAAAAAAGTTAATATTTCACCCACCGTACGTTTGGGTCACAAATCTGCTTTACTAAAAGCAAACGCTTTGTATCCCCTTTCACGTGTTACCGTGAAAACTTCAAGGATATGCAGTCTGGAAAACCTCTTTCTCTGAGCCATCCCTAAATATGTAGTACTGGGATTAGTGGGTCATGAGGCCTATACGGGCAGAAGATACCTTTCTCCGTTTAATTTTCGCCACATGAATGTGGAATATCTTGCATTGTCCAGAGACGGCAAACAGATACCGTCAAAAACATTTCAGCCGACTTTTGATGAGGACATCCGTCAGAGAATTTTATAATCTGTTTACAGCCACCTCCAGACATTTGAAATATTTGCCTCTTGCGATTAACAGGTTAGATTATCAACAAGACTATATGTTGTTTGCCTTCAATCTGAACTCGCGGACGACGTGGAGGCATTGGCACCTGTTTCCAGTGACAACTTGAGAATGGAGATGCGCTTCAGCGCCCCGCTGAGAGACATGGCTACACTCATTGTGTATGCATGCTACGAATCCATTCTCGAGATAAACTCAAAGAGAGAGGTGCTGGTTGATTATTATTGATGGATTATCACGAACTGCACAGAATATTATCGAGCCTGCTGGGAGATCTTTTTTGTGGCGTGTATGCATCTGATCAGCTGTTTACAATCCCTAAAAAAATACAGCTCCCAGCCTATTTTGTGGTGAACACCCACACCTCTCATTTACTTGGCGAACAGTGGTTGGCGTTAGCTGTGGAGCAAGATGCCTTGGGACATTTTCGATTCTTACGTATTTTCACCAGAGTTTGAATATTACCCAAAAACCATCCTGAATTTTCTAAAAGAACGCTGCTCGGAAATACATTATCAGGATGACCAGCTGCAAAGTTTTGCATCCGACCGTTGCGGCCATCAATGTGTATTATTCCTGTGTCATAAAGCAAGCGGGGCTTCTCTCAAACAAATATGGATGAGCGAGTATACTACTATCTGTATCTGTTCAACTATCTAAATTATCTGTATCTGTACTCTGAGTGGGCGTGGCCTAACCCGGAAGTGGGTGTGGTTTAACCGGAAGTGGGTGTGGTTTACATCTACGTTATTTTAAGTCTGATCAGAAGTTGCTATGTGTATTGTTTATTTGAAAACTATTTACAGAGCAGCCTCAGAGTTGAGATTAAATGTTTTTAATCACAATAGTAAAGGAACTATTACAGAACAAGTTTTTCAATAAAATCAGAACATTACTATTTAAGTGCACGAATTACGAGAGACAGAAAGAGAGAGAGAGAGAGAGAGAGAGAGAGAGAGAGAGAGAGAGAGAGAGAGAGAAGAAAAGATTTTTTCTATAGTGCCTCTCAAGATAAAAATCACGGGGCGCTTCACAAAAACAAAACAAAATAGAAAAAAGAATTTAGAAAATTATTAAAATATATTTAAAATGGGCAAAAAATAGACTATTGTGATTAAAAAATGTAAAGAAAGAGAGAGAGAGTGAATGGGAAAGAGGGAGTGGATCCTGAGGAAGAAGAAAGAGAGGGGGGGGGGGGGGGAACCCGAACGGAGCGGAGGCAGTGACTGACTCAGCACGAGCCGTTTTCAGTTCTGTCTTGTTAAATGCATCACGTACGTTACGAAAAAAGTAACTTTAAAAAGAAGCAAACCGAAGAAAACATAGGGAGTACTGAAGAAACGTGAACAGTGAAGCAAGCACAGAGAGATCCATTACTGTCTGTCTGTGTGTGTGCGTGGATGGACCGGATGTGGACTGAGCTGTGAGCTCCCGGCTGCAGAATTTTGTGTGTAGGGAGGGGCGGGCGCTCTATTTGACTGGCCAATCACAGAGCGTGAAGACAGTTACCCAATGAGGATTTTCCTTCAGCACGATTACAGATATTTACGAGTTTTACTCGTTTCATGCTCGTACTCGTCAAAAATGCTTTATCCGTACCGGATACTCGTCTGAAACGAGTATCCAGCTCATCCCTACTAACAAATTTTGTCTAAATATCATAAAAATGTATTGATGAATGATGCTATGGTGGCGCAGTGGTTAGCACTGTTGCCTCGCAACACGAAGGTCGCAGGTTCGAAACTCGGCCGCGGCCTTTCTGCGTGGAGTTGCGTGTTCTCCCCATGCATGCGTGGGTTTTCTCCAGGTACTCCGGTCTCCCCCACAGATCACAACATGCCCTATAGGTTAAAAAAAAAATTGTAAGTCGCTTTGGGTAAAAGGGTCTGCTAAGCACATAAACATAAACATAACATATGGCTTATGATTTTGTTAAAAAACATAGAAATTGTATAAAATGTCATGATTTGCATTTTACACAGATGAATTGTACTCTCAAAATGTTTAAAGAATGTCATGGACTGTGAAATTTGTTTTGAATAAACGTTTTATTGAACAAACAAAAAAAAGTTGAACATGTGATTCATTTAAGGGGAAAAGCTGATCCATTTCTTCAAAGTGGGTAGATTGCTCCAACTTGGAGATAAAATTATTTGTCTCTTCTTTAAAGAGCAAGTAACGTCTAAATTAACTTTTTTTGCTGATGAACTGTATAAATGAGTGTCTAATAGTGCTTTAAATGTGTGTATTCATTATTTTAGCATTTTGGTGCATTTTCTTTAAAAATTAAAAATTCTGCCTAAATACCACAGTATAGCGCCACCTTCAGCTTAAAACATAGAA
The DNA here is from genome assembly GCF_043380555.1 of Nothobranchius furzeri. Lineage (NCBI taxonomy): Eukaryota > Metazoa > Chordata > Actinopteri > Cyprinodontiformes > Nothobranchiidae > Nothobranchius > Nothobranchius furzeri. The sequence continues at coordinate 50,831,460 of NC_091744.1, read as the reverse complement.
TTTGACTCATTTTGAATAAATTTTAGCCAATGGCTAAAGAGTAAGATACTACGTAAACCAGTAGAGTACTACGTAGCAGCTCTGTGTCAAAGTTATAAAAGCAACGAGCGTCTCGGCCACGCCTTGTGGCGAGTTGGGAGTTGGATTTGCAAGCGAGCGTAGGACGGTTAGCGGTAGTTCAGCATTAGCATATAGCATTAGCATATCCTAGTCTTTAGCATAGCTTTTAGTGTTATACATACTTATTTAGTGTTAGCTTGGCTGTTGGATATTGTAGTTATTTAGTGTTTGGCTGTTAGTGTAATTAGGAAAGTAGTTCGGGTTTAGTGCTCCATATCGTGTTAGCATGGTGAGATGGTGTAGTGTAGTATGGTTGCGGTGGCTCTGTGGGCATTTTATCCGCGATTCTGTACGCCTCCATTTGAAGAAGGAGGCTGTGCCCACCGTGGCTCTTCCGCGATTTAGTTGCAGCCCACCGACTCTGCTCCCCCACCACGGCGGGCTCCAGTCTTAGGTGAGTCAGCTAAATAAAGTTTTAACATCTTCTAAAGACAATTCCCTACCTAAATGCAAAGTCCGAAAGACGTGGTTCACTTCATTTTGCTAGTCAGTCGGTAATTCTGCAACAGTGGCTCTAACGCAGCACTAGTTGACGGACAGCATTACAGCGTGAAATCCAGCTTGTGACCCGGTTTTGTGAGGAATTCTGTTCAGGAGGTCGCATTTCAGGCTCTCCACATCATATGTGACTGACTTTTACGTTATAACAACGATCACACACTAGGAATGTTATAAAGCGCCTATATAGGAGTTTCTTTTGTACATTATCTGACTTTATAAACTCCCAACAACAATGTGCTTCTATTTTTTTTTCAGGCTAAATCTACCCAAGACACTGGCTGTCAGACTGATTTAGCTGCAAGAATTCACTTGTCCAGGCTGACATGAAGAATTACCGGCGTAGCAAAGGTGAATTATTTTTAATAATCTTCTATGTAAACATTTTATTATTACCTTCTAGTTTTAATTTGTTTTACAGATTATTGTTACACGTGATTTTATGCTCTTTTAAACATTTATAAATGTGCTGCTTCTTTGTTTTTGTACATAGCCATCCAGAAGAGCTCACAGCCGCTGAGTGTCTTGTGACACGGGGACCATGACGGAAATTCACCTTCCAGAAAGTCCCAGAGCAGCGTCCACACCCCCTGAAAAGACCAAGATGTGAGGTGTCTGCTGTTGATTCCATCTTCCACCTCAGTGACAGTGAAAGCTCAGTGAACTGTTCAAGGTAAAAAAAATTAAAATATTTCAGAATTTTTAAGATATTAACAATTAAATTAGTATGTGATTACATCATGACATCATGAAGGAGGCTACTGATTGTGACCCTGTGACACTTGGTGGTGATGTGTGTGCTGATTCACCTGGTAAATAACTTTTACATTAAATATTTAGTTTTTGCTATCAAAAGTAAATTAACTAATAACCTGCATTATTGCAGGACACTCAGCAAAATATGGACTCTACACCATGAGGCAGGCACACGTTAATACTTATAAGAGCACATAAGGTGAGCAACACCACATATTACTGTACACTGTCCTGGATTTGTTTTCTTTCTGCATGATTTGTTTTCTTTCTGCATCTCATCATTAGCCTGGCTGATCACCTGATAACTCCTGTCATCTGGTTATGACAGCATGAGGATGTCCTCACACACCTGTAACCTATCAGCTCATCTGGCAGAATAGAGAGAGAAGAGACAACACCACATCTCCTGTTCCTGGAAAGCCTTCAGCCATCCTTCGATGACTGAGAACCTTCATCAGCTCTGTCTCCTGTCTGCCTACAATTATTATAATAAATATTGTGTTTGACAAGTTTTTTGTGCTCCCAAATATCTCATTTTGATTCCAGTTTTGATATTTTAATGGATATTTATAAATTACATTAATTGAATTATCACATTGTCACATGTTTAACTAGCTCTATTGTGATGAATTAAACTAGCACCTCACTGTTAAAAGCTCATTTTAATTTCAAGCATGTTTAAGTATTTATGGACATGAACAAAAATAGGAAATATATCAATTGAGATTTATTTAATTAATATAACAAATAAGGGGGAAAGAGTCATTGAAAGGCACATTCTTCTGGAAGCTCCTGATCCTGACGACACCAGCAGAGACCCGCTGCAGACACCAGAGGACCTAGAATCGAGAGAGCAGCTGTTATTAGTAAATAAAGAAATCAGTGCAGTTTTAGTGGGCTGAACACATTACAGAATAATTTTCTCATGGGGTATTTTCATAACTTTCTATGCAGTAGATTGTAACTTGAGCCCAAGGCTCCTGGAAACCTGCTATCCAGCACGTTTCAGTGATTTTCCTGCTTTAACAGGTTGGATAAGCTGTTAAGCAGCTCAGCTATTTGTTGCTGATTAAAACCAGGTGTGTTGAAGCAGATAAACCACTGAAACATGCTGAATACTAGCTCTCGGGCCGTGGAGACAAACCCTGCAGCTAATCTGATGCTATGGCTAACAGCTACTTACCATTCAGTGCTGGTTCTGTTGGGTCGGTCCACTAGTTTCAGGCAACTCACAAGCTCAAAACAATAAGGCTCAGGTCCGCTTGTCTCCTCCAAATAGACTTGGTCCCTTTCTTCTCGAGTGTCTGGGTAAGGAGGGGGAGAAACGTCCTCCACTTCTAATGACTGCTCACAGTGAAGGGAGCTAGCATCGTCTAGTTAACCGTCGTCTTCGTCACTGCCGCGGCTCCGCCCTCTCGGTCCTCCAGGCAACGCCTACTAATGTTGCATTTTTAAAAATTGATACGTGGGTGGAGTAAGACTCTGAGGGCGGAGTTACAACTTCTTTAAAATACTGGCCTGACAAGGCTTCTTCTTCTTCTTTTTTTCACCCGCAGCTGGAAGTAACCCCCCTTCGCTCCTGAGTTGTGTAATCTGCTGACGCACTAGTGGGTTTGTCACCGCTAAGAGCGGTACATTTTTCTCCACCAGAGTGTTTAGGAAATGAATCCACGCCATTGGTTGTTGTTGTTTTTTTAAAGGATTGGTAATGTTTCTAAACAAATCAAGAATGTGAGACCCTTTCTGCACATCGCCTTTATAGATAAATTCACCCGTTGGAGCCCAATTTAATCGTGTCATCTTCAGCAGATACTCAGCGTTTCTCCTGCCGCGTGCCGCAAACTCTGTAGCGCGTCTCAAATGACAACATCAGCTGGCTCAGCAGCGGGATCAGCTAATTCAGTATTCTGTTTGGTGTATGTGTGTGTGTGTGTGTGTGGGGGGGGGGGGGGGGGGGGACGACACTCTGTAAATCCTCTTTCAATCCGGTGTCGGTACAAGACCTGCTCGGGTGCAAGATCGGCTAGGGGTCCGTCCACTGCCGATGACATCAAAGTAGTTGATTGGCTGAACATGAACCTTACGGAATTACGTAATCACGTTACGTTGTTATCACGTTACGTTGGTCCAGGCAAATTTTTCTGTTGGAAAGATGGACAACTTTTACAAAGAAATCCATCATTATGTAAGGTTATGAAGTTCATTATTTTCAGCTCCACACAGCTGCCCCCTGTGCACAATAACACTGTGTAGAAAAGCCAAGGTCGGGTGTTCCTCAGACTGTTTACATTCCAGGAGAAGAGTCCGAAGGAGAAGAAGAAACTTTACTTAATCAAAGTACTTTATTTGTGATTAAAATTATTAAGCAAAACAGATGTTGATCAACAATAATCAAGTGAATGATCTGTGAAATAAATATGTCATGAATTATGTTTAATGAAAACAGGACTACGGCACAGACATACTGATCCTCATCTCCATAGAAACGCATGACACATTGTTCCAACCAATCAGAGCTTTCGGCTGCCGCAGGAGAATCTGGTGTTGACTTCAAGTGTCCAATCCACTTTACTACAACTTATCAACAATTCAGAGATATAAAACAAGGCAACGCCATTTTAAGTCAGTTCCATTTTGACTTCAGTTCTATTCACCGTCATCCTAAAGAAAAGCACAGCCTGGCCAGATGTGTTTCGTCTTTAAACTAAGAACTGTGAAGTTGGAGATTTTCGTCGTTTAACAACCAGACGACATCCTTTCAAAATAAGAGCACCTGCCAACGCCGCCGAACGGTACCGGGGTCGACCCTCCAGACGGGCTTTGAAATGTTATGATCGCTGCACCGACAGCTCCAGCGTACATCCGGGGTCTCCAGACCTGGCATTTCCTGATCTACCTGGGAGACCCCCACTGGGTACGTACACGGCAAAATAGCGGCTCATGTCATCACTTTATAAGCCTCGTGATATCTAGTCATAACAAAGACGACCAGATTCATTGACGTCAGCCTAGAGAGTCTGAACCAGACACACACACACACACACACACACACGCACCAACACAACATCCGAATCCATTTTCATCCATCACAGAGGTAGTCCTGGTAGATTGTTTAGAATTTATAATCCAGAAATTAAAGATTCTCAAACGATCCCATCTCTCTCTCTTTTCTTGTCTCAAAGTCAATACAGAGTGTTTAATTAAACTCCCTGATGATAAAAACAGCCTATTCTTCTGTTTATAAAAAGTGAACTACCTACAGTGTATTAAAATACAACTTTAGATAGTTACATCACTTCAATTGCGTTACAATTACCTCTTTGAAAATACACTTTTAGCATAGAGCTGCATGTATATTAGGGCTGAACGATTAACTGCATGTGCAATTAAATTGCGATGTGACAAAAGGAGATTTTCTAATCGCAAAGGCTGCAATTTGGCAGCGAGTGGTTAGCTCAATGCTAATATACACGGAAAAACCCATAGGAATGCTAATGCTAATATCACCGATTACATTCGTACAAATTATGAATTACAAACGTGCTAAATGATTACATTTGGAGTCTAATAGAAAGTAAAACTTCCATCAGTCAAATAAGTAAAGCCAGAAAACATTAAACTCCAGAGTTTTGGCTAGCAAATATGAGCGTAACTGAACTACGCATGGACAAGACGTCAAAACCTCTAAACACAAAATACTTCAATACACGGGACACACTTCTTTCCTGCAAATACAATTTCACAGGTGTTGCTAATACCTATGATCCTTCAAGGGATGTGCTCAAAGAGGAGTTCAACATTATGAATACAATATAGTGTTTTATTTTACAAATACCATATAAACACAAACTTACGTCTTAAGAAACAGTATTTTAACAACGAAACTGCTAAATTCTTTCCAACAGTATAGATGTGTAGTGTATTTTGTCTGAGTGGGTTTGCCGTACTTTGACGTCATCGGCAGTCGAAGGACCCCAAGCCGATCTTGCACCCGAGCAGATCCTGTACCGACACCGGCTCTCACCAGAACGAGATAATGCTGTAGCAGCGTGTTGTATTTTTTAATTTGCTCATACAGCGTTAGTCCGTCTCCTGCTTAATTAATTTCATATCGGAGTCGAGATCAGCTTCTGCCACGTCTCTGATTGTGGGCTTTGTGAGATGATGTAATTGTTGAGGCGTAACCATGAACATTTTTAGAGACGCCATAATCTATTTGTTTATTAACCCCTCAATGAGTTCTCCTATTTGAGGGGTGGCAGCTGCTAGGAGAATTGGCAGAAATCCGCCTTTTTGACTGATTAAAAGCTTTTTCTTTTTAAAAGCGCTAGTTTTGTTATCAGCAAACTTCCGCAGGAGCGTTTTGTTTTTAGATTATTTCTTATACTGGAGAGAAGAGAGCCGGATGTTGCCTTTCAGCACGTTTAAAGCAATCTCACACAGAGCATTCACAACATCAGTTTTAAAAACTCCTGATGTTTCCGTGGGTTCATGCGAGACAAAGCCTTGAGAATCCTGGTGTTGCGTTTTATCCTGGCCGACATTTCTCTATTTTAGGCAAATAGACCACCGGCATCTGACCCGGAAGTGCTCCGCTGCGCAGCCTTAGACGTTCTGGTGTTTCCTGTTTCAAATTCACTATTAAATAACTGTGAGGGTTCTGTGTTGCGTCTTGGAAACTCTCCAGAAAATATAGAGGGTAGATTTGATTTGCTAAAACATTTATGTGCAATTTATCTTGTAGATTTTTAAACAAAATCAAATAAGTAGTATTTAGTCTGAGTGATCTATTATTTTTTCCTTGATTAAAGACATTTTGTGTGAGTAAAAAAACACTCATATTCCGATGATGTCTGTACTGAGTGAATAATTTTACTACTTCCGGATGGTTGGACGTCTGCTGCATCCGGTCATCTAAAATGAGCAGATGAGTTTGCCCAGGTGGAAACTTTTTATAGTCATTGAATGAAGAAGGGAGACCTTGAAAAAATCTAATATTTTTATTACAAAGTTCAGATCATCATACATTTTCTGATAAGAAGTAAAAAACCAAATGATATTCTTAGGCATTTCAGTCATAAATTCCAGACATTTTTCCAAAATACTTTTTACAAAAAAAGTTTTCCCACAGCCTGATGGGCTTGCTTTCAGAGCGCTAAAAGGGACTTTCAGTCTGGGATCAAAATTAGTTTCCATTTTCACTAATCTAATAACCAAATGGCAAAGTTGATCCCTCAGGATATAACCTGCGTTTATCAAAAATCACATGAAACTTTTTCACAAATGAAGCACCACCAGCTGAACCAAGCTGTCAAAATTAATCAGATTAGATGATATAAAAGATTGAGTGATACCCTTAGCCTTTAGCACCACCTGCTGGCGATCCCAGGTTTTGTAAGCGTAGCTTTTGGGCCCAGAGGCGGCGAACTCTTGAATAGAGTCGCCTCCAAGTTCGTCAGTCAAATCCCCCAAAAAGGAACCTGTGGGTAGAACAGACTCACCCGGTTTTACAGCATAAATCACAGAATCTGTGTCAAAATAGAGCACACGGTTTTCCAATTTATTCAATTCTTTTAATAATTTGAGACATGCGTGGGCTGTTGTAAAGGCAGCGATAAAAACATTGTTACTTCTGCCAGGAGGTGACACACATCTCTCACTCAAGCTGTGCTGCACCAGAACCACTTCAGAAGTGATGAAGTGGAAAAATTTAACTTCATATTTATCTGAAAACAGAAGGTCAAAAAATCGATTAGGACTTTTAACGAAATTGGTCTGTTCAAGTTCATTTCGCTGTCCGAATTTTCCCCACAATGAATTGAGAGATAATTTTGAAATAGAACGTTTACCAGGATTGCCCTCAATTTTAGCCATATCTAAATGTATGCCCTGATGTCATTCATAGTCCTGTACATAATTTCCTTTTTGATTCATCGTCAGTCACGCCTTCAGGAAAACCCGAGGCGTGTTGCTTGTGTTTCAGAAATGTGTGAATGTAGCCGGCAAACACATCCGTACTGCTTTTGGCAAAATCCCATACCTCAATCATTTTTACCACCCGGTAGCCTGCATCCAGAGCGACATTGAATTCCACACCCACCCACACACCCATTAGCGCTCGCTGAGATGAGTTGTGCCTACAAAAGTCAGTCTGATTATTCACCTCAGCACAAGTGCGGCAGAGGGTAAAAACCAGTTTGTCCTTTGATGTTTTAAAAGGTAGAATAGGAAAAAACAGTTTTCTGGGTGGGCAAACCACAGCTTTAATGAAACAATAATAGGATTTTGGATCTCGGAAAATTTTCACATGAATTTGCGGATGACCGACGGGATAACTTTGAGTGGCGTTTACATAAGGGTAGAGACTTGTAAAGTCGACGTAGTAGACCTTTTCATCATTCTGAGCAGAATATCTGCGATGTACAGGGCATGTCCCCCCTCCGAACAGCGCTTCACGAGGTGAGAGCGGTGCTGGTGGGGGTTCAAATTGCTGCACAAACTGCTTCACCTCAGGATTTGTTTTCATCATCTCATGCCATTGGTGCTCCCAAATCACAGTCACTTTTAAACAGTGCACCGATTCCAGTGTCTGCAGTTTTTCAACGGGTTTGCTATAATTTTCACCAAAAGTGATTTTTCTTAGAAGACACATTGCAGACGGTAGGAAACATTTTGGACAGCCATGAAAAAAACACCCTAAAACTCAAACGCGTGTTCAACGCCAAAAATCATAGCATTTCCATCGAGAAAAAAACTCTCCAATTTTCCACTCCCCTGAAGGTTTCAAAGCGTGCTGAATCTCTACATTTTGACAATAAGATAGCCATTCCAACAACACTATACTCACTGCTGAATATGGTTTTTGTTGAGTGCGATAATTGAGTGGGCAAGGGATCGCCAACGTGTCGGGTTTTAGAAAATTAGCTCGAAAATACACGCATGCAAGCTGATGCTATGGTGACTGATTTAATAGGATCGATCCCCGTTTCAGTAAAACCTCCTCTCTGAAAATCGTACAAGCTTTACGCAGATTCTCCACATCATTCCTGCAGTAAAACAGCGCTTCGTTCTTAAAATCAAAAAGCTGCTGCTTACTCACTTCCGTGTACCATTCTAAAAATTAGGGATGAGCCACGGATAAAGCATTTTTGATGAATACGAGAATGAGTAAACCTCGTAAATATCTGTAATCGTGCTGAAGGAAAATCCTCACTGGGTAACTGACTGTCTTCACTCTCTGTGATTGGCCAGTCACATAGAGCGCCCGCCCCTCCCTACACACAAAACTCTCTAGCTGGGGGAGTGCAGTCCGTCCGGCTCATCCACGCACACACACAGACAGTAACGGATCTCGCTGTGATTGCTTCACTGTTGCTCATGTTTCTTCAGTTTTCCCTAGGTTTTCTTCAGCTCGCCTCTTTTTCGGTTGAATATTTAGTTACTTTTTTCGTAACTTACATGGTGCATTTGACAAGACAGAGCTGGCGTGCTGCGTCAGTCACTAACTCCGCTCCGGTCGGGGTTTTTTTTTTTTAACTCCATCTCTCTCCCTCTCACCCTCTCTATCTCTCTCAGACACACACACCTTAATCAACATTGTTTTGTTTAACTTTGTGTGGGGCAAAATGCCAAGAACGTTAAGAAAAAAATCTGTTTAATCAAATTAAAATTAAAAAATATACATAAAGTTGTGTCCGGTTCTAGCATTTCATATTTCCTAGTTCCTACTGCATGAGTTCAGATGTATTAATCCATGCACTTAAATATTAATGTTCTGATTTTATTGAAACACTTGTTCTGTAATAGTTCCTTTACTATTGTGATCAAAAATATTTAATCTCAATTCTGAGGCTGCTCTGTAAATAGTTTTCAAATAAACAATACACATATCAACTTCTGATCATTCCATATCAATTTCAGACTTAAATTAATATATTGATGTAAACCACACCCACTTCCGGTTAAACCACGCCCATTCCGAGTACAGATACAGATACAGATAATTTAGTTGGTTGAACAGATACAGATAGTGGTGTACTCGCTCATCCCTATTGCTTAGTATGAGGATTGCTGTAAAGTCACTGACACTAGTCAGTGACTTGATGCAATTTGCTGGGTTCCTTATAAAGGAAACATTTTTTCTGAGTGGCTTAATGAACTGGCCTGAATTGGAATATATTATATTATTTTGTGAAGTGCCTTGAGATGACTTGTCGTGATTGGTGCTATAGTAATAAAATTGAATTGAATTGAATGTACACAAGTAAATGTTACTTGATGTTCCTTTGCATTTATTACTCTTTTTTTTGGTAATTTTTTATGTATTTATTAAGTAATATTTATTATAATCTAGTTTATTTTAATCAACATATTTTACTATTTTAGTACAGGGATATTGCACCTCATAGTTAAATTTAATCTTTTTTCATATTTCCCAGAATTAGAGAAGTGTTAGAAAAAAATGGTAACCAGGTTGTAAGTGAATGGCAACTGTTTTCCCAATTCACTTTCATTTTTATGCTAAACTAAAGGAAATAAGATTGTTGTCAGATCAAGAGAATAACTGGGCTGGTTACAGTTCTTTTTTTTTTTTTTTTTTTTTTTACCGTGTCCTGTCTGGCTGTGAAGCAAGAAGAATTGATGTCTGAATGCTGGTAACAAGCCTTACCCCCAAATTCCACTACCTCCGCTCCGCTGCGCTCCGCACCGACACGAACGCCGGAGCAAAATCGGTCCCGTTGTAGTCAATCAGAGCAATTCCACTACTGCGGCCGTGCTCCGGCAATGCGGCGCCGTGTGCCGCCCTCTGTTCCGGCGTCCGGCAAAAATAGAATCGATCCTATTTTCGCCGGACGCCGGAGCACCTCCGCAGTCAATGGACAGAAATCACAATGGCCCAACAGGAAAAGGAGCAAGCACAATTTCCGTTTTTCACAATTAATCGATAAACAAAAGGCGTTTTTTGTTTCATATGCACAGGTTTAACAACTTTTAACAACTATCAATGGCGGCTGAAGTTTAAATGCACAAAAGTAAGCCATAAATACAGTTTCCACTATCAAAGTAGTCACACTTTGTTGATCCAAACACTGCTGATCTCTCAACACACATGATGGGCAGATTAAACAGCTCATGTCGATGCTTCTCCCACACAACGGGTGTTTGGATCTAACTTCCGCGTTTATTGCTCGGACTGTATCGCAAGATCTCGAAAATCTTGCGCATGCTTGTTTGCCCGCCTCAGGTCTCCACACCGGAGCGGAGCCGTTGTAGAGCGGGTACCAGTAAAAATTGAGTTCGGAAGCGAGCGGCTGCGGAGGGCGGGGGCGGAGCGGAGCGGAGCGGAGGTAGTGGAATTTGGGGGTTACAGATTTACTCTCAGGTGGAGCATCAAAGCATCTGCTTTTAATGTCACGCCTGATACTTAAAACTTTATTGTTATTGTTTTTGAATGCTTTGTAATTCCGACCAGACACGGAGACAGAGGTGAAAGAGAAAGGAAAAGAAAAGGGGGGGGGGGGTCCACAAAAATAAACAATAATGAAAAAAAGTCTGCTTCTAGACCTGCAGAAAAAGACACAAAAAAGCAAAAGGGCAAAAAAATGGGACACAACAACAATACAACAAGATCAAGCATTCACTGCGTCAACTTGATGAAGAAATATATAATCAACATTGCTTAACTGAAGAATCACGATAATAAATCACAGTGCATTAAGTGCCCACCATAGTCTTAAGACCTGTGTTTAACGTGCCCAAGCCCATACTTTTGAGAGCACCATGTGAGCACCTGTGTGTGTACACGCGCTTGCTTATGTAAGGTTTCTCTATAGGAGCGTCCAACAGAGAGTGTGAGGGACCACAGATCTGCCCCCCAAAGATGTGTAGGAGACGGGGGGAGTTCCAAGTCCCAGAGATCCAGGCGCTGCCCCAGAACACAGGAACCCCAAGGAGACTGCAACCAGAAAGGCCCCCGCCCCCCTCGAGAGGTAAAAATGATAAATGGCCTGTATTTGTTATAGCACCTTCTAGAGTCCTAGAACCCCCCAAGGTGCTTTACAACACAATCAGTCATTCACCCATTCACACACACATTCACACACTGGTGGGGATGAGTTACAATGTAGCCACAGCTGTCCTGGGGCGCACTGACAGAGGCAAGGCTGCCGAGCACTGGCGCCACCGGTCCCTCCGACCGGCACCAGCAGGCAATGTGGGTTAATTGTCTTGCCCAAGGACACAACGGTAGCGACAGACTGAGCGGGACTCGAACCTGCAACCTTCCGATTACGGGGCGAGCACTTAACTCCTGTGCCACTGTCGCCACGGAGGATCGTCCCGGGGGGCCACAACCAGCAGCCGGCAGAGTCCCGGGAGATATCAGTGGCAAGCCTACAGGCCCGCCTGAAGCCTCCCATCCCCTAGCCGGCCGAGCCCGGGACCCAGGGGCGACCAACCCCGCCGGGGACCCAGCAGAGCCCAGGGACCCAGACCCCACCAGGCAGCCACCGGGATTGATCAGGCAGATGCCAAAAATCTTAAACCCCCAGACCCGGTTGCCACGAACACTCAGGCAGACCAAGGCACAACCCCCCACACCAGGTTAGGCAGGGGGAGGGTGGGACGAAGATCTATATCATCAAAAGAAGTTCCAGGAGAGGGGAGGAGTCAAGGGCCCCACCTGACATATACAGTCATACACAAACACAGTCAAACACTCTCTCCCTCATGCTCGCACATGCACATACAACCCAAGACTTACAAAAATGCACGCTGGACACCCAATCATGCTCCCCATACACACCCTATTCACTCTGGTCCCGGTACTGCTGCACTGCTGCACATTGGGTACAACCATCACCGGTAACCAGAGTTTGACCCTTTCTGCTGGGGTGCTGATGAGCAGGCTCCCCTGCCCAACGCTTAGCACAGCAACCCACCACCCCAGACCCCAACCAGACAGCCAGATCTCCCTCCTAGCCTCCAGCCCCAGGAAGCCAAACGACAACAGAGGTGTGCTAAGACCCCTAGTCTCCCTCCGCCTGCTCCAATATAGTGTTGTGTGATCATGAGGTGTATTCCATGGCTGTGGTGAGCGGGCAGTGTGGGCATCATCTGACCTATGCCAGCTGATGCCACCGCACCACCCCACTTACACCCTCAGCCCTCGGTGTCTAAGTGCGGTTTAAAATTTGAAGTGGGCACCGGCACCCGGGAGGAGGCTGAGATATCCCCCTGCCAAATTCCGTTGAATGTGCTCACTCCCAAGGCTCTAAGTCTGTTTGTGTGGAATGTCGTCAGTGGAAGTGTATATGGTGCAAATAAAATTGGGGGGCAGTTTGCCACAGGAATGTGGAAATGGGGTCCATACCCGCACTCCCTGACTTGCCCATCCCCCAAGGTCCTATGTGTATGTTTGTGTGATGATGTGAGGGAATAGGAGGAGAGAAAATATGCGGGGATGGGGAGGAATGGCTGGTTGGGCTTAGCCCTCCAGGGAGCCAGCTCCCCTACTGGCCCCAATAGGCACCTCTGTTTTCAACTGCCACCCAGGGCATGGAGACCCCAGCCCATCCTGCCAGGGCCCAAAGCAGCAGCATTACAGAGCCTCACGGAGTCCGAGGGCACCAACCCAGCCCCACCCCAGCAGAATATCTATGTCCATCCCTCCAGGTAAGGTTGGGTCCTCCCCCTCCCCTGTGATGGAAAGGCAGAGGAGCCAAGGTCTGCCTGAGGCCCCCAAACCTGGGCCAGGCCCTGCTGCATGTTCCTACCTTCTTCCCAGCAGCATACATGTCAGGACCCGACTCCCAAGGCCCCGCCCAGATCCCCACACGGGGCCGGCCACCCCCAAACCCCGAGCCCCCAGGCCCCCACCCAGACCCGCCCAGGGGCAATGCAGCCGCCAGGCAGTGACCCGTGGTCGCCGCCAAGATCCCCAAGGGGCCCCACTCACAACCGCCAGTAGTCCACCCCCCGAGGCAACCCAAGCACCTCCAGAGGGGGGCAACGGTCCCTCAATCCCAGACACCCCCACTGAACCCACCTCGAGGGAACATCCGGATACTCCAAACTCACAAACCCACAAACCCCATCTTGAACATCCGATGACCTGTATAGTGTACTCTGTGTAGAATTTTGTACTGAATTAATTGTAAATTGGAGTGTCTGATCATTTTAAAAGTTTTTAAACAAGTTTGGGACCAGAAGTTCTGGTCAAAGCAGACTGATAGATCCACCTCCAAATTTTCAATAGGGATTGCTATTCTATCGTCTATTTTGGACAGTGTCTTATATACTTTAGACAGTAGTTTGGGGGGTTTGAGATTATAGAAGTCTAATACCCTTGGTGGTGTTTGTAATTCTTTTTTATTGAGCTTAAATTTTTGTTTGACTACAGATTTAATTTGGTGATATTCTAAAAAGCTATTCTTATCTTTTCCAAATTGGGAGACTATTCTATTAAATGGGATGAAGTCCAATCCTTCATATATGTGTTCCAGGTATAGGATTCCTTTATTTTTCCAGTCCGGAAGGTTCATCATTTTATTATTTTGCAAAATATCAGGATTATTCCAGATAGGTGTGCGTCTGCATGGTACTAGTGAAGACTCTGTCATTTTAAGATACTCCCACCATGCTGTCAGAGAGGTGCTGATACTAATACTTTTGAAGCCTTCATGTTTTCTTATGCTTAAGCTAATAAATGGTAAGTCTGAAAGCTCTATCGTATTGCAAAGTGTCTGTTCTATGTCTAACCAAGACTCATCTAGAGGGTTATCTTGCAACCATCTTGGTATATATTGCAGCCTGTTGGCTAAGAAATAATAATAAAAGTTGGGTAGATCCAGTCCTACTCTGTCTTTGGTCTTCTGAAGCGTTTTTAAGCTAATTCGTGGAGGTTTATCCTGCCAAAGGAATTTGGAAATTGAGGAGTCCAGAGATCTAAACCAGACAGCTGGTGGTTTGTTTGGGATAATTGAAAATAAGTAATTTATTCTGGGTAAGACCATCATTTTAATTGTAGCAACTCTCCCCATGAGTGATACTGGTAAGGATTTCCATCTTGCAAGATCATCTTCCACTTTCTTTAAAATTGGGATGTAGTTTAGTTTGGTTAGATCTGCTAACTTGGGAGAGACATTAATTCCCAGGTATGTGATATTCCCTGACTCCAATTGTGTATTAATTAAATTGACAAAAGAGAAATTAATTGGTAGAACTGTGGATTTTAACCAGTTTATAGAGTAATCTGAAACTTTTGAAAAAGAGTTTATCAGTTCTATTGAATGAGAGAGAGAGAGGATTGAGAATTCTGGAGAAACAGTAAAACATCATCTGCATAAAGACTGATCTTATGTTCTATTTTCTTACACTTTATCCCTTTAATACCTGTTGTTTGCCTAATTGCTGCTGCTAGTGGTTCAATGAAGATATCAAACAGTGAGGGGGAGAGTGGGCATCCCTGCCTGGTCCCCCTCTGAAGACAGAAGCTAGCTGATATTTGGTCGTTTGTCCTGACACGTTCAGTTGGCGAACTGTATAATGTTTGTAGCCAGTTTATGAAGAAGTTCCCAAAACCAAATTTTTGTAAAGCTGCAAATAAGAACTTCCAGTTAACTTGATCACCTCCCCATAATTCTGATGAGGAGGCAGCTTCCCACCTGTTGGGGTTATTAGGAGCGAACAATTAGTAAGCTTCAACTTACTTTTGGATTCTTCAATAAATTCTGTAAATATGTAAATATTTACTGATTTATTAATTAATTAAGATATTCTTAGATATACGGGGCACCATTCCCCTTTAACCGGGGAAAAATTGAATCCAAAACTCTTATCAGTCTTTCTTGAAATTCGTAGAATCCTTGGAGCAGAGACTTCTCTTCGACACAACAAAGCTACTGGAGACGAAAATCTGAATTTTATAACGTTTAATTAACAATTTGTCAAATGAATAAACAGTGGCATAAATGAATAATAACCATGTGATATAATAAAAGGATGTATATTCAAAATAATGTTCAAGGTGTTTTGTGTGTATGTATGTGTGTGTGTTTCTAAAATGGAGTCTGTATGCAAGATGGCTGACCCCTTTGTCTGGCTAAAGTGTGAGTGGCAGCTTGCACTTTAACTTCCAAGGCACTTAGAATCAGTAGTAACTTAACCTTAAATCACTCAAAACATTTCAAAGGATCATGAAACAACACAAAAGATTAATCACAAGTTAATATCCTTAGTTTATCAGCCTGGCCATGGCCGAAACATTTAAAGATACCAAACAATGATTAATAAGCAGTTTATTCTTTCAAAATGACCCGAAGGACGAATTGGGAGCGAAAGAGGAAAACACGAAGCTACTTTTTAAGGAATAGCGCGGTTTTATTGCTTATTCTGGACTATAGAGGAAACGGGAGAAGAAAAGGAGAGAGAGAAATGAGTTTTCTGATCACCAGATGAGCAGCAAGGCGTCCCCAGCTGTTTGATTTGACGGTTCTCCGTTTTCTCCGCAGTTTTCAGCGTCATCCGTCGGTTTAATGCTTTCTCCGTTGTTTGGCTCCACGAGTGTTTCTCCACGGGCTGGACACAAAGAGAACGAAGTTTCTTTTGTGCTGAGTTTGACAACTTACAGCGTCTCTGAGAGCTGAATGGAGCTCCGCTCGTTCCCAGTCAGGTCCCGATGGAGTTGAGTGGCTTCCAGCGGTTTCGTGGGCTCAACTTGGGCACTTAGAGCTTCCGCGTGCTCAAGTTGTCGGAGCGTTCGACAAGCGTGTCCTTATCGCCAGGTATCCTGGGCAAAAGAACGAGGTTTCTTTGTCTCTGCTGAAGATTTATGGTCTTAGTTCGCGGGAAAAGCTCCACGGCTTCCCGCACATGCGCAGAACGTGTTTCTGGTACTAGGCGGTGACATCACCCAATGCTTCCGTGTGCAAAGCATCATGGGAAATGAAGTTTCTTGGCGCTGATGTGATTATTTGCTTTTCAGAGCAATTTAAGCACAGTCATTTTGGAGAAAATCACTGCATAGTAATTTCCTCATGAGGTCAGACCCTCAACACACCTTTTCTGCCCGATTCGCGCGCTCGCATGATAGTGTCTCGCACTTCAGAGATTTGTTCCTCTCAGAGCCTGTACACTACAGAGACTCTTCCCTTGGGCAAGCGCTGTTGACCCAGCGTCTTTCACACTGGCTATGTGACACTGTTTCACTTGCTTACACATCATCAGGGCGGGATCTTCCTGAGACACTCAGGACTCACTCTGCCAGAGGTATTTCCTCTTCTGTGGGGCTCCACAGTGGTGTATCAGTGGAAGACATTTGTCATGCTGCTTCATGGGCTTCCCAATGTTCCTTTACTGGTTATTACTTATGAGATGTTTCTTCAGGATCCATCACTCGTTCAGTGCTTGTACCTCAACAGGCTGAGTGAAAACAGTACGGCCTCACATCGGCCCTTCTACAATAATACATATCCAGATAATAATAATAATAATACATTTTATTTCAAGTGCCTTTCAAAGCTCTCAAGGTCATTGTACAGGACAAAATATAACAAGCAAGCAATACAAACAACAAGAAATAAATGCTAAAAGTAATTCCCAAAGGTAGAGTCGGAGCAGTGCGATGGATAATAGACTAAAAAGAGTAGATGGAAGGAGGGCAGTAACAGTGAGTAAGCCAGGCGGAACATGTGAGTTCTATTTCGTCTAGTCTTAGCCCTTAAGCGAGCTGCTATTGGAAGGGTGATCTCAGCATCAGCCAATCATGAAGAGCTTAAATGTACACCCACCACGTGGGTACCCCTTGTGGGTTATATAAGTGGAACGACCCCACTGTTCGTCTCCGTTTTCTCTTCACGCCAAGCTTAAGAGCTTCTGTAACCCAGAAGCTAGAACCTTAATGAGGTATTAACTAATTGGCTTACTAATATGATCCATCCTCAATTTAGATAAAATATAAAATATAAATTAAGGAAATTAACAATACTAATTAATAGATATCTAATTAACTAATAGATAATTTCATAATGAATTATTGGAAGGGTGAATAACTAAAATAACGAGTTTAATATTAAACATCGGTTAAAACAAGAATCTTGAACATCACTAACAGAAACAGAAGAGGAAAGCTGTATACTATTGGTCCAGGTGGGAATCTGAAATTTCATTGGCTGAGAGAAATAAGTCCCGCCTCCGCGAAATAAAACCGTGCGACGCAGCTGAGCGAGAGGAGAGACAAACGGCTGTGCAGCACGCAGATACAGAAAGCAAAGACTGAGCGGTTAGAGAGAGAGAGAGAGAGAAAAAAAAACAACGGTCGAGGCCGTGAAGAACCCTGATTTGGGTGCCGCATAGATAGAGGGAGAGGCGGACTTGACTCCTTCTAATAAGAGCTAGGAACTTGGAGCCAACGCGGTGAGTAAAGAAAAAAGAAGAGAAAAAGCTAACGATGCAACTTAAAAAAAAAAAGGAAACTTAAATAGCTTATCAAATTAATTCCATTCTTATAGATTTGTGTGGAGACGACAGAGTGAACCAATCCTCTGTAGGAGGGAACCGTTGGAGCGCGTTGGTGAGTGAATGAGATTAAATTCAGTAAATTATTAAATTCAAAAAGCTAATTACAGCAACCGAGGTGACAGCAGTGGGCTGCTAGACGTTAGATCCCAGGAGTTAACATCTCAAACTACCAGTTAACGGTGGTAGGGCATATAGGAGTTAACGGCTCAAACCGCCAGTTAACGGCGGTAGGGCATATGGGATTCCCAGGAGTTAACGGCTCAAACCGCCAGTTAATGGTGGTACGGCCTAGATGTACAAGGTCCTCAGGGGCGTTATAGCTAACGCCATAGAATTAGCAATGCGTCCCTTAACCAAACATTTAATAATTAAAAAAAAATAGATAAATAAAAATAAATAAAAGCTAACTGATTAGGGAGGAATTATTTTACAAAGGTGGACCAAAGGACCAGAATTTATATTTTGTTGAATTTTGTTATAGAACATTTTATTTATTTATTTATTTATTTATTTATTTATTTATTGTGTTACAGATATACAAGGTGTCACAATGCTGTATAGAAACACAACTAAATGTATCCTTGTTGTCATGAATGTATTTCTTGTTGAATAGTGTAGAGTAATAGAATCTAACTGAGCCTATTGAGCTGAACAATTGTTGTCATATGTAATTATATTTCCAGAGCTACTGAGAATTATTTTAATAGACAATCAAATTGATGTTATGTTAGTTGAACTGTGAACCCAAACATGATTGGCTATGCCAATAGAGTGAAGCATTTGTTAAGTCTGTAAGACTTTATGCTGTGATGTGACGAGAAGGGTCGATGCCAACTCGCTAACAGTCCTGTTGTTTACAGGCTGGGTTTTTTTTTTTCCTTGGGTTTGATCCCGACTCCTATGATCACTCACTTGGAACGAGAACTGGATTTCTTCCTGACGAGGGAGATGGCGAGCCTTAACCACTGAACGAACCAGGACATCTCAAGTAACTGAAGAGCAGACTGCTCTCTTCTGTGAACAATCTCAACGGTGCGGTAGGAAAAAATCGCACCACCGGACTCTGACTTTCACCCCAAGCGTGGGGATTTGACTTGACGCCGGCTGACTTGTGACTCATATGATCAAATCTCATACCGAGCATTTTACTATTGTCGATTGTTTTCATCTGTTTTTGTGTGTTATCTTTATGTGTTATATTTCCCATTATTATTAAAATTTTGTATATAAACCGTTTCATGCTATACCCGTGACTCCAGTCATTCTTAAACAACCTCCAATTCTCCCCGAACCTAATTATTGGCCCATTTGTTTATTTTTTCTTTTAATTATCTTATTGTATCCTGTAATCCGGTTACATAAAACTTGGCGAGCCAGCCAGGAGAATTGTAGAGTTGTTACCTTAGCTAACCATTGACTGACATCATAAGAGTGCCTGGAGGTCACAGTGGTTTGCCATTTTGGCATTATTGGTACTTTTGAGTGTTTTAAAATGGAAGTTGTGAAAACAGAAAAGGTCAAAGTTTCAAATGCTGTTTTAATCAGTGGGTTAACTGATACAGACCTTGATAACGAAGTCTTTGGGTTTATGGAAGGATTCGGACCAGTTAACGGGCGCATTAAGTTACCAAACTGTGATCAGATTATTGTGGAGTTTCAACATGAAGCCACTGTTAAGGAATTAAAGAAACAATGTTTACCCTATGACAAACCTTGTACTAGGAACCCAGATGTTTTCTTTCATATTCAAGACCTAGCCAGCGCGTACAGTCTAGAAACTAGCACATCTGCCACTGATGCCTATCTGTCAGAGCTCAGGGACATAGCTGCGCGTAGCAATCAATCATTTAAAGACCTTCTAATGGAGGAACTGGCAAAAATTGGGGAATCTTTAGGAAGGGATACCCATGCATCTGAACCAGTCACTGAACCAGAGCCAATGCTCCATAGTGACCAAGTTACATATTCCCTGCCTTTAACACCAGAAGTTAACTATATGAACAACTCAAAGGACAATTGTCCACCTACAGAGACTGGAAAACAAAACCCTTGCATTCCACCAAATCTTTTAAACACACCTGAGGTTCAGCGAGTTATTGTGGAACACATTGTTAAAAGCAGTGAGGTTATCCCTCCGCCTACTTCACAATACAGACTAAAACCGTTCTCAGGGCGAGTTCCACACCCTTCTTTTGAAACTGACTATGATACTTGGCGTAGTAGTGTAGTGTTATGCATAAATGATCCTTCACTCACCAAGTCCCAAATTGTACGAAGAATCGTGGAGAGTCTGTCAGCCCCAGCAGCGAGCATCGTTAAAGCTCTTAGTCCAAAATCCGACCCGGAAACGTACCTTGAACATCTCGATTCAGCTTACGCAGCTGTCGAAGACGGCGACGAGCTCTTTCCTCGCTTCTTAAACACAAACCAGGACAGTGGTGAAAAACCTTCCGATTACTTTCAGAGGTTATACACCTTGTTAAACCTAGTTATTCAGAGGAATGGAATTTCCTCCAGTGACGCCGACCAGCAGCTGCTCAAGCAGTTTTGCAGAGGCTGTTGGGACAGCTCGCTGATTTCAAACCTGCAACTCGAACAAAAGAAAGACAACCCGCCTCATTTTACAGCACTTCTCCTCAAACTGCGCACTGAAGAAGACAAACAGGCTACTAAAGCAGCACGCATGAAACAACACTTAGGGGCACAACGAACTAGAGTGTATTCAAATGTGCAAACAACATGCTCTCAGAGTAAAAACACTTGTGAACTGGAAATAGATGATAACTGTGATGACTTACGCAAACAAATCGCTGAGCTCAGGAGCCAAATTGCACAGCTTAAGGTTAACAACACAGATAAAAAGGCAAAGAAAACTCAAAAAGAGTCAAAACCCCGTGTGGGGACTAAAATTCCAGATGAGCCCAAACAGATTCAGCAGATAACAGCAGTGGTGCCCAGACCAAAGCCTGGATACTGTTTTAAGTGCGGAGAAGATGGGCACATAGCTTCTAGCTGTAGCAACGAGCCAAATCCAGCACTAGTTGCAACTAAAAGACTTGCTCTTAGACAGAAGCAGCGCGAGTGGGAGATGTCAAAGCCAATTGCTCAGTCTCCTCCTTTAAACCGGTAGAAGCTCCTATCGTGGGACAGATAGGTGCTAAAGTAGAACCAAGTCCCTCTAAGGAAAGGACAGAGAGACTTTTTTGCAAGCCAGTTCATGCTCATTCAGTGCCAAAACTTCCCAAAAGATTAGTGGGTGGGCGATGCACAGCTACAGTCTCAGTTAACAGTGTTGAATGTAATTGTTTACTGGATTCAGGGTCCCAGGTAACCACCATTGCCAATTCTTTTTACCAAGAACACTTACCTGACCTCTCAATTAAACCCATCAGTAATCTGTTAGAAGTCGAGGGCGCAAACGGTCAAGCAGTTCCTTATTTAGGATACATAGAGATAAGTGTCACATTTCCAAAAGAGCTCGATCAGTCTGGACTTGAGTTACCTACCCTTGCGTTAGTGGTTCCGGATATAAGCTCAAACTCTGATACACCACTACTCATTGGCACAAACACACTCGATCCTTTGTATGAGCAATTGTCTGCCAATAACTTACCTGATTCCAAGGCACTCTCTTATGGGTACCAACACGTGCTAAAAGCCTTAGCAGTCAGAAAAAAACAAAGCAAAGATGGACGAGTTGGTGTGGTGAAGCTTCGAGGGAGAACCCAAGAAGTTCTCCCTGCAAATAAAAAACTGTTACTAGAAGGGTTTATGCAACCCAGCCAAAACAAGCATGAGCCTTATGCACTCATTGAACAACCCACCAATGGTTCTCTACCAGGGGGTATAATTGTAGACTGTTGCCTCATTTCCTTACCTTCACATGGTCCATACACTCTAAATAAAAGTGGTTCTTCATAAGTTCTCTAAAGCACTTTGAGTGCCCTGGAGAACCTTTTTCAGTTGAAGAACCTTTTCCTTGCTGTTTAAGGTTCTTTTGAGAACTGATTCATTTTTTGAAGAGAGGTTGTCACATTTATACTTACTTTTAGTGCTTTGAAGAACCTTTTTATTGTTTGAAGATCTTATGCCTAATCTTAATAACTCCTGGCTTTGTGTAACAATGCGCACAGGGCCCTTTTAATAGAGGGTGATTTTTTGTAATTACATTTTTTAAAGAAGAGTCAAAGAAATTTAATAATGTGAATTAATAATGTGTGGCTATACTTCATTACTTTGATACTGATACTGTAGTTGTACTCGTTAAAAGTTAACCAATGCTAGGACCCGATACCAATGCAGTTGTATGTTCTAATTAAAACTACTTCCTATAATATATTTCTAAACACTGATAAAAGGGTTGTAACCTACACTCACTTTAAAAGTTTATGCCTTTGTTTTGTTTTGTGCATGTTTCAATAAAGTTT
Source organism: Nothobranchius furzeri (assembly GCF_043380555.1). NCBI lineage: Eukaryota > Metazoa > Chordata > Actinopteri > Cyprinodontiformes > Nothobranchiidae > Nothobranchius > Nothobranchius furzeri. The sequence goes on along the minus strand of NC_091744.1, from coordinate 50,809,141 downwards.
GTGTAGCCACCCCTCCCCCACCTCCTCACAAACGTCACCATCGGTAGGTGGCGGTAAAATCCAGAAGAAACGTCACCATTTTGGTCTGCTGCTGCCGTTGCTTCTTGTTCCTTCCCGCCCTGACACGGAGTTGAAGATCGACCGTCAAGGTAAATTCAGTAGATTACATTTATAAAAATTATTATCTTGTTGTGAACTGTTCACTAAAGTTAGCTGTACAGAATCGCGGCGCCGATTTCTTCATTTGAAATGGCGGAATTTTTGCTAAACTGATAACTACTTAGCCACTTTAGCTTGTTAGCGTTAGCTAACACTATTCCTTGTAGGTAAATGAAACTCGGGACTGTATATTATGCTGCTTTTGGGGTAACAGAAAGCTGCGTTAGTATTGTAAGTTAGTTAGTAAAGCAGTTAAGTACTCCAACAGTTGTTTTTTTGTGCGCCACCTCCCTTATCAACTGGGGAATAGACTAGCTGCTCTGAGGCAAAAAAAAAAAAGATGCAGCCATCTTGAACAATGTGTGGTGTATTCCTGTTTAAATCGGCAGACTGTTGAAAGTAGGGCTAGATCACAGGTGCCCAATGCATGCCCTCGAGCCAAATTTAGCTCGCAGTCTATTTTTATTTGGCCCGCGAGATTAAATTAAAAAAATGTATTAAAACAGGCCCGCCGGTCTAATCTGCCGCGAAGACTTCAAATCCCACAGTGCTTTGCGGTGTTTTCGCGCCAGTCGAAGCGCCCCCCTATTTTCTGTTTACAGTCGTTAGCTTCAGTGATAGTAGTATCGGCATTGGCGTTACCCTCCGCAGTCTCGAACAAACTGAAAACAGTGCTCTTAGCTCCGAGTTTACTCAGCGACTTGCCGACTTTGAAACCCACAAACTGAGACCCCAACTGCTTAGTAGTCCTTTCGCGGTTGACATGGGAAGCGAACAACTTCCAGGCGGGGCTGACTCCAGCGTATTGACACGCTCAGGTCAGAGCCTGACATTGTTGCTGTTGCAGCATGTATCTTTCCTCTAATCCTCTTTGACACAGCCCTAGCTGCTGAAATGTTCTCCATGTGCACCAGCACTTATATATGTGAGCAACTGTCTTCTCTGATAAAGCTCAATTTAGAGCCTAACCTTCTGATGCAGGCATCTGGCTGGAACAGGTGAGCATCAGATTGGAGCTTGAATTATTGTGGTTTTTATGCACTTTTTCTGCTCCAAAGCATGCAAGTTAATAGCTGAGACTTTTCATTTAAGAGAATTACTTTTTTTCTTTTTGTTGGCATGTGAAAAAATATTGAATTCGGGGCTAACTTGGGGGGCTGTAGTGAGCTCGCGCATATTTGCCGCTTGCGCGCTGCGGAGCGGACAACGGGTTTCAACCTGGTTTCAACAGCAGAACCGACTAATCTAATTACGCTGGTACGACTCATCCCTCTAAATTACGCAAAAAGCTGCAGACACGTGAGTTTTGTAGCAAATATGCACGTGTGGTACCACTCATGTCTGACAAGGCGACTCAGCAGCGTGGTGAAGAAGTTTGATCCAATCTTTGTAGAAAAGGTGGAGGAAAAACAATTGTGCATAACCTATAGCAAATCGCCTCCTCCCTGCTCCTTCCCACATTCTGCCCAATGTTCTGCCGAGAATGGCATCCCCTCATTTCTTGAAGTAGTAGTGGATGCATATTTCGGCAGTGAAACATTTCAAGCTGCCGAATTATGCATCCCCATCTTTTAAAGTGTTACCAGCTATGCTCAAACCACAGAATGTATATAAATAAATATATATATTTAAAAAAACAAAACACAGAAATACCATAGCAGATCATTGAAAAATACATCTGGGACACAGTAAAGATTCTATTAACAGTCACGTACAAATTGTTAGGATAAAACCTGGTATTTCTGTGTTTATTTTAAACACAATGTTACCCAAGCAGCAATTTTCATGTGTGTCCCAGAAGCGGCATGCCGCGCTGCTAAATTTAGGATCAAGTTCTATTTTTTTCCCGTGAGCCGCTTCTGGGACACGTCAATTTCCACAGTTCACGTAGTGCGAGACAGGAAACCACACATGGTTTCAGTGTAAAATCCTCAGTTATTTTCAAAATAAAATGCAACGTTGCGATGTTGTATATAACTTACGTCAGCCCGTGTGACCAAACGGCTTTGTTTACCACCAGTTTCTTTCGAGAAGTGCAATGGTGTGATTCTCTGCATGGACGACGAGGCAAGTCGCGGGGGTTGTGATCTCTCGATGAGGAAGGATGGCTTAAATCTCGAGGGATTTTAGAACTCGCGAGTACAGCAAGGTGCAGCGAGGAAGCCATGCCGCGGCCAAGACTCCCAGTGTGAAAAGGACTGCTTTAAAGTTCGTAAGTGAGCCGCTCCGCTGCTGATCCGTTCCGCTGATGCTTGCAGTGTGAAACCGGGGTAAGCGGCAAAAACGCATGCGCTCACTACAAGCTCGCTCACGAGTTGCGCTGTGCTCACACAGTAGAACTGCAACCTCTGTGCAAATCAATATTTGATACTCGAGCTAATTCAATTGTTGAAGTTATGTGTACTAGGGGTGTGCATTGGTGAAATTTTGGCGATATGATATGAATCACGATACGGGGAGACTATACGATATATCGTGATATATTGTGATACATTTTGCCATAAGGTATTAGCGATTTCTTTAGACTGAATTTATTGCAGGGGTGGAAATTAACTACACAACCACCCGGCCAGCAGGGCCGGTAACTCAAAATAGTTAATGGCCCGGCTGAGAATCTACCGGCCCCGCAGGTCATCTGCTAAAAGGAGTAAAAATCACAACTGGGAAATAAAAATAAAATAAAATGAAAACTGAATAAAAAGGAAAGGTGAGGGGTTTTTTTTCAAACAGACATTTTAATAAAAATTTAAATCAACAAAAAAAAGAAAATTATGAAAGAAGCAAAAGATGGCAGTTAAAAAAATAAAAACAAAAAAAATTATAAAAATAAATGCAAAGATGACCTACTATACAAATCTCTTCGCAAATGGCTGCTTCCTTCAGGGCGTTGGAGTGATACAACAGATCAAATTTTTTACGGTTCAGATCACATCACGGTTTTTAGTCACGGATCAGATGGTTTTTGGATCAGCATAAAGAAAAAAAAACAAATAGCTTTACTCTCTCTTTTTATTATGTAGAAGTGCAACATTTTCTGCTCAATTTGAAACTTGCTATAAAAGCAGGAGTTACAGAGAAGTCCGATTGCTGTGCGTTTCTCCTTTAGATTGAACAGGTTACAGGTAGCGCATCCGCCCTCCACGTGACCGAACCGCGTGCGTGCCGAACTGTAGAGAGAGATTGTGGATCAATGATGATTTGTTGCACCCCTAGGGCGCGGCCACGATGTATCCCAAATGCGCGGACACAGGGGGAGGTAAACGATTGTGTGTAAATGACAAACAAAGCTTGGGTGCCACCCGAGCGGTAAGTTGTCAATTATTTACCGCCCGACAAGAAAATTTATCGCCATTGGCACTCGGGCAGTTTTAAGTTTCCACCCCTGTATTGTATTCAATAAACAGTCCAAACTGATGCGTAACTAACTAGCTGAGCTAACCCACAAAGCTAGATGGAGCTCTGGGGCAGCCGACCCACACGGCTGCCTGGTTTCCATGCAAGTCTGTTGTGCTGGTTGCATATGCATCTAAAATTTACAGTTAAAATACAAGCAGACCCTCAGACCTCTGCGATCAGAGCCACGCTACAGTGTAATGATTTAAAGTATTAGTTTGATTTAAAAGCTTATCTGCAAGAGTCATTTGTCTAACATAATGAACATTGTAAAATTCTGTAATATTACACAACTTCAACACGGATGAGCTGTAGGCTAATGGTTTCTATCTCATTCTCTTACAGGGATGGCAGATTTGTGGTCTGTAAACTGTGTCTGCTCATGGCTGAAGGTCAATGGATTTGAAAACTTCACAACATCATTCATTGGTGAGCTTTGGGTATGAATGACCGAGGTATTCCAGTGCCAGAGATGTCCTGTTAGGACCCCAACTCACACAAAGTGGCTGAAACATCTACAGCTTTACCATGAAGATGAGAGTGATTTTTCAGTAGTCTGTGGACTTGATGGTTGTCCTCGTCAGTATTCAAGAGTCAAATCTTTAAAAAATCATATTCGCCGGCATCATCACAGTGATGTGAACTGTGTGTCATCTTTTCAAGAAGAATCAAGTCAGTTTTCTGAGGAGACAGAGCCAGATTCTACTGCTGAGGGTTCAGTATCAACAGTGGGTAACATTGTTAACCAGCTCACAGACTCCATTCAAAAACAGTTGGCTTTATTCTGTCTGAAGTTGCAAGAGAAGCATATTGTTCAGAGAGCAGTACAGTCAGCTGTGATCAATGAGTTGGAGTTAATATTTAGTCATTTTCATCAAACCTATCAGGCTCTTGTTGCCACTTGTTTAGAGAATGTAAACATAGATGTCAATAATCCACAACTTGCTTTGCTCAGAGAGCCATTTTTGGTTGAACATTGCTTCAGTGCAGTCAGTAGTGTGTACAGGCTCGACAAGTATTGTCTTGAAACACTGTCATTAATTGAGCCGAAAGAGTATATTCTTGGTTGTGATTCTCGTGGAAAACACACTTTCCAATATGTTCCATTACTTGATGTGCTTAACCTAGTTCTGAGGAATAGTGCATATCAGAAACAAATTTTTGATTGTTCTCAAAAAAAGTGTGATGCTTTAACCAACTTCAGTGATGGAAGTATTTTTCAAGAATCTCAATTCTTTAATTGTGGCCACCCGTGTTTAACTCTTCAGTTATACAATGATGAATTTGAGATAGTGAACCCCTTGGGATCTAAGAGAACCTTGCATAAAGTTTCAGCTTTTTATTTTTCTTTGGGAAATCTGAAACCCCAATTTAGATCAGCTTTGAAAAACATACACCTTCTAATTCTTGTAAAACATAGTATTTTAAAACAGTATGGTGTAGCAAAAGTTTTAGAACCACTTTTAAGTGATGTCTTAACATTACAATCTGAAGGTGTAAGAGTTTGTTACAAGGATCAAGAATATTTTGTCAGAGGGACCATTGCAACTGTATGCGCAGATAATTTGTCAGCTCATGCCCTTGCAGGATTTTCTTGCTGCTTCAACAGTGGTAGAGTGTGCAGGTATTGCTTATGTCATTACAAGGACATTGCAGCAAAAACACTTGAGGAGGACTGTGTTCTGCGTACACGTGAAGTTCATGAATATCATTTGAAATGTGTTGCAGATGACTCTACAGCCACTACAGTGTATGGTGTAAATGGACCCTGTGCTTTCAGTGTTCTTCCTCATTTTGAAGTCACAAAGGCATTTCCTCCTGATGTTATGCATGATGTTTTAGAGGGGGTTATACCACTTACACTTAAGCTGGTGATCAAGACACTACACAAGGACAAAGTTGTGACTGTTGCGGAACTCCGTAATCTCCTGCAGGACTTTAGCTTTGGACAAAATGATATCAGGAACAAGCCACCTCCTTTTTCAGAAAAAGTTTCTGCCAATGGACATATAATTGGCAAAGCTGTTGAAAAGTGGACACTGTTTCGCCTGTTGTCTTTTGTAATCGGAGATAAGGTTCCCACTACTAATAAGGACTGGCAATTGTATATGCTTCTGCGTGAGATAACCGAAATACTCCTAGCTCCAACAATTGCAAAAAGCTGGATTAGCTACTTAGGTTTTTTAGTTGCGCAATTCATTGCTACTTTTAAAGACCTGTATCCTGGTGCTCTCACTCCAAAGGTGCATTATCTGTTGCACTATCCTCGTCTCATACTGGAATTTGGACCACCACGGTCCAATTGGTGTATGAGATATGAGTCAAAACATTTGTACTTCAAAAAAGTGGCCCAGGTTATGAATAATTTCAAAAACGTGTGTTACTCACTGGCCAAAAGACATCAACTCAGACAATGCTGGGAGTGGAACACATCAACATCATTTCTAACAGACACTGTACCTTATGAAACTACCAAAGTCAGTTCAGAAGAATTGCCTGATTCTGTGCTGACCTACTTCAGAAACCTGGGACTAACTGAGGAAGACGAACTCTGGATGACAAAAGCTGTGACAGTGAACACTACAAGGTATTGCACTGGGGACTTTTTCATCATCGACCTGTTGGAAGGTGAACAAATACCATTGTTTGTGCAGGTCTGTAAGATACTGCATTTTCGGGCAAACTGGTTTCTGGTGGCAAAAAGCTTTGCAACTGTTGCATTTTCCAGCCATCTACATGCTTTTCATGTGGAAGAAACTGATGGTACAGTCATACTGAAGCCTGGAGATGAAATTGACTTCCACCCACTTGACTGTTACCGCTGCGCAGGCAAAGACTATATTTCCCTCTTACATCGTCCATTCAAATCGCATGATTGAAGGTAATTTTACAGACTGGTACATCACACAGATATAAATTTACTGTAGGGACTGTTCTTTAGTTGCTCATCTCCTAACATTTTAACACCTGTGCTGTTTTTTTCTTTTATTTTTTTATTTTACTAACATTGGTATTAGGCTTGGGCAGTATCCAAATTTCAATACCGTCTATCTACCTCTACATTTTACCATGGTGTACGGTGTTACCGGGACTAATTTAAAATTTTCTGTTGGTCTTTCTCTTTTTATCTGTCTCAACCTGTCTTTTTGTACTTGTCTTTGTCTATTTTTTTTTCCCTAGAGAATGAAATTGATGGTGCAACACTGCTGGGATTATCGGAGCGGATGTGTGAACGGATATTTCCCAAAATAAATGACCAGGTGCGCTTTATGGCCATCCTCAGTACCCTGAAAGCGTAAGTTCAAATTCATTCTTTGACATTTTGTTTTTCCAAGAATAGGGAGTCTATTGGCGCTTACACATTAGTGTCGGCACAGTTGAGTATTGGGCCACACGGAACCGGAATTTGGTTTCACACATGGGTCAGATGTGCATTTTCTAGTCCAAGGCGAGTTTTTTTTTTCAGCCCTCCTCCCCAGCGGTCAGACTGGGACCAAGGTAACGCTACGGACTGATTGGCTGAAATTACGCCTACCACCTCCGATTAGCGAGTAGAATTAGCCAGCATGGGGTTACCGCATGTGCGATTCATTTTCATTCTGGATGCTGTTAAGTAAACTTCTCTGTCTGTTGCACATAGCTGCCGCTCAGTGGGAACGGGAAAAGCGAGAGAGAGCTGTGTATTTGCCTCTGCATCAGAGCTCTTGTCCCAGTAAAGCCGACAGACAGGTTTTAATTTTGAGATCCCTGCATATACCCTGAATAAGTGAAATTAGAAAATAGTTTTTAGCCCCACTGACTTGCATTAATTTTTTCGTTCTTCTGGGGGCACATTGTCCGGAAGCATACTGTTACACCCCTATACCTAACCAATCACGGAGAGTAACTGCTTAAAAAATGTTCTTTTTTTTCTTACACTAACAGAAAAGAAAAGAATATATCGCTACTGCATGATGAAGAACCAGATGTACCTGAAAATCCCACCGCAGGATGTTTTCAACTTCGGTTCCCTCAGTTCCTTGTCAGATCTTTGAACAACAAAGACCCAGACCTGAAGTCTCACCAGCGAAACAAATTGAAGAATGCACTCATACAGGCTCTCTATGATACACTGAGTGTTCAGACCATGTGAGTATTGGCCTGCATATTTTATTCGTTTTAAAACCAAATAGATAAATATTGAACATACTCCGTGGCGGCTGATGACTTTTTTGTCAGTGGGGCGCATTTTATCAGGTGCAAAAAAAAAGCATGCCAGCTGAGATTAGCATGATCTGAAGGTGCATATGAATAAAGACATTTTTTTAAAAATAAATTACCTTTCTAATCCATGTTTCTCCTGAAAAACCTTTGGTTTTGACTAGGGCTGCAGCTATCGAATATTTTTGTAATCGAGTACTCTATCGAATCTTTTTTTCGATTAATCGAGTACTCTAATAAATTACCCTTTTGTGTTTGTAAACCATTATATCAAATAGCATGTTATAATTATGAAAGACTCTAAAAATGAGCAAGCAATTGCCAGTTATTCTTCAAGTTTTATTCAAAATTAAGTTTGCAAAACTTCAGCACTTCAACTTAACTTCACAGTAAACAAATGGCTGTGCAAAAAATAAGTAAACAACCTGAGCCGATTTTCCCCTCGTGTGACAATCTACTAGCCTGCAAGCCAAAGGATAACTGTTGAAGTAGCGCTGCGAGCGGCTGCGGCCCAAACAGAACCAGAACCGCTCACGGCGCATGCGCAAACAGCTCGCCGGCTGTTTCCCTATTAACACACGTCCGTTTTAATTTCTACACTTTTTTCTCACACAATAACAAGGATTGTCAAAAGCATGTTTGCTGTGGTTTTGTCAAATTATACTGATCACAAAACATTTATTTACTTTCTTTCGTTTTCCTCCGCCACTCATAAAGACCCGTGTCCTCCTGCAGAAACCCCGAGGGACAACAGACATCAATAACACAATAAAAAGTCCGACGTGTTGTGTAAAACTGCTATTTTTAGCACATTTTAAGTTCGACGTGTTGCTACCAGATGTACGGTGTGAGCTGAAACAGTGCTACAAACGAAAAAGTCGCACAGTGTCTGCAGAATATATAGAAATACAGGCTAAAAAGCATTATCTTGTAGAGGCTCCGAGTCCAGTTGCAGAAGTGACGTTTACAGGTGCTGCAGCACGGAGGATGTGGTGTTGTGGTAGGCTAAATCCATTTTACAGTTTTTACACTGGGCTACGTTTTCCGCCTTACGACGTGAAAAATGGTCCCACACCTTTGACATTTTGTGTCTTTTTAGAACTTCACCGGGGTCCACGTTGTCCGCCATGGTTTAAGAGAAAGTTAAGTTACGTTCGCTACTCGCGTGTGCATTCAGTCCAGTGGACATGTGCGTCACTTATTTCGGTCCGGGTGAAACATGACCCCGGCGATTGCAAAGCCATGAATTAATTAAATATGAATTAAACGAATCCTCGAGGCAGAGAATTTGACTCGAGGATTTTTTGTACTCGAATTATTCGAGGTACTCGAGGAATCGTTTCAGCCCTAGTTTTGACTAGAAATGTGATGAAATAATGATGGAATATTAACAGATCATGCAAATGTCAGCTGGCATGCTATTTTTGGCACCTATTAAAATGCGCCCCTCCAAAATAAAAGTTCACCAGCCGCCACTGCAATCCAACTGAATGCTTGAAGTACTATAGGCAGAGAAGTCAGGTGTGCACACTGTTGTGTAATGTAGGGTGTTCACAGTGAAAATTTAACCTCACGGTTATTGTGACCAAAATTATCACGGTTTTCGGTATTGCGGTATTTTTTTAAACGTGCTACATTTTCAGACAGCTAAATAAACCCTGTATGTCAGGAAAATATTGTCCTCAGTTTGTGTCTAAATTTTGCCTAAAATGTGTTATTTTGTAATGATGTTGTTTATTTGTTTACATTTTTCCCTTTAGTCTTTAAAATACCAATATTTGCCCATAACTTCTTATTTTTTGTCTGTTTGATGTCATCATTTTAAAAATATTAGATCAGATGATACTCAGTACTCAAGTAGCCTTCTAATCAGATACTTTTTTACCCTTACTTGAGTAATAAACCCTATATCAGGAAAGTATTGTCCTCGGTTTGTGTCCTTCCAGTGAGCTTTGCAGATGTGGGAAAATGTCATCAGGCAGTAATCGTTGTTAAATTCATAATTATTCTCGGAGAGAGACCAACTCTTATCTGCCCCTGGGAGCCCCGTAATGCATAGTGTCATTTCAACATGGGGGTGTCTGCGACACGGTTTATATGCAGGTAGCGGCGCTGCGGCTGCTTTATATAGCGACTCATTGCATTCTCCCTCAACCCAAATCCTCGGATCACGCATTTTAGCTAAAACGCTAACGTTAGCTTGCCTTGCGTTGACTGTAGAGTTGTGGGTGATGGTCATGCAGAAGCGTTGCTGCCTGTCAGACACTTTTTCTGCACGTGCTGCAAACAGGATAGCCGTCTTCTATCAACTGTCCCTCGGCATTCTTCAAATATCCAAAAAATGTCCATACTTCCGACTTTGTCTTCTTTGAGGGATGGTAAATGTCCTGAGCCCTGCCGTCTCCTCCTTTGACCATTATTTCAGGTTGTAAGAAGCTAGCTTCAAGAAAGTTTTGGCTGAAATAACAAAGTGCGCATGTGCCGCCAGCAAATGATACGGTGGCTGGTAAGGGTCACCGCGCCTACACCACAGCCACAGTAATCCACCGAGATAATATATATAGTTTTTGAAAACAAGACGGTTATTATTATTGTCAGCTTTTTTTTTACCAGGGTTTACCGCTACACCAGTTACTGTGACAACCCTAGTGTGATGTAGCACTAGCTTAGTATGACCACCAAACACCCCAGAAAATGTATTTGTAATCTTTTTTCAAATTGCTGCTTCCAGGTATCCAACACATACCCAGTATGTGGATTTGATGCGAACGCTTCTCATGCAGTATCCATTTTTGCGTGAGAAATATGGATCAGGATATGTAAGTTTTCTTTGTCTATTCGTGTGTTTAATGCAATGTGGAAAATGCTGTTTTTGTCATTTCCACTTAGTGCAGGGGTGTCGAACTCATTTTAGCTCAGGGGCCACATTGAGGGAAATCTAGTCCCAAGTGGGCCGGACCGGTAAATTAAAAACAACTTCAGATTGTTTCCTTTGTTTTAATACAATCAATATAAAACAAAGCTGGAGCCTGCGGACAGTGTATCCAAAATAGTACAAGTACAAGTACCTGAAGTGTACTTGAAAATTTGAAGAAAAAAAATTAATTAATTAATTAAAAAAAACATTCCTTAGTGATTCAGAGCTTACAGATCACATGGCTAGATCAGTTTCATGCAGCACTTAAAGTATATTTGACTCATTTTACTTTAAATCTTTTAGCTTTCACCAGCACATCAATATCAGAAGTCACATCCTGAGTGGCGGCCAACTTCAGGATGTGATTCAAGATCTTGTGTGAGCCTTGGGTGCAGCTTTGTTTTATTTATACTCGTTACAGAGGAAACTTGCTCACAAAGATAAGTTTATTTTCACTCTACATTGTAAAGTATGAAAATAAAGTTTACATAACCATCTCGCGGCCCGAATTTAACTCATTTGCGAGCCGGATCCGGCCCGCGGGCCGCATGTTTGACACCCCTGACTTAGTGGTTAATGTCAGTCTTTTTATTATCACATTTCTGTCTGCATTTGGTCAGGATGCCCTGTTGGAGTCCCTGCGCAACAAATTCAAAAAGGAAAGAATTCCCCTGATCAGCAACAGTGAAGTAGCAAAAATGAGGAAGAAATTCTCATTACCAAATGGTGGAAGGAAGCTAAGAGCAGAGTCAGAGGGCAGTGACCCTTCTGTGAAAAAAATCAGGGCTGTAAGTCAGTTCAGATTTATATAAGAGTTTTTGAGCATAGGCTTATGAAAAAAAAATTAAACGCCTAAGTGGATTTGGGACATTTTCAATTAAGCTAAACACTAAATTTTGCTGTATAAAATTTAGATTTTTCTTGTTGATTTAGACCTTGGAGATGCACGATGGAGAAGCTGATGGAGAAGATGAGCACAGCATTCAACACCATAAAGAAGCAATGAAAAAAGAAGCTCTGAAACAGACGCCCAACTATGACCTCATAATTAATGGAATGGTTAAGACGCAAAAATACAGGGCAAACTTTATTCAGGAACACTCGACAGCTGCAGTCCTGGAGGAGTTCCCTTATCTACGCCATCCATTCTTGGTAAGGTCAATGCATACATGCTCAATTGTGAGCCATACCCATCCTTATAAAACACAAGTTTTACGTATGTCAACAAATGCACTAAACATAGTTTTGTAAATAAATGGCTATATTTTGTGTGTTTCTAACAACATATTTTGGTTCAACAGAAAAATATTGGCTTATTAGGGTAAACACGTCCTCATAGCTGGAGTTCCTTTTAAATTCTTGGTATCAATATCTTCTTCGTACTGTGTGTGTGTTTTAGATTCTAGAGGAAGTGAAGCTCATCAGCAAAGTGGACGTGGAGAAACGCATAGTCACCAACTTTGCCAAGATGTCCCAAAAAATTGTTGACAAGGCTCCTAAAAGTGCCCTCAAGGACAAGTGTTTGGCTGGGCTTGATGCCTCAGAGACAGAGGAGGAAAGAAGAGGTATGTTGTGCCTTTAACAACTTTACAGTTTAATAAATTGTTATGCATTTTACTTTACCATGCTCAATTACATGTTATTTGAGGCACTTATATTTTTCTTTACAATTCTTCTGTATATTTTTTAAGGTCAGATTGTCAACACTGCAGTGCTTCTACTACCTTCTGTCTTCAAAGAGGACCCACAGCAGCTATTTGTCATTGACAAGGTAAATATGACTTGCACTTGAACTCAGGCTTGCAACATCAGGACTTGAACTTGGACATGGACTCAGACTCCAACATGTGAAATTTCTATTGTTTGAATTAGGGCTGGACAATATAGGAAAAAAAAGCATATTGATAAAATTCATATTGATCCATATTAATAATTATTAAAAAATAGATATTTAAATAAAACTATAGAATTTATATTTTAAGTGCGGCCCTGGCCATTTTATGCTATTTGCTCATTAACTACTTTCAGTAAAGAACAGACAAAACCTGACTTAAATATATTATTCAAATATCTTTATTTTACTAGAACTAAACTATTTCAGGAAAATATTAAGTTGTGTTTATGTTTCTAGCACAAATTAAGATTTCTGTTGAATTTGTGATTTTAGTTTTCTAATCAAGGTTTAGCTGCAGCAGATTAGTCACAATTATAGTGAAATGTACAAACATACCATCCTGCTTTCACCAGGGCTGCCAGCTCGAACACAATGAGCATGAGACACATGCATCTGACCTTGTACACATGCTCTCACGCTACATCTCCAATACCTCCCGCTCTTGCGGACAAAGACTAAAGAGACTGCGCGCACCCCTCGACTCCCCCCTTTAACAAATGGTCAGGATTGACACACTTTGTTTTCATTTAGTTTTTAACCCTTTAACACCGATGCGTCACCATGCAGGATCACCGGTGACGCCTCGGCGCATGTGATTTCAAATAACTCCTCGCTACTTAAACTATAAAATTCTTAAAAAAAAATAAAGGAGAGGCCGTTTCATATTCTATTCAACTCTAATCAGGCAGTGATCGAGGTCGCTTTTGTAAGAGAGACCTGAATGAGAAATATTAACACAATCGGAGAAACACCTCCAAATGTCTGACTTGCCTTGCTTTGTTTTTGTGTCACAAAGACCTTGTTTCAGCTTCTTTTCAACATCAGTTGCCGACTCCATACTCATCCCGATCCTGCACTGTTTCTTTTAGCCGACCGTTCCCGCCCGCAGCAAAATTCACACCGCCCGCCCTCACAAGATTTGTGTTGGGTTCCGTGGGACCCATTCCCGATGCAGCCCTCTACTATGAAGTTTCGCTAGCTATGCTACACCATGGATTTCACACTTCACCATGGATGCCCTATCCTGGCAGCAGCCAGCCAGTGCCAGCTGGGCATTACCTTGCACGTCCTCGATCAATTCAAAATATTCTCTACCTGAGAGCCCTCCCTCTTTCAAACAGATTCTGCTGCAACCATTCCAGATCTCTGTGTAGACTCAACACGGGGCGGGGCTACTCAGATCTGGCTGCTGCCAGGTTAAAATATTTTCAACTTTGCTTAATTGGTCATTTTGTCTGACAAAGGGAGTCTTAAGAAATAGTCTTAGAGTCAGCAGTAGCTCAACAGGTTGAGCGGGTTGTCCAGTAATCGGAAGGTTGCAGGTTCGATCCCGGCTCCGGACAGAGAATTCTGCTGTTGTGTCCTTGGGCAAGACACTTAACCCACCTTGCCTGCTGGTGGTGGTCGGAGGGTCCGATGGCGCCTGTGCTCGGCAGCCTCGCCTCTGTCAGTGCGCCCCAGGGCAGCTGTGGCTACATCGTAGCTCATCACCATCAGTGTGTGAATGGATGAATGATACACTGTAGTGTAAAGCGCTTTGGAGTCCTTACTCTGAGAGGTGCTGTGCAAGTGCGGGTCATTATTTAAGGGCTTTTATATGATTGCATTTTACAGGATCCAGTGTTTCCAACACCAACTGTTGTCCTGACAGGCTGCAGGGACGAAAACCCACTGCAGAGTGAGGCCATCACTGTGAAGATGGATAATGAAGAGATACTCCTTGATGATGGCAGTGTGGACATCTCCCTTGCCCTGGCTGTTACTTTTTGTCTTTACCACATCTTCCAAGTTCAGTATCCCAAAAACTTGAGAAAGACTGTTGCCTTTCTGGAAACTTTTGTTTTCGAAATGAAGGGTTCTGTTCCAATTGCTGTGCAAAGGTTTTATAATTCACTGTGAAAAGCAAGCCTGGCACTGTCTGTTATGGTTTTCCGTTTGTTCTGTCAATGTGATTTTGCAAATGTGTTCAACTCGAGTTGCTCTTTACCGTCACTATTTTTCCAGCATTATAAAAAAAAAAATTCAGCACTTTATAATACCTTTTTGCCTTGCATAGGATTATATTATGCCTGCTTGTTTACACTGTTTGTTCGCAGTGCATGGCCCATGAAGTGACTTACATCACAAGACATTTAAGATGGCGTCTGTAAACTTGCGTGACAGAGCTTTCTTGCTTGAGAAGTTACTACTTTCCTGAAGCAAATAAATTGGCTGCATATTGGAACCTTGCAGTATGAGTTCTTTTTTTGACTTTCACCTGCTTAAGATTTTTGGTACAGATGTGGGTAGGGACTTTCTTTGAGAATGTCAATTTTATACATTTTTATGAAAAAATTAGATCGTTGTACCTTTTTTAATGGCACAGTTAAGCGATTTGCATTCAATTGTTTGCTTTGAAGGACATGTTATATGATCAGTTTTTGTTCTGGTGTTTAATTTTGTGGAAATAATTTTTTCAAGAAATGTAGAAACAAGAAACTTCCCTTTATAACCTCTAAAACAAAGTTTTGTCTGGGTGTAAATGAAAACATTTGACAGGAATGAAACAGTGATTTAATGTAATTGGGTCCAAAATTTCCTTTTTGGTTTAATTACTGCACTTAAATTGATAATTTCTGATTAAAACACCCAAAAAAACTTTTTCTGAAGCACCCAAATGAATTAGTTCTTCAGAGAACCCCTTGATAAATGGTTATTTAAGGAACCCTAAAAGGTTCTGATTTTAAGGTTCCACAGAGAATCTAATTATGTTCTTTAAAGAACTTTTTTCGGTTCTCTGAAGCACCCAATTGAATTAGTTCTTCATAGAACCTTTTGATAAATGGTTATTTGTGGAACCCTAAAAGGGTTCCACAAATAACCATATGTGAGGTTCCACAGAGAACCAAATAAAAGTTCCTCAAAGAACCCATTTATAAATGGTTCTTTAAAGAACCAATAGGCAAAAGGTTTCTTGGAGAACCGAAGAAGGTTCCCCTATGGCATCACTGTGAAGAACCGTCTTTGGTTCTAACTGGAACCTTTATTTTTAAGAGTGTACAAAGTACCTGTTGTACTAAGAAACGAAACTAACCATGACATCACATTACCCACTAACTGTGTGATCGCTGAGTTAGTTAAAGCCGATCGTGTTATGCCATATCCAGAACCTGACAAAAGTGATCAGAAAGTACTTGCGGCGTGTAGTTCGCAGCAACAGACTTCACCTTCAAACCCTCCTCTCAGTTTTGACTTCGGTACTTCGCCCTTGTCCGAAGAATGGAAAGGGAGGATCACCAACAAACTTAACACTTACTCCGATGTGTTTTCGCACCACGATCTTGATTTTGGTCATACACAACAGATAAGACATCACATCAACTTAAAAGACGAGACCCCATTCAAACAGAAATCTCGGCCGATCCATCCACATGATTATGAAGCCGTGAGAAAACATTTGGAAGCCCTCTTGGAAACCGGTATAATAAGAGAGTCGGAGTCTCCATTTGCCTCACCAATAGTGGTAGTTCGGAAAAAGAATGGTGAGGTACGTCTATGTATAGACTATAGAAAGCTTAATCTGCAAACCATTCGCGACGCATATGCCCTGCCTAACTTGGAGGAGTCCTTTTCTGCTCTCGCTGGATCACAGTGGTTTTCTGTGATGGACCTCAAGTCAGGTTACTATCAAATAGAGATGTGTGAAAAGGATAAACCTAAAACTGCTTTTGTTTGCCCGTTTGGGTTTTATGAATTTAACCGTATGCCACAAGGAATAACAAATGCTCCAAGCACTTTCCAACGGGTTATGGAAAAGTGTATGAAGGACATTAATCTGAAGGAAGTGTTAGTTTTCCTAGACGACTTGATCGTCTTTTCCAACTCCTTGGAAGAACACGAAACCAGACTTTCTCACGTTCTTGAACGGCTTAGAGAATACGGACTCAAGCTATCACCAGGTAAGTGTCGTTTTTTCCAGACATCTGTGCGTTATCTTGGACATATAGTATCTCGAGATGGCATAAAAACCGATCCAGATAAGGTGGAAGCACTCAAAACATGGCCGAAGCCTCAGACTTTGAAGGAACTCCAATCTTTCTTAGGATTTACCGGTTATTACCGACGCTTCGTTAAAGATTACTCAAATATTGTCAAGCCACTAACATCTCTCACGGCTGGTTATCCACCCAAACGGAAAAACTTTAAAACACCACCATGTAGATCAAAGTACTTGAACCCCAAAGAACCCTTTGGGAATCGTTGGAGCCAAGACTGTGAGAAGTCCTTTCAAACTATTATTGAAAAACTTACCACTTCGCCAGTTCTTGGCTACGCTGACGCAAAACTCCCATATCTAGTACACACAGATGCTAGTACGACCGGACTCGGTGCAGCGCTATACCAAGTGCAAAACGGTGTCACACAGGTAATCGCTTATGCAAGTCGCGGTTTAAGCTCTAGTGAAACTAGGTACCCTGCGCACAAGTTGGAGTTTCTAGCCTTAAAGTGGGCCATAACAGATAAGTTTCATGACTATTTGTATGGGAACACATTCACTGTCATTACTGATAATAATCCGTTAACTTACCTCTTAACAACGGCAAAACTCGATGCAACGAGCTATCGTTGGCTAGCTGCGTTGTCCACCTATAATTTTGACATCAGATACCGTGCAGGTACACAGAACGTTGACGCGGATGGCCTGTCTAGGAGGCTGCATGATAAACCTGAAGACAACTCAAAATTCACTGAGGAATGCCAACGACTAGATGAGTTCCGATCTCATCTTTTATCCTCTGTCAAAGAAGTCGAGCTTCAACTTCAAGCCGAAGCAGTGAAGGCAACATGCCAAAAGCACATGGTCTTGGATGAGACTGATTCTCCTTGTGGTTTAGTTCAGTCACTTGCCATGTCTGCAGCGGCCATTCCAGACCTATTCCAGTTGGAAGACAATAGTGACAGTTTCTTTGCTGTGCCCAAGTATAACCATGCTGACCTTGTCTCCTTGCAGAGGAAAGATCCAACCATTGGCCGAGTCATTCAGCTGCTTATGACTGACAATAAACCGCCAACTGATACTATTGCAGAACCCCCGGTGGTTCTTAACCTTTTGAGAGAGTGGAAACGGTTTGAGTTTCAAAATGATTTACTGTACCGGAGACGCCAATTAGGACCAGAGACATCATTGCAGTTAGTCTTGCCTGATTCATTACGTTCAACAGTCATGCAAAGCCTACATGATGATATGGGGCATCTTGGGGTTGAACGTACGACAGATCTCATTCGGTCCCGTTTTTACTGGCCAAGAATGGCTAGTGATATCGAAATCAAAGTTAAAACTTGCGAAAGATGTATCCGTCGGAAGGCCCTCCCTGACAAAGCTGCTCCAATGGTGAGTATTACCACCACCAGACCTATGGAGTTAGTTTGCATGGATTTTCTCTCCATAGAACCAGACAGTAAGAACACTAAAGATGTCTTAGTGATTACAGACCATTTTACAAAGTATGCAGTGTCCATCCCAACCAAAGATCAGAAAGCCACCACCGTCGCGAAGAACCTGTGGGAACATTTTTTAGTCCACTACGGGTTTCCTGAGCGTCTTCATAGTGATCAGGGACGGGATTTCGAATCACGTACAATCAAGGAACTTTGTTCTTTACTTGGTATCCGTAAAGTCAGAACGAGCCCTTATCACCCTCGTGGCAACCCCGTTGAACGGTACAATCGTACATTACTCAGCATGTTGGGAACTTTACAAGCCACTGAGAAACATCACTGGCGCGATTTTGTAAAACCACTTACTCACTCGTACAATTGTACAAAAAATGACGTGACGGGATACTCTCCCTACGAGCTAATGTTCGGTAGGCAGCCTCGGTTGCCTATAGATATTGCCTTTGGGTTACCGCATTTGAACAAGCCCTCTATAACTCATTCTCAGTATGTTAAAGAACTGAAGAGTCATCTGGAACAGAGTTATGACATTGTCATAAAAAACTCTCAAAAAACAGCGAGGAAGAACAAAGAACGGTTCGACAGAAACATTCGTGAGTCCACACTAGGTGTGGGAGATCGTGTTTTAGTCCGAAATCTTCGCTTAAGAGAAAAGCATAAATTAGCAGACAAATGGGAGCAAACAGTGTATATAGTTCTCAAACAGATGGAAAACTTGCCAGTATACACTGTAAAACCAGAGAACGGAGAAGGACCCAACAGAACACTCCACAGAGATCTTTTACTGCCTTGTGGTTTTCTCTCTTCATTAGAAAATGAAACAGAACGCGTTACGAAACCTAGCAGACCTCATACAAGACAGAGTTCAGCCTTAGAACCTGACCCAGATGAGCCACTTGACAAAGAGGTAGATGAGTTTTATTACTCTGATCTTCCACAAGTGCTAAACCGACCATCCTATCAAATAGCGGTCACCTTGCCAAATAGGGAACTCATAGCAGATTCAGGACCGGTAAATAATATTCAACAACAAAACACACTATCCTTACACACAGGGGATCGCAAGGAACCAACCTTAGCTGGTAATGAAAATGCTGAATTGTCCTTACTTGACAAAGGCATCAACACCGAAACATTCTTACCTGACAGAATGAGTGAAACTGTGACATTCTTACCTGAAAGAGTGAAAGAAGCAGCAACATACTTACCTGAAAAAACGAAAAAAAACGAAGTATACTTACCTGACGTAGAAACGGGGGATGAAACTAACACAAACCTACCTCAATTGGATGGTGTCCTAAAGTCGCAGCAACGTGATGTAAGTTTTGAACCCATCATACACGATCAGACACATACATCTGAAAAGACCAAAGTCTTAGAGAATAGCTCATCAGCTCTGTCGGAAACAGAGAGCTCACTTCGTCCTGTCTCAGTTGAGAATCAAACCGAAACGGATGAGCATGATACTGTGCAACCAGAGATGTATGTCAGGAGATCTGAACGAAGTAGTCAGCCTCCTCAAAGACTAACTTACTCTCAATTGGGCAATCCACTAGTGACCGTAGTTAGGTCCCTTTTCCAAGGACTTAATAAAGCTTTTATTGACTCTCTTACTCAAGAAGTTGTGTACCCCGTAGAAACAATGCACAGGGACGTGCATGATATTTAATGGGGGAGGATGTAACCCAGAAGCTAGAACCTTAATGAGGTATTAACTAATTGGCTTACTAATATGATCCATCCTCAATTTAGATAAAATATAAAATATAAATTAAGGAAATTAACAATACTAATTAATAGATATCTAATTAACTAATAGATAATTTCATAATGAATTATTGGAAGGGTGAATAACTAAAATAACGAGTTTAATATTAAACATCGGTTAAAACAAGAATCTTGAACATCACTAACAGAAACAGAAGAGGAAAGCTGTATACTATTGGTCCAGGTGGGAATCTGAAATTTCATTGGCTGAGAGAAATAAGTCCCGCCTCCGCGAAATAAAACCGTGCGACGCAGCTGAGCGAGAGGAGAGACAAACGGCTGTGCAGCACGCAGATACAGAAAGCAAAGACTGAGTGGTTAGAGAGAGAGAGAGAGAGAAAAAAAAACAACGGTCGAGGCCGTGAAGAACCCTGATTTGGGTGCCGCATAGATAGAGGGAGAGGCGGACTTGACTCCTTCTAATAAGAGCTAGGAACTTGGAACCAACGCGGTGAGTAAAGAAAAAAGAAGAGAAAAAGCTAACGATGCAACTTAAAAAAAAAAAGGAAACTTAAATAGCTTATCAAATTAATTCCATTCTTATAGATTTGTGTGGAGACGACAGAGTGAACCAATCCTCTGTAGGAGGGAACCGTTGGAGCGCGTTGGTGAGTGAATGAGATTAAATTCAGTAAATTATTAAATTCAAAAAGCTAATTACAGCAACCGAGGTGACAGCAGTGGGCTGCTAGACGTTAGATCCCAGGAGTTAACATCTCAAACTACCAGTTAACGGTGGTAGGGCATATAGGAGTTAACGGCTCAAACCGCCAGTTAACGGCGGTAGGGCATATGGGATTCCCAGGAGTTAACGGCTCAAACCGCCAGTTAATGGTGGTACGGCCTAGATGTACAAGGTCCTCAGGGGCGTTATAGCTAACGCCATAGAATTAGCAATGCGTCCCTTAACCAAACATTTAATAATAAAAAAAAATAGATAAATAAAAATAAATAAAAGCTAACTGATTAGGGAGGAATTATTTTACAAAGGTGGACCAAAGGACCAGAATTTATATTTTGTTGAATTTTGTTATAGAACATTTTATTTATTTATTTATTTATTTATTTATTTATTTATTGTGTTACAGATATACAAGGTGTCACAATGCTGTATAGAAACACAACTAAATGTATCCTTGTTGTCATGAATGTATTTCTTGTTGAATAGTGTAGAGTAATAGAATCTAACTGAGCCTATTGAGCTGAACAATTGTTGTCATATGTAATTATATTTCCAGAGCTACTGAGAATTATTTTAATAGACAATCAAATTGATGTTATGTTAGTTGAACTGTGAACCCAAACATGATTGGCTATGCCAATAGAGTGAAGCATTTGTTAAGTCTGTAAGACTTTATGCTGTGATGTGACGAGAAGGGTCGATGCCAACTCGCTAACAGTCCTGTTGTTTACAGGCTGGGTTTTTTTTTTTCCTTGGGTTTGATCCCGACTCCTATGATCACTCACTTGGAACGAGAACTGGATTTCTTCCTGACGAGGGAGATGGCGAGCCTTAACCACTGAACGAACCAGGACATCTCAAGTAACTGAAGAGCAGACTGCTCTCTTCTGTGAACAATCTCAACGGTGCGGTAGGAAAAAATCGCACCACCGGACTCTGACTTTCACCCCAAGCGTGGGGATTTGACTTGACGCCGGCTGACTTGTGACTCATATGATCAAATCTCATACCGAGCATTTTACTATTGTCGATTGTTTTCATCTGTTTTTGTGTGTTATCTTTATGTGTTATATTTCCCATTATTATTAAAATTTTGTATATAAACCGTTTCATGCTATACCCGTGACTCCAGTCATTCTTAAACAACCTCCAATTCTCCCCGAACCTAATTATTGGCCCATTTGTTTATTTTTTCTTTTAATTATCTTATTGTATCCTGTAATCCAGTTACACTTCCTTTAAGAGCAATTATACAAGAAAAATCTACTCACCGACCATGTCCAGCGATGCCAGGACCTGCCCGGCCTGCCAGACGGGCTCCATCGCCAGCGGCGACCTGCACGCCAAGTGTAAGGTCTGTCTCGGGGCTCACCACGCTGGCCTGGCCTTGACCCCCAGGCCTCGTGCCCGTTTTGTACCGCTCTGCCCGTGGCTGAAAAGGTCCGCCGGGTCACGTACTTCACCCCCACCACCGACGAGGAAATTCCGGTGGCTGGCACGTACTCGCTGGACAAGGCGTACAGTTCTTCAACATCGCCTTCTCGCCTTTGGCGTTTCCAAAATGGTGGAGGAGCTTGACGCTCCTGTCGTCAGAAACCATCATTAGTAAAACTGCTGATGCCATCCTCAATCTGTGCGTGGCTGTACTCACCGGTTCTGCTTGCATTGCTGCCTGGCAGACCCTTATCCAGCGGGCCTTGTGGCTCAAGGCCCTGCCCTCCATTCCTGAACACCTGCACAGGGAGATGCTGGAAGGCCCCATCACCTCTGACGTTCTGTTTGGTCCCCATCTTACGAGCGTTATCGAGAGGGCTCAGACGGCAGCTGAACTTTCAGCCACGGTGTGAGACCTGGTCCACTCTCGGTCAGCCTCGCACTCCGGCCGTTCTCCCAGAGGATGGGACGAATGGCGCGGAAACTCCAGGCGCCCAGCTGCACGGCCCGGCCCGCGGAGCCGGCCTCCCGCTGAGGCGGGACCAGGGAGTTGGCGGCCAACGGTTCCGAATAAGCCAGCAGACACAGCCTTGGCAGTCTCAGTCACAGGAACCTCACCGAAAACAACCACGAAAACGATTCGTTGGGGGGAATGTGTGCGCTTATGACTGTAATGTTAACTCTGTGAATGATTTTGGTTTTGAAATAAAACCCAAAAAACGTCACATCGAGAGCACAGTCCTACAGTCCTCTGCAGAACCCTCTGCCGAATCCTCACACATGATGTTCCCCGCACCAAGCACTGCAGCACATCTGCATGTTCACACAGTCGGACTCGGTCATGTTACACGGCTTGCTGTAAGGGTGCGCTCCATTTGCGCACCGGCCCCAGCCTATGGCCAGGCCCGACTCATCCCGCCATGACACCCCGACGGGATGTCATGGCGCTGTTGCGACCACGCGCAAAGTGCGCACGTTGCGCGGCTCCATCCGCTGGCACTTTGTCGTTCCCGTGCACGGGCCCGGCTCCCACTCGTCCTTCATCCTTGGACTCCACGCTCTGCGGTGCGGATCAGCCTTTTCCAGATGTTTCACACTCGCCCTTTCGAGCACAGCCCTCCATGGGTCGCTCCCAGTTCTCTGGTACGAGCGACGGCGGTAAGGGTGCGAACCCAATCCTCACGTGACCTTGAGCACACGTCCGCTGTCGGAACGTGCGCACGAATGCCTCCCTTTCGGCTACTCGCTAGCCCAGCGCACTTTCTCAAAATGTTTGGAGACCGCGCTGCAGCCACTGCACACGGCAGGAACGAGGGTTTTATTTTACCAGGACGATCTGCTCCGATGCGCCTGGTCCGAGGACGAGGCATCAGAGTAAACCAGGAAATTAACAGAGCATCTGTCAACCCTGAGGTTTTCTATAAACTGGGGGAAGAACTCCATCCTTCCACCCCAGTCGATTGTGCTTCTCGGGGTGGAGCTGAACGCCTCCCTAATGAGAGCACGTTTGTCGCCGCTGAGAGCGGCAGATCTCACCACGGTGATCTCCCACGTGCAAACCCACAAGATCGTGAGAGCCCTGTTAGTCATGAGACTTCTGGGCATGATGGCTGCAGCCCACTCAGCGGTGCTGCTAGGAATGTTGCGCTCGAGGTGCCTGCAACGCTGGTTCATCTGCCTCCGGGTACACCCGATACGTCAGAAGAGACGTATGTTGGGGGTTCCCCCTTCAGTGGGCGGGGACCTCGCTCACTGGGGGAATCCCTGCATCCTCTCACACGGGGTCCCCATCGGAAGTCCTACGTCACACGTATCTGTGTTTACGGATGCGTCACTGTCTGGGGTGGGGGTCACGTGCTTGTCCCATATGGCGGCAGATCGCTGGCCCTCCCACACGCACGAGCACATAAATGTGTTGGAGCTTATGACAGTGAGGAATGCGTTCAGACACTTCGCTGCCCTTCTCGATGGCCGTCATGTCAAAGTTCACACAGACAGCCAGGGGGCGGCAGCCTACATAAATCGCCAAAGGGGAGTTTGATCCCTCCCACTATTGCGCGTAGCCACAGGTTTACTGTGTTGGGCACATGTCCACCTGCTGTGCCACCTACATTCCGGGGATCCTGAATGTAGCGGCAAACATCCTGTCGAGAGGGGGTCCCCGCGACTCCGACTGGCGTCTGCATTCCGCACATCTGGATAAGGTTCGGTGAACCGTCTGTGGAGCTGTTCATGGCTCGCGAAAACGCTCAGTGTCGCCTGTGGTTTTCCCTGAGACCCGGGATCAACCCCCGCTCAGGGCGGACGCCTTCTTACACCTGGCCTTGAACGCTCCTTTATGCATTTCCACCAGTCCCTCTGATTCTCCGTCTCCTGGACCGAGTTTGGTCAGAACAGCTCTCGGTAATTCTGGTGGCTCCCAGACGCCTGTCCGCGTCATGGTTTCCGGAACTGCAAGCGCTACTGTCCGGCTCCCCGTGGAGACTCCCGCGAAGGGAGGACGCCCCTCCCCAGGCGGATGGGATAATCAAACATCCTCCAGGAATAGGCAAAAGGCTGTGGGTCTGGCCGCTGAGGGGTCACGCTTAGGGGTTTCTGGGCTGCAGCATGATGTGGTCACCACGATTCAGAGTGCGCGGGCGCTTTCTACCATCACATCTTATGCTGCTAAATGGGGAGCTTTCCAGAAATGGTGCACAGAGCGGAATGTTCAAGCGCTCTCCTGCCAGCTGGCGGATGTCCTATCGTTTCTGCAGATACGGACGGACAGGGGCCTCGCATTCAGCACTATTAAAACATATGCTGCAGCTATCTCATCCTGTCACCAGGATTTTGGTGATAGGTCTGTTTTCAGTCATCCCCTCACAAAACGTTTTCTAAAAGGTGTCAGAAGGAACAGACCTGTGTCCCACCCGCTAGTTCCCCAGTGGGATCTAACGGCGGTTCTGCGTGGCTTATTTGAAGCCCCATTTGAACCCTTGGACCAGGTCTCACTCAAGTTCCTGTCACTTACAACTGCCTTGCTGCTGGCACTGGCATCAGTCAAGAGAGTTAGCGACCTAACTCGCCCTCTCAGTGGCTCCCGCATGCCTCAGGATCCGGGAAGATGGTGGGTCTGCTGTTTTATGCCCCAGCCTTTGTGCCCAAAAACGTTAATGCTTCTGTAACGAGCTGACTGGCGGATCCGTAAAAACACCCAACACAGAATGACAGTTAAATGAGTTTATTAAAAGGAGAGAGGCAAAGGCAATGTCAGGAGGCAGTAGGTCGTTACCGGGAGATCTGAAACGGAGAATAATCCACAAGGGAATCCAGGAAGCGAAGTCGGGGACGGAGCAGAGTCGGAGCCAGAGGATCAGAACGGCAGTGGTGCAGATAACGTAATCCAAGAATCGGGGTCGGAGATGGAGCAGAGTCGGACCCAACAGGATAATCCAATAATCAAGGTCAGGGACGGAGGAAAGTCGGGATCAGGAGACAAGGTAAGAGAATGCTGGAGAATCTACTAGGAGAACGTTCGATAATCTGGCAATGGCTGGGTGGTTGAATGGATATTAAATAGCAGGAGGAGCAGGTGTGGTGAATAAGGTTGATGACGGAACAGGTGGAATGAATGGAGCTGATGAGGTGCGGCAGTGGTTGCTGTGGCAACAGGTTTTCGGCAGGAACAGGATCATGACAGCTTCCTTCAAATCCAGGTCAATTTTCATTGGCTGGACTTTTTCCTCCTCCCCATAATTCTGAGGAGGAGGCGGCTTCCCATCTTCTCCGCCCGGTGCGCGCGCTCGCGCGATATGTGTCACACACTTCAGGGATTCGCCGCTCACAAAGCATGTTTGTGCACTACAGGGAGTCTTCCCTTGGGCAAGCGCTGTTGGCCCAGCGCCTTTGACTCTGTCTATGTGACGCCATTTCACTCGCTTACACATCAGCAGGGCGGGATCCCCCTGAGACACTCAGGGCTCACTCAGACAGAGGGATTTCCTCTTCTGTGGCGCCCCACAGTGGTGTGTCAATGGAAGTCATCTGTCAGGCTGCTTCATGGGCTTCACCCTGTTCCTTTACTCGTTATTATTTACGAGATGTGTCTTCAGGATCCATCACTCGTTCAGTGCTTGGACCTCAGCAGGCTGAGTGAAAGCATTATGGCACCACATCAGCCTTACTTGAATGAATTTCATCCTCTTGTGGATGATATTTTTTAGTGGGGGCCTCACTCTTATCTCTGGCTGCCTCAGCCTTTTAAGCCCTGGGCTGAGGCTGAGCGACCCTCACTAAAAGGAGACTTGTTGGGTGTGTCCATTGGTTGTGTTAACCAGTGTGGCGTAAACCCATCCAGCTGCGCATTATTCCAATAGCAGCTCGCTTAAGGGCTAAGACTAGACGAAATAGAACGTTGGTTACATATTGTAACCCCAGATTCTATGAGTCTAGTCGCAGCCCTTAAGCCACTGGCCCCACTGGTTCTGTTAGGACTAAGAGCCATCGGAGGCGAACAGTGGGGTCGTTCCACTTATATAACCCACAAGGGGTGCCCACGTGGTGGGCGTACATTTAAGCTCTTCATGATTGGCTGATGCTGAGATCACCCTTCCAATAGCAGCTCGCTTAAGGGCTGCGACTAGACTCATAGAATCTGGGGTTACAATACGTAACCAACATTTTGAGTTGAGACTTGAAGGTTGAGAAGGAGTTTATATTGCGGAGGTCAGGCGGTAGAGTGTTCCAGATGGATATGTTCGTGATCACTACCTATGTTCCCCTCATTCAATTCAATTCAAGTTTATTTATATAGCGCCAAATCACGACAAGACGTGTCCCATTCAATCCATTGCCCTCTTGTCACCCCAGGCTCCTTATTATTGTATGGCCCCTCATGTATGAGCCGGTGATTACATCAATGAATTATTAAATTCATCCACTTGTGGATGATCATTTTAGTGGGAACCCCACTCATCTTTCTGGCTGCCTCAGCCTTCTAAGCCCTTAGGCTTAGGCTGAGCAACCCTTTCTAAGAAGAGAAATGTTGGATGTGTCCATTTGGTTTGAGCTAACCAGTGTGGTGTAAACTCATCCAGCTGTGCATTATTCCAATAGCAGCTAGCTTAAGGGCTTAGACTAAACGAAATAGAATGTTGGTTACATATTGTAACCCCAGATTCTACGAGTGTAGTCGCAGCCCTTAAGCCAATGGCCCCGCTGGTTCTGATAGGACCAAGAGCCATCGGAGGCGAACAGTGGAGTCGCTCCACTTATATACCCACGGGGGTGCCCACCATTGGTGGGCGTACATTTAAGTTCTTCATGACTGGCTGATGCTGAGATCACCCTTCCAATAGCAGCTAGTTTAAGGGCTGCGACTAGACTCATAGAATCTGGGTTTACAATACGTAACCAACGTTTTTTTTTCACTCATTTAATACTGGGGAATGTGACAAAATATTAAATTTAACTTGCAATATTCTTTTAAATAATACATTTTCCTGAAACAAATATCTGTTGCTTAAAGGAAAGTTCAAAGACATTTTTATTGAACATTAGAATTACGTTCTGATAAAACAGTGCACATGTACATACGTATAAAGCATTGTAGAACAAGAAAATCTATATTGCATCGTTCAAACAGCAGAACACCGACAAAATAATTTTTTTTTACCGTGTTCTGTCTGGCTGTAAAGTAAACAGAAGTAATGTGAATGCTGGTGACAAGCCTTACAGATTTTTCTCTCAGGTGGAGCATCAAAGCTTCTGTTTTTATTGTCACGCCTGATACTTAAAACTTTATTGTTATTGTTTTTTGATGCTTTGTAATTCCGACCAGACACAGAGACAAAGGTGAAAGAGAAAGGAATAAACAAAAGGGGAATGGGGGGTCCACAAAAATAAACAATCAATGATGAACAAAAGTCTGCTTCTAGACCTGCAGAAAAGGGACACACAACAGTACAACAGGAGCAAGCTATCACTGCGTCAACCTGATGAGGAAATATAAAATTAACATTGTTTTACTGAACAATCACACGATAATAAATCACAGTGCATTTAGTGCCAACCACAGCCTTAAGACATGTGTTGAACCTGCCCAAGTCCATACTTATGAGAGTACCATGTGAGCACCTGTGTGCGTACACGCACTTGTATATGTAAGGTTTCACTATAGGAGCGTCCAATAGAGAGTGTGAGGACCCACAGATCTGCCCCCAAAGATGCGTAGGAGATGGAGGGAGCTCCAAGTCCCAGAGACCCCAGGGAGACTGCAACCAGAAAAGCCCCTGCCCCCCTCTTAAATGTGTATTTAAGTTTCACTGGGTAACTTAGGTTGACTGCATAGATGACAAACAAACATAAAAAGTTTTACTTAAAACCTACTTTCGTTGTTCCCTTTTCACATTCCTTCCATCTCAGTCACAAATAGCTGTAGGAACGCACGTGGAACTTGTCTGATCCATTACGAAAGTGGGGAGGAGGGGCTTTGACGCCATGTTCCAAATACAGAGGAGGTTGTCAGATTCACACCTGTAACTCTATTAGATTTTACTTGAAATTATTAACTGATAAAGCCAATGAACTGGTTTAGTGAATATTACTTGGATTGAAAGATTCTATTTACATAAAAAAGTGAGGATACATAATTACAATGAACGAGTAATGCACTACATGAATACAAGCTCTTTTAAGGTACAACCGCTGAATTCCTTTTATTTTGTAAAATTTTATTTGATAATTGAAATAATAATCATAGAACCAAAAATCATTTTTATCAGTGGACCTTCACACTGTAAGGCAACAGCATTAACCACTGCACCATTGTGCAGCCCTTATAATAATAATAATAATAATAATGCTCCCACAACCCTGCTTGAACCAGTTCTTCAGAATGTTGCAGGTTTCCCAAAAAGCTTCTTGAAAATAACTTGAGAAGGTCTCTGTGTGACTGCAGATGGTAGACCTGAGAGTGCTGACAACAGCTACGGATCTGCACGTTTCACTGCCTGTTCTTTTCAAACATTGCTGCAGTTACTATAGTGGTCACCACTAAATGGCTTGGGAGATTCATCGAGTAAAGTTTTTACTTTGTGCCTCATCTTCTGTGCACACTCACCACTCAGATTTATTTGGATCTGCACTCTTTAATAATAATAATAATAATAATAATAATAATAATAATAATAATAATAGAAGCATGGATTGATTCTGGCACTTCAGTGAAAGCATACAAATATACAAAAAATATAACAATTATAATAATAATAGATAAACAATAATAAATGAAAAACTTCTGTCTTTTTCTTCTAAATACTCACCAACAACTTGTTTGTTGACTACTTCATTAATGCTTTCACGCCGAAGGAGTCTGAATAGTAGTTCCTGTCATCTGGATCCTAATAAAACATCACAAAATGAAGAAAACTCTAAAGATGATCTTCCTTGAATGTAAAGAGCTTAAAGGGCTTTGCGGGTCCACAAATGCTTATTGATGTCTCTGTTGTCAGTGCTCTTATGCTGCACATACATCCTACTATATGGATGTAACTTTCTGACAGCAATGTCTGTAGAGTATTTCAGAGAGAGACCTCCGGTCTCCAGTAAAAGACATGACAAGGCTGAACTCCTGCTGAGTCTGGGCTTGAAAAATAAAAGGCAAGAGACACGACAATGGGGAACATCTCTAAAGGCAGTTGAAGGCTGCGTCAGACTGTCAACTCTGAAATCTGCAGTTAAATAAAACTACGAGCACACCACAGAATTTTTACTGTAGTTGATAGAATGGGAAAAAGGGTCTGGTGTGCTTGTTCCAGTATAATTAATCCAGGGGAGAAAGTAGTTTCAGAAGGCAGGATTTGGAGTCTTAATTCCTGATATTTGGACATCTCACCTTGGACTGGCTTTTTTAGTTCTCCTTCCTCCTTAGATCATTAGTTATTTATCTTGCTCTTCTTGTCTTCAGGTTTTGTTTTTATTCTTAGGTCATGTTATTTTTCCCTCCTCAGCTCACTTTCCTCTCCCTGATTAGTTAATTGATTTCACTAGGTTTCTCTCCCCACGCACCTGCAGCTCATCTCCCAATCATCCTGCCCCAGTGTATTAGTGTGGTGTTGGTCCATTGTTCGTGTAGGCGTTGTTTTGACCTCCCCACCCCCACCGCACCCCCCCTAGGTCTCTAGGTTTTTTGGCTTCTGCCCTACTAGGTTTTCTTTGGCTCTGTCCTACTTGGTATTTTTGGCATCGTACTACGCTTGGTTTTCGTTGGGTAAAAACTGATTTTGCTGTGTAAACATCTGATGTTTTCTTTCAAACAGAGGTTCATCAAACTTATTTACATTTAAATTGTTGCAGGAAGGCTGACCTCTCTTCAGTACCTTTTATTATTATTAGAACTTCCTGAGAAGGCTAAAAGCCAGACCAATGTGTTGGTTATGACTAGCGCCTGCAGGCACCTTCTCTCGGTTGACTGTCTGTGAAGAATGTGTGTGTGTGTGCTTATCTTTAACTTTGTGTGTGTGTGTGTGTGTGTGTGTGTTCCTCCGTCTCTGGTGTGTATTTGATTTCTCTGACCCTTTGCAAAGTATTTGTTATTGTTTGTTGTCGGCTGATTACAATTTACCAAATTATCAATCTAATCCCTCTGTGTGTGCTTTGATCTTTCTTTGAGGTAATATGGGATCAATAAAAATTACCCAACAATCTTAATAAAGATGTTTCCTTTTACATCCTCTCCTGCTCTGTGTCGTTCTGAGTATCTGCACATCGGGTCCTACTCCTCCACGTCTCAACGTGACATAATGGACCAACCAACCCAGGACCCAGCAGCAACCCCAGGTAAACCAGACCTGAGCCAAGGAAAATACTCATTCAACGGTAACCCGGACACCTGTCGGGATTTTATTTGGGACTTTGTGCGCTTTATGGACATGGACTGTTTGGACATTGATTTAGTTATTTCTATGGTGTTCTGCTTAAAGGGTAGAGCCCTGCAATGGGCTGCTCGCTATCCCGAGCTTTACCCCATAGAGGAGATTAATTTTTGGTATTTCGCCAACTCTGCCAGACGCCTTCTGCAACCCACAACCACCCTCTTCACTCACCTCCACACCTTCATCTGGCCAAGGCAGCACTACTGACTATTCTCCGGTGGACTGCCATCTGTCAGCTGCCTCCATTTTATTAGGCGTCCTCTCTGCATCTCCCAGGGGCCTAACCTTCACACCTTCAACCGGTCCGGACAGCGCTGCCTCCTCGTCCCTGGTGGGCTGTTCTTCACCCTCGTCCTCTGCTTCTGACGGCGCCATCGCGGCACCTCCGATGGGCCGAGCCACCACACCCCCACCTGGTCCAGATAGCACTACCGGCGTCATCCCCGCACCTTCGATGAGCCGTACTCGTCAACAACGTTGCAACCATCGCCAGCTCCACCTACCATCACCTCCAGCTCAGTCCGAGCTCCAGCCTGTCCAAGAGGCTCCGGTCCAGCCTGTCCAAGAGGCTCCGGCCCAGCCTGTCCAAGAGGCTCCGGCCCAGCCTGTCCAAGAGGCTCCGGCCCAGCCTGTCCAAGAGGCTCCGGTTCAGCCTGTCCAAGAGGCTCCGGCTCAGCCTGTCCAAGAGGCTCCGGCCCAGCCTGTCCAAGAGGCTCCGGTTCAGCCTGTCCAAGAGGCTTCCCCTGCAGCGGCTCCGCCTCCAGTCAAGTCAGCCCCGCCTGTCCAAGAGGCTCCCCTGCAGCTGCTATGCCTCCAGTCAAGCCTGCAGCGGCTATGCCTCCAGTCAAGTCAGCACCGCCTGTCCAAGAGGCTCCGCCCCCGGCGCACCAGCCCGTCCAGGAGGTTTTGCCTGCAGAGTCTTCATCCCCTTCGCCTGCAGAGTCTTCGTCCCCTTCTCCTGCAGAGTCTTCGTCCCCTTCTCCTGCAGAGTCTTCGTCCCCTTCACCTGCAGAGTCTTCGTCCCCTTCTCCTCCAGAGTCTTCGTCCCCTAATCCTCCACAGACTTCGTCCCCTCCTCCTCCAGAGTCTTCGTCCCCTCATCCTCCAGAGTCTTCGTCCCCTCATCCTCCAGATTCTTCGTCCCAACATCATCCTCCAGAGTCTTCGTCCCTAAATCATCCTCCAGAGTCTTCGTCCCTAAATCATCCTCCAGAGTCTTCGTCCCTACATCATCCTCCAGAGTCTTCGTCCCTACATCATCCTCCAGAGTCTTCGTCCCTACATCATCCTCCTGAGTCCCTACATCATCCTCCTGAGTTCCTACATCATCCTCCTGAGTCCCTACATCATCCTCCTAAGTCCCCGTCTCCATTGTCCTCTCCAGTGTCCGCGTTTCCAGTGTCCCCTCATCATGCTCCGGCCTCTTCGTCCCTTCCTTGCCCTCCTCCAGAGTCTTCGTCCCTTCCTCGCCCTCATCCAGAGTCTTCGTCCCTTCCTCGCCCTCCTCCAGAGTCCCCTCTTCGTCCTCCTCCAGATTCCACGTCTCTTTTGGGCCATTCCCATCTGTACCTGGTCGGCCCGACCCGGATAGCATAGCTTGCTTACATATCTTGGTGGCCTGCCTTTTTTCAGGGTGCAACAAGACTGTTTTTCAGCCCTCTTTCTGAGGTGGTCTGCTTTAGGCTGACCAGGGCCAACACACCCACTGCTGACAGCAAATTCACACCTTCCATTAGAGCAAGCCTCTGATCGGTGGGTCAAATCAACCCACATGGGCTTAAAGCCGGGCATACACTGTGCGACTTTTTCACTTTTTTGAGCCGATTTTCCAGTCGTGCGAGAATCCACGAGATCGGGGCGAGTTTTGCGCCGAGCAGTCGTTAAGTGTACAGGGGGTTACGAGAGGCGATTAACACCACGTGACCAGCTGCCGATCAGCAGTCGTGAGGTTGCACGGACTTCTGGCATGTTTAATATTTCGCTTGTCCCTCGTGAGGGTATCACACTGTTGAAGCGGCGCTGCGAGCAGCTGCGACCCAAAATGTATCAGAACCGCTCACGGCGCATGCGCAATCCTGCATCAACACCGCTCCCCGCTATTTCCCTAATAACACACGCTGTTCGTTTTAATTTCTACACGTTTTTTACTCATAAAGATAGTCAAGAAAGCGTGTTTGTCGTGTTCATGTCAAATTAAACTGATCACAAAACACAGATTTACTTTCATTATTTCGTTTTCCTCATCCAACCCCCATAAATCCCTGTGTGTCCTCCTGCAGCACTCCCGAAGGACAACAGGCAAAACAAGAGCAAAAAGTCTAACGTGTTGAGTAAAAACTGCTCTTTTTAGCATATTTTTAGGGCCGACGTGTTGCTACCAGACGTACAGTGTGAGCAGTCAGGTCGCATCCGAGAACTGGGTCGTACAGTGTGAGCGCCTGGCTCGTGAGATCTGTCCTGCGAGGAAGTCATACAGTTTGAGCTGAAGCTGAGTGCCACGAGTGAAAAAGTCGCACAGTGTACGCCCGGCATAAGGCATGTTCAATTAATTATCATGCTGATTACCTAGAAGCTGAAAATGTCTCTGACTGCATTCCTTGCATACCTATGCAAGGATGTGTGGAATCAACCGGGCCAGGCTGGGGCCGACTGGAGCTATCCGGGCAGGGCCGACCAGGTAAAGATGGCGAGGAGCTGCGAACACACAGGCAGACCAAGGCACCACACTCATACAGATGGGAATGGCCCATTAGTCTCCCTCCTCCAGCGTTCCTCAGTCTTTCTCCTCCAGCATTCCTCAGTCTTCCTCCTCCAGAGTCGTCATTCCCCAGACTCCCCTGGTCCCGGTTCTTGGTTCCCTGCCCCTTGTGTGTGTGTGTGTGTGGGGGGGGGGGGGGGGGGGCATTAAAGAAGAAATAGATGAATTTTGATGGACTGAAGCATGTTTTAAAGGTGCAAAAACAAACTATAAACATGCAGCTTAAATTATTACAGTATTAATTTTATACAATCTATAATCTTAAGAAAGGATTTTAATAAAATGAAAACATTATTTTAAGTTTTGATCTTGCTTTATGCTCATTCAGGCTGTTATTGCCTCTGCTGAATCAGAAATTCTGTGTGAATTTTCTGAATGTGAACTTATTGTTTGTTATGCTATTTGAACATTAATAAAACATATTGGAAAAATAATTAATAAAACCAGCAACACTTACCAAGGAAACCATTTAGCATGCTCCACTCCAGAATAATATTCAGCCTTCCAGTATCACAGGCCTCAGTCACAGCAGAAACACGTCTAAAGAAATGTTCCTTGGTTAAGCTTCGGTTTATGTCTCCATATTTCCTCTGTGATGCAGAGAAATATCCAATATTTTGAGAGGGATGGTTTAGAGCAAAGTACTCACGCATCCTGTCATCAGTTTGGTACCACTTTGCAGGATCAGATGGGTAGCTTGTTAACACCCTTTCTGGGTCTAGAGACTCCTGCTGACAGCCTCTGCAGACCCTTGCAGCAGGCTGCTGTAAGACTATTTTGGGCTCACTTCTGGCTGGCTGCTGTTCTTCCAGTTCGTCCTTCTGTGGCGCCACAGCGTCTTCTGCTGCATCTTCGGGCCGTGTCTGCTCCGGGTCTGGCTCAGGCCCGGCCTCTGGCTCTGCTGACTTGTGCAGGTTCACAGCTGTCGGACAGCTGCCCGAGCAGCCCAACAGAAACTTCTGTAAAGCCCCCCGCTGTCTCTTCTTTTGTTCCTCTTCATTTTTTTTTCTTTTTACGTTTTACCACACCCGAAAGCATCAACCCCTGCTAGCTTTGTTGTGTCCCGCTCTGACTCTGACCGCTTCTCTGATGTCCTTAATTGGGTAGTGCCCAAGTTGTAGGCTACAGTCATGGGCTGGCGTTAATGTGACGTAGCTAATGTAACAGTCTATGGTTAAGATAAACATTATTTTTAGTTAATTAATACATATTGAAATAAATTGGAGATAGGAGTCCTATCCACAAATGCTGTCATAGGACATTGGTACATTTTATTTTCATTTATTTATTTTTAGTTTTGTCCCTTTGTCTGGGCCCCATCCAGCCAATCAGGCCCTAGGCACGTGGAAACTTTGCCTTTGCGTTAATCCGGCTCTACCGGCCACAGACCAGATGAGATGACAACAAAGTTGATCATCGAGCTGTGGTGTAAGGTATTCTGGTGCCAAGAGCACATGTGGACACCTTTACACCTGAACTCTTGATTATGAACAATCAATGACGAGCACAGAAGTCCAACAACAAAACTCCCACTTGAATTTAGGTCAAGATGCTGTTCCTCCCAACCACACCTCTTCAAGTCTTGCCCACCTGAGCATTAAAGTTAAAGTCCACCAGCAGAACAAGGAAGTCATCGGATAGATCGCTCTCCAGCACCCCCTCCAAGGACTCCAGAAATGGTGGGCAGTCTGAACTGCACTTTGGTGCATGATCACACACCACAGTCAGGACCCGTCCTCCCACATGTAGGCAGAAGGAGGCTACCCTTTTTCTCACTGGGGTAAACCCCAACATAGAAGATGGGGGTAACTAGTATGCCAGCCCCTGCTCTGCACGTCTCAGTAGTGGCAACTCCAGAGTGGGAATGTTCAGCCCCTCTCAAGGAAACTGGTAATGGAGCCAGAACCATATGGTAAGGTGAGTCCGACTATATCTAATCAGAACTTTTCAGCCTCACACACTAACTCAGGCTCCTTCCACACCAGAAAGGTGACATTCTATGTGCAAAGAGCCAGCTTCTGTAGCCAAGGATCAAACCATCAAGATCCCCTCCATCGGCTACCACCTGTTACACAATGCACCTAACCCCTTTAGCCCCTCACACGAGTGGTGAACCCATGGGAAGGAGGACCCATGTTCCCTTTTCGGGCTGTGCCCGGCCGGGCGAAATGGATATCGCGTCATACCCGTGTCAAAACCCGTGCACGCGCATTGGGTCCACAGCGCGCGTGTGAACGGGACTCGCGAGCGAAAATATACATGGCAGCGCGCGTGTGAACGGGACTCGCGAGCGGAAATATACATGGCGAGAGGTCATTTGTGCACTGAGAGGGAGCAAACTGTGTCTGTGAGCGCACAAGGATGTGCACAAGTGACAAACCTGCGTGCGCGCGTTGTCAACGAGCACACGGCAGAGGAAAACGTGCGCGCGCGGCAGCCTCTGTGCGCGCTCGGCAGCCTCTCTGCGCGCTCGGTTTCTGACTCCTGCTCGCTCGGCTGTAAGGGTTTTGGCACTCTGGAGGCGTGGCCTGTGGCAGATCTTCTCTGTCCTCTGATTGGTTAGTGTACCCCGCACTTTACCCTCTACCTATCTATACAAAAAAGTCTGCTATTCAAGCAGTTGCTGGCATAGCTCAGTTGGGAGAGCGGGTGACTCTCGCCCCGGAGGATCTGGGTTCGAGGCCAGGCAAGGAAAATGCAGTAGATGTCATGTTAATTTTTCTTAATTTCAGGTATTTTACAGTTGTGACCGTTCAACTGTCATTAAACGTCCGAATGTTTGCTGGGCAGTGTTTTAAAAAGTGCACATAAGCTAGATGGTTTTAACCATAGAAAATTACATTTTTTGTGATACTGGAAAAATACATACTGAAATAAAACTACTGATTGAAAACTTTATGACTGTGGTTGTACAATATATGACTCACTAATACACTGCAAACTCCCTTAGAGTGGGGCTTCCAGAGAGAGAGAGAGAGAGAGAGACAGAGAGAGAAAAGTTCTTGCCTCATTAATGAATTGTTTATTTTTTTCAGTATTTAATTGACAAATTATCCTTTCAAATAATTAATTGATGAGTTACATAATTGTCCATTTAGAATTGTTGAATGGACTGAGTCAAGTTTGGTGCACTTTATATATTTCAAAACATGTTTTTTTTAATGATGCATATAAATAATTTAAATGTTAATTTAATGAAATATTTCTATTTTTTCATTACCTCACCCTTGTTTTGACAAAAACGGGACCTTGCTGGATAATATCATGGAGAAACTATTTGTTCACAGTACATGGCTCAGTGAGGATCTGTGTACCAAAGGAGGAGATACTCAGAAATCTGTCTGCAGATTGTTACAACCCAGACTGGAAGTGGTGGGCTGTAATAAGAAAGGAGACCAAACAGAGCAGTGGGGGTTCAACAACTGATTTATTTAACAAAAGTAAGGATTTACTAAAGCAAGTTAGTGAACAGAAAATGGCCAGTGAGGACTCTCCACCACACAGGAGAGACCCAGTGAAAGCAGAAAAACAGTAGGCTTTGTAGGCAGCACCACACCCTGAGCCCAGGTGCCTCCAAGGCTGCTTAACCAGCTGCCTACAACAGAAGAAAAACACAATTAAACACAAATGAAAACCCAATGAGACGGTGGGGGCATCACAACACGTTCAGGACTACCCAAACACCAGTAAATCTTGACTGCACTGATCTGAGGTGTCAATGGCCATATTCCCCTCTCTTCCAGAGTCATATATTTTCCTCAAGTTCAACTGCACTCTGAAGAGGCTCATTTGGATTGTGCCACATAGGCCAGTGACCTTTGTCTCAGCACTGTATGCTGGAACTATCAGCGACCAACCTGGGAATCTGGTGTGATGAAAATGCTACAACTAGAGATGGTCATCTTGGTAGACAGGGGTTTCTTCATTGATGACATTGTGCCCTGCAAAGTGTACAGGCCAGCTTTCCTTTCTGGCAAACCTCAAATGTCTGCATGTAAAGTTATAGAAACAGAAGCCATAACATCTCTGAGTGCATGTGGAGCGCTCCATTCATCTGGTCCAAGAACACAAGCATTTTGATTGTTATTCCCCTCCTTGCATTTGTAAACAATCAGCTATATGCTGTGGTTTTTCTCCTTACCAACTTTTAAAATAGCCCACTAGTGAAGGCCTGGGCAAAGAAGCCTGATGTCTGAGAACCTCAACATATGTACGGCAACCATACTGTATATTTACACACTTTCATAAAGAAACTGCATATCAAGCTTTCATTCAGATGACCTTCAACAGTGCTGCACCCTGCTGAGGGACATCCGAGTAAAACCTTGAGATGGCCATTTTCTGTTCACTAACTTGCTTTAGTAAATCCTTACTTTTGTTAAATAAATCAGTTGTTGAACCCCCACTGCTCTGTTTGGTCTCCTTTCTTATTACAGCCCGCCACTTCCAGTCTGGGTTGTAACAATCTGCAGACAGATTTCTGAGTATCTCCTCCTTTGGTACACAGATCCTTACGGAGCCATGTACTGTGAACAAATAGTTTCTCCATGATATTATCCAGCAAGGTCCCGTTTTTGTCAAAACAAGGGTGAGGTAATGAAAAAATAGAAATATTTCATTAAATTAACATTTAAATTATTTATATGCATCATTAAAAAAAACATGTTTTGAAATATATAAAGTGCACCAAACTTGACTCAGTCCATTCAACAATTCTAAATGGACAATTATGTAACTCATCAATTAATTATTTGAAAGGATAATTTGTCAATTAAATACTGAAAAAAATAAACAATTCATTAATGAGGCAAGAACTTTTCTCTCTCTGTCTCTCTCTCTCTCTCTCTCTCTCTGGAAGCCCCACTCTAAGGGAGTTTGCAGTGTATTAGTGAGTCATATATTGTACAACCACAGTCATAAAGTTTTCAATCAGTAGTTTTATTTCAGTATGTATTTTTCCAGTATCACAAAAAATGTAATTTTCTATGGTTAAAACCATCTAGCTTATGTGCACTTTTTAAAACACTGCCCAGCAAACATTCGGACGTTTAATGACAGTTGAACGGTCACAACTGTAAAATACCTGAAATTAAGAAAAATTAACATGACATCTACTGCATTTTCCTTGCCCGGCCTCGAACCCGGATCCTCCGGGGCGAGAGTCACCCGCTCTCCCAACTGAGCTATGCCAGCAACTGCTTGAATAGCAGACTTTTTTGTATAGATAGGTAGAGGGTAAAGTGCGGGGTACACTAACCAATCAGAGGACAGAGAAGATCTGCCACAGGCCACGCCTCCAGAGTGCCAAAACCCTTACAGCCGAGCGAGCAGGAGTCAGAAACCGAGCGCGCAGAGAGGCTGCCGAGCGCGCACAGAGGCTGCCGCGCGCGCACGTTTTCCTCTGCCGTGTGCTCGTTGACAACGCGCGCACGCAGGTTTGTCACTTGTGCACAACCTTGTGCGCTCACAGACACAGTTTGCTCCCTCTCAGTGCACAAATGACCTCTCGCCATGTATATTTCCGCTCGCGAGTCCCGTTCACACGCGCGCTGTGGACCCAATGCGCGTGCACGGGTTGTGGCACGCTTTAAACGCCATAAATGGATGAAAGTTCAGGCGCCAGGCGCATGCGAGCAAGACCCACTGCCAGGCCTGGTTCCAGAGGGGGGGGGCCCGGTGACCCACGTCCAGGCAAGGGAATACGGTTTCCATTTATATTTGTCGTCATTAGAGGTCTTTGGGATGCACTATGTTTGATTCCTCCCCTAGGACAGTAATTATAATAATTACACAATTATATTAATAATAAATAATAATGACACTGTTGACCATCTCCTGCTACTGGAGAAGCTGAGAGACTGGGTAGGCCTATCAGGATCTGCTCTGGAGTGGTTCTCCTCTTATCTCTCTGAGCGCTCCTTTTCTGTGGCCGTCTCCAAGTTTAGGTCCTCCACC
The DNA here is from genome assembly GCF_043380555.1 of Nothobranchius furzeri. Taxonomy (NCBI): domain Eukaryota; kingdom Metazoa; phylum Chordata; class Actinopteri; order Cyprinodontiformes; family Nothobranchiidae; genus Nothobranchius; species Nothobranchius furzeri. The sequence continues at coordinate 50,769,631 of NC_091744.1, read as the reverse complement.
ACCTCCCTTACCCATGGTGTTCCACAAGGTTCTGTGCTGGGGCCTCTGTTCTTCCTCCTCTATCTGCTTCCTCTTCAGCACATCCTGAGCTCCTTCAAAGGAATCTCCTACCATCTTTATGCAGATTACATCCAACTGCACATCTCCTTTAAGCCCCATGAGATGTCTAAGCTGCAGCTGTTACAGACCTGCTTAGACTCTATCAAAACCTGGATGGCTGGGAGCTTTCTACAGCTGAATGAAGATAAGACTGAGATCCTCATCTGTGCCCCAGACAAGCTGGTTCCCAAAGTCAGAGACTCTCTTGGTCTGCTTGCTTCTCACACCAAAGCTTCCGTCAGGAATCTTGGCGTGACCTTTGACCCAGCTCTCACCCTGGATTCTCATGTCAGTTCTCTTGTTCACTCTTCCTTCTTCCATCTCAGGAACATTGCTAAGCTGAGTCCCATTCTGTCTCGCTCTGAACTTGAGACAGTTATCCACACCTTCATCTCCTCATGCTTAGACTACTGTAACTCTCTTTTCACGTGTCTGAGCAGAACCTCCCTGAACCGTCTACAGGTGGTTCAGAATGCCTGTGCTCGGCTTCTGACCAAGTCCTCCAAACACACCCACATCACCCCGCTTCTCCTCCAGCTTCATTGGTTGCCAGTCAATGTCAGGGTTCATTTCAAGATCCTGGTTCTGGTCTATAGGGCCTTACATGGAAAAGCACCATCTTACATTGGTGATCTTCTTAGTCCCTACACCCCCAGCACGTCCCTGAGGTCCAGTGATCAAAGCCTACTGGTTGTGCAGCTCACCAGGCTAAAGACCAAAGGTGACAGATCATTTGCTGCTGTGGCCCCCAGACTCTGGACCTCTCTCCCCCTGAGCCTGACATCAGTGGACTCAGTGGTCTCTTTTAAAAAGCAGCTGAAAACTCACCATCACCCTCTCCTTGTTCTGCACTCCCTACATATTCCACCTTCCAACAACGGTAGTTTCTGGATCCTACTTCAGCCCTCTCCCCCCTCCCCCTGCGCAGCAGCTGCAAACTCACTGATGCGCCTGCAGCCTTTCCTGCTGCTCTAAACATTAAAATAATTATTTCATTTTTGTCATGAACTCCTCCTCTTGACCTCCTCCGCTGGCCTGGAGGGTGCTGCACTCCATCTCTCAGCATCCCCGTCACTGACGCAACACGGTGACGTCATCCCGCTGGACCTATTTAAGAACCTCTCACAGCTGAGCCGGCACTCAGTCATCATCTAACGATAGATGCCAACCCATTCTAAGAACTAAAACACTAACTCTACGAACTCTGAAAACCACACGGGAAGAGAACTTCCCACGCTGCCACAGAACAGTCACCATCCAACACCAGTCTCTCCGCGCCTGGGTCTCATAGCCACACTCCAGCTCAGCCCACCGTACCTGACAATTTTCTGTTCCTCACTTCTGATTACCTTCAATGGTGTCTGTTTGTTGCAACCACCTGGTACAAAAACTAACTTGTTTTTATTTGACTATTTTTCTGTCCTGCCTGTTTATTATCTTCCTGCATCTCCTCTCAATCCTAAAGAAAAACTGCTACCTGGGTTCATATATATTCACCTTATGAGTTACCTTTGAACTGCAGTTCTAAAAGATCTACCGACCGCAAAAACAGCGGAGTGCCGCTGCTCGCCGGCCGACTACAACGGGACCGTTTTTGCTGCGGAGTTCGTGCCGGAGCAGAACGGAGCGGGGATAGTGGAATTTTGGGGGTGCGTCACCGGAGAACAAAACAGGTGATGCGCCTCGCTCCGCAGCAGCGAAACGCATCAGGCACGAATAACAGACAGAAAACATTAAAGGAAATGAGCCGACATGAACGATTGCATGTTTTTTTTTTTTAACTTTTTATTTATCAACTTTTACTTTACAAACACATTCCCCTTCGTACTCAGCATTCATCATATTTTTAACATTGAGTTCTGTTCATTTCCCCTCGTTCGTTTTCTAGAAGTCTTTCTTTGTTTGTGCTCTTCCGCCGTTATTCTGTCCATTCTGTACCTTTGTCTTCTTGTCTTCTCATTCCCTTCCGTGTCCGTTGTTCTTCCTTCCCCGATTAACCTGTTTTTCTATTTCTATCTTCTTGGCTTGTTTTCTCTTTCTAATCATTCATTTTTCTTCTCCTTCTTTTGAGTACTTACAATGCATACAAAACGAAAAGAAAAAAAAGACGATAGAAAAACAAAATAAATAAAAAAGAAAAAATAATAATAATAAAAAGATTTAAAAAAAAAAAAAAAAAAAAAAAACATATATAAATAAATCAAAAGGTCGGCTCATCTGCAGATTTCTTCTTTCTCTCCAGTTCTATATATCTGTATGTCTCCATTTAGCCCATCGTTTATGCATTTGTTCCCCTTTCAGTCTTAGTCTAAATGTCAGCTTCTCCATTTCCTGTATTTCTCCAACAATTGTCTTCCATTCTTCTATTGTTGGGGTCTCTGGTCTGGACCATTTTCTAGTGATGGCTTTCTTGGCTGCTATCATGAGTATCCTCATCAGATATTGGTCTCCCCCCGCTATTTCTTCCCGTATGGATCCTAGGTACATTAATTTAAATGTCTGTGGAAAATAATATCCTAATATTATTTTGGTGTTCTCATATATTTGATTCCAAAAAGGTTTTATGTTCTTGCATTCCCAAAATATGTGGGCGTGATTGGATTCTATATTTCCACAATTCCTCCAACATCTCGTTTGTTTTTGTATTTGTTTACTTATGATTTTCGGTGTGCTGAAGTATCGTATTTGGTTCTGCCAGGCAAATTCCCTCCATTTTTGTGATTGTGTTGTCCTATTTTGTGTTTTCCACATCTCCTCCCATTCCCCGTCCAGTATTTCTTCCCTAATTTCTTTTGCCCATTTTTCTTTGATATACTGTGTTGAGTGGTTTTCTATCGTCAATAATGTTTTATATATTATGGATAATTTCCGTTTAGGTGCTGGATTTGTATATGTTTGGATCATCATTGTTATTATTTGATTATTCCCTCGAATTTTCCTTTGAATTCTATTAGTGTAGTAATCTCTTAGTTGTAAATATCTAAACATATCCTTATTTTCCACGTCAAATTTTTCTTTCAATTCTTGGAAACTGTTTATCATCCCTTCTTTCTGAATTATTCCTAATGCTGTCATTCCTGTCTCATTCCATTTTTTGAATCTATTATCCCTTTTTCCAGGTTCAAAGTCCGAGTCCCACCCTATCCATCTTAGCAATCTTAGCTCTCCCTCTATTTTTAGTTTCTTGCTTATGTTCCACCAGGTTTCTAAACTAAACTTAGTTATCGGGTCCAGTTTTTCAATATTTTTCGTCCAGTATTCTTTTCTGGTATTTTCCCCCAGTAATGTTTGGATTGGTATTTCCTTTCTCTTTGTCTCTATTATTTTCCAGTGGTTCAAGTTTTGCGGGTCACACCAATCAATGAGTGGTGCTATTTGTGCTGCCTGATAGTAATGGTATATATTTGGCACAGCCCTCCCTCCCTGTTCTTTTGCTAGTTGTAGGGTAGACCTTCTAATTCTTGGTTTTTTGCTTTTCCAAATAAATCTTGATAATTGTTTATTCCATTTATTGAATTGTATTGTTGGTATTTGTATTGGGAGGGATTGAAACATATATAAGAGTCGTGGCAAGATATTCATTTTGATAATGTTTATTCTGTCGTATAGTTGTAATGGGTAGGATGTCCATCTGTTTAGGTCTGCGTTAATCGTTTGATTTAATTCCTCATAATTTTGTTGAAATAGATTCTTCAGGTCTTTAGTTATGTTGACTCCTAAGTACTTAATGTGGGTATTATCCCATTTAATCTTATATTTGATCAATTCTGTTTTTAGTGTGTGATCATATAACAATGCCTGTGTTTTATGTATGTTAATCTTATATCCTGAGTGTTCCCCATAGGCTCTCATTAGTCCCAATAGGTTCCTTAGGTTATTAGTCGGACTGTTTATGTATATTAATATATCGTCTGCAAAGAGGCTTATGGTATGTTCCTTATTATTAATTTCTATTCCTTTTATTTCATCCTCCTGTCTAATTGCCTGTGCTAAAGGTTCAATATATAGCGCGAATAGAGTAGGGCTGAGACAACAGCCCTGTCTTGTTCCTCTTGTTATCTGTATCTCATCTGTTATTGATCCATTTATTTTAATTCGTGCTCTTGGTTCTGTATACAGGGCCTTAATACAGTTTACTGTCTGTTCATTAAATCCAAATTTTTTTAATGTTGCATATAGGAATTCCCAGTTTACCCTATCAAATGCCTTTTCTGCATCAAAGCTTATTATAGTTGCCGGTATTCTTTTGGAATTAATTTCTTGTATTATGTGCAGTGTTCGTCGTATGTTATCTTGCGTTTTTCTCTCTACAACAAAGCCACATTGATCCTCATTGATTATATCTGGAAGAAATCCTTTAATTCTATTAGTTATTATTGTTGTATATATTTTGTAGTCTATATTAAGAATTGAAATCGGTCTATAGTTTGTTGCTTCTTCTTTGTTTTTCTGTGGCTTAGGTATTACAGAGATAATAGCTTCTTGCCATGTTGGTGGTATTTTATTGTTGGTCATAATCCAGTTGTATGTTTTATGCATTATTGGTACAAGTTCCTGCTTTAATTTTTTATACCATTCTGCTGGGTATCCATCGCTTCCTGGTGCCTTATTTGTTTTAAGTTTATTTATTGCTTCTATTATTTCTTTTTCTGTTATTGTCTTTGTAATATTCTTATTCTGTTCTGTCCCTATTGATGGTAAATCTAAATTTTGTAAGAATTCTTCTATTTTGTTATTGTTGCTTCCTAGCGGTTGCGTATATAGTTCCTTATAATATTCCCTAAATATTTCTTCAATCTCTTTAGGTTCGTGTGTTATTTTTTTTGTCTTCGGGTTGCATATTTTACTTATGTTATTTTGTTCTTGTTGTTTTCTTATTCTTCTTGCTAGTAGCCTCATTGCTTTCGGCCCTGCTTCATAGTAGTTTTGTTTTAAATATTTTGCCTTAATTTCTATTTCATTTTGGTGCATTTCATTTATTTTGTTCCTGATGTTTTTTATTTGTTCCCGTGTCTTTGTTTCTGTTTTCTGTTTGTCTTTCTTTTCCATTTCTTCTAGTTCCTTTGTAAGTTTTTCATATTGTTTAGTCTTATCCCTTTTCATTTTGCTTGTAATCGCAATTAATTTCCCTCTGATCACTGCTTTCATCGCATCCCACAGTATATCTGGCTGTACTTCTCCATTATCATTTTCTCTCAAATATTCCTTAATATTTTTACTGATCTGTGTTGTCATTATTGTATTATTAAGTATTCCTGTATTCATTTTCCATAAAGTTTTCCTTTTAATTTTGTTGTTTAGTTGAATTTTGAGATATATTGCATTATGATCTGATAGATCCGACCCGCCTATTTCGCATTCCTTTATTTTATATCTATGTTCTTTTTGTATTAAAAAATAGTCAATTCTCGAGTAGGTTTTATAATGAGCAGAGTAGTGGGTATAGTTCTTTTGCGCTGGATTAATTTCTCTCCATATATCTATAAGTCCCATTTCTTTAGTTATTGTATTTATTAATTTGGTTAGTGTTTTTTTATATGTTGCAGTACTTGTTGTATCGAGTTGGGAATTCATTATTAAATTAAAGTCTCCCCCACATATACAAACCCCCTCCATTTCCATTGCTAACATATTTAGTATATATTCATAAAATTGTTTATTACTTTCTGGTGGTGCGTATACATTGGCTAGTGTTACCATCTCATTTTCTATCTTTCCTTTGATTATGATAAATCGGCCTTCTTTATCTCGGACCTCTTTTACATTTTCATAGTTCTGTGAATTAGATATTAAGATTGCCACCCCTCTTTTCCGGCTATTGGGACATGAACTATAGTATGTATTTTTAAACCCAAGTTTTTTAAGTTTTTCGTGTTCTTTCTGTGATAGGTGGGTTTCTTGTAGAAAACTAATTTGTATTTTTTCTTTTTTGATTTTATTTATTATTTTCGCTCTTTTTATTGGATTGCCCAGCCCATTTACATTCAGTGACATTATTTTGATTTCCTGGTTTTTATCATACATCATTTCTTATTCTTCTTGTGTCTTGCCCTTTCTCTCAGTAAGTTCTCCCTTTTGTCCTTGCAGATGGCCTTTCTAGTCTTGAGATACATAAAAAGAAAGAAAAAAATAAAAAAAATACTGATACAGAATAAGTAAATAAAGTACCCCCGCCCCCCTTTAAGAACCCCCTCCTTGTAACAACCAAACTTAGAACCTGTTGCTACAAGGTAACTGCCTTTGAACTTCCATGTTGAGATGCCCTCTTGTGACTCTCTACCCCTCCTCTGGGGGGAATACCTTCCTTTCCAGAAGGGCCCCCCTACCTCCCTTTCTGTCTCAGTCATTCCACTCTAAACCGTGCCTAGTGACACTCGTTAACCAACATTTTTAAACTTTTTACCTTTATACATGTTCGCCTCATTTTCCTAGAGCGATACTTCCCCTTATTTATTCCCCTCCCTCTGTCTTTTTTCTCCTAAGTTCGTATTCTTGCAGACGTTCTCTGACTCTGTTCTTCAGCATTCCGTTATCCCCCACCTTTTTCCAGCTCGCCGGCCCCTTCGCATTAGCCTCTTTATTCTTTTGCATTTCTTCCTCTGCCATCTGGAGTCCTTCCACTGCGCATCCTCGTGACTTCAGGTCCCTCACCGCCTCCTCCGCGCTGTTGTAGCTCTTCATTCCGTCTTCCCAGAAGATGCGCATTTTAGTGTAGGGCGTTTGGAATCGAATTTTCATGCTTTTTAATTTCTTCTTTATTGGGAGATACGCCTTTCTCTGTTGCAGTACTTTTGCAGTGTAATCATGATCGAAATACACTCCCTCTCCCTCAAACATAATTTTTTCCCCCTTCTCCCAGGCTTTGTTCAGAATCATGTCTTTCGTTTTACTTTGCTGGAATTGTATTATTATGGATCTGGGTGCCTGCCCTTCCTTCGGCTTGGGCGCCTGCGCTCTGTGTGCGCTTTGTATTTGCAGATCTTCTTCTAATCCTAGTTCTTTCTTGAGCCATTCTTCTATTGTCTCCTTCAATTCGGATGGTTTAACTTCCTTACTTTCTTTGATTCCATACACCCTTAAGTTGTTCCTCCTTGCTCTTGCTTCGATGTCCTCTAGTTTGTCTCCGATGTATTTCTGTTGTTGTAACATGTGCTGTATGGCCTCGTTAGCTTCACAGCTCCATTGTTCGAGCTCTTCCGTTCGTGTTTCTCCGTCTTGTATCCTTTTCGTTTGTTCTTTAATTTCTTTGTCCATATTATCAAGTAGCTTATTAATATCTCTCTTGAAGTCGGTCAACTCCTTTCTCATTTCTGTTGTAATCTCCTCTTTGTTCGCCTGGAGTTCGGTCTTCATTTCGGCAGTTAGTGTTCGTATCTGGAGGCTAATGCTATCCAAACTAGCTACTCGTGTTAGCTCTCCTGTAGCCCCCACTGTTAGCATCTGCTTTGTGTCCTTACTTGGATCTTCTGGCTGCTTTTTGCTCTTCCCTTTATTCGTTGTACCTCCGCTCATTGTTGCTTTTCCTTTTCCTTATTTTTCCCTTTACAGTTCAGGCGTTTTCTAGTTCGTGTTTATGTTGGTTATACGGAGCTCTTGTCACTTGCGTCTGTTTCACTCTGTCGCCATACCGGAAGTCTCGAACGATTGCATGTTTAATTTGTTTTTGAGGTGGTGACACCTGATTTGGCGGTGCTCAGGATGCAGATGTCTGCAGGGCTTCAACGATCAGAGCTTTGCATGAGCAAAATGGTTAAGATTAGGATGGGGGTGAGGGGAAGGTAAAATTGCAAGAGGGAAAAGGTCACAGTTTGGTTAAATGTCCGTTTTACCGCCGGTGTCAGTACCGACGCTCTGGCACAGCGCGTCGCCTCCGCCTCCCGACGCAGGGGCTCATCACCTGCTGTCTTTTCCGAGGACTGCATCTTGTCAGTCATTATCAGTGTTGGGAATGTTACTTTAAAAAAGTAATTAGTTATAGTTACTGATTACTTTGTCAAAAAAGTAACTCAGTTACTAACTGAGTTACAAGATCATAAAAGTAACTAATTACCAACAAAAGTAACTACTTAGTTACTTTTTTCATTAAAGCATGCAAGAATTACTACAATAGTAAAATATAAATGACTAATGACTGAACATAATAAAATGTATGTCCAAATGTTTTATATAAACCTGAATAATTTAAACAAATAAGCACTTAACAGGAGGAACTACTAATAGGAACAATTACACTAATCTAGACTATTAAAAGGTCACTGTGTGATATTTAACAAAAACCCAATCAGCTAAAATTTAAAATTGCAAATAGAAACACCTGTAAAGGTTCCCGAGCCTTTAAATGGTCTCTCAGTCTAGTTAAATTACAGAAATAAATGTAATTTTGCACAGCATTCTAATTTCTACAGCTTCACATAATTGTGTCTTTTTAGTAGCATTTCTGTTGCTACTGGTAACGGTTAAATAAATAAATAAATATCCTTTAAAATGACACTAGAAGAGGCACAAGCCTGATGGAGGACTTAAATGTACTAACATGGGTCAGACCCAAACACAGAAGAGCTGAAGCTGGGTGGTAAAGACACACAGGTCGTTCTGATAACACCTGAGCTCCATGCCGTCTGAGACTGATGCATCAGTGTTACAGCGGGACTAAAGACATGATCAGAAACAGGTTACAGCTGGATGATCTAGGAAGGTAGAAGATCAGGACGTCTGAGCGGTGAACAGGTGAGCGGACCTTCGGGACGTCGCGCTGTCACGCTAAGGGCACGGCTGCAGACCCGCAGATTCGCTGCTGCAGCAACAAATCTGCGGGTCTGCAGCCGTAGATATTCATCACGTCTTCCTCGTTCTTCACGGGCCGTGATGCTCTTAAACATCTGCCTCTTTAGCTCCTGATCAGCTGACGACAGCTTCAACACACCGCACTGCTTAACGCACGCATTTCCTTACCAGTAACAGGAACGACGTTTTGATAAAAGAAGACGTGATTAATTAGTTTGCTTGTTACAGAAAGACATATTTTTTATTAACGCGGTTATTTTAAACGGAGTTATTCCCGTTGTGTCTACAGAATGCAGCGACTGAGACGGTGAGGGTCTCCGCCCACCCGGCCAATCATCATCGTGTTTGTAAGCGCGTTACCGACACCTCTCTCTCCCTGGCTGCAGCTGAAGTGTAGCGGTCGGAAAGCCAACGTTCGACAAGCACATAGTAACGCACAGCGTTCCGTCCCCAGTAACGGTAACGGCGTTGCAACGGCGGAGAAGTAATTAATTAGATTATTCCGTTACCTATAAAAGAACGCCGTTAGAAACGCCGTTATACTTAAACGGCGTTACTCCCAACACTGGTCATTATCACATGACAGCGACTAGTCGATGACAGGCATAGAAAGTCACTACAGAGCCGTGAAGTGGACTAGTTCATACAACCCCTAGTGGTAGTATTGTCATAGCTATTTATTTATTTATTTATTTATTTTTTAATGGCCTGTATTTGATACAGTGCCTTCTAGAGTCCTGGAACCCCTCAAGGCGCTTTACAACACAATCCGTCTTTCACACATTCACAACCTGGTGGGGATCAATCAAATCAAATCAAAGACACTTTATCAATCCCAGAGGGAAATTAGAGTTTCAGTACACACAATTCAGAGATCAGACATACATGGGCAAGACACATGACAAGAATTGGTGACTGTGGTCATTCGCAACCCTGAGTCGTGCTACCTTAATAGAGATAAGAGGGTTACATGAGGGTTGGTTCAGGTGGAGGGGGGAAAAAAGGCACTTCAGAGCTACCCTCCACTGGGAGGGCAGCTTTGCTCTGCAAAAAAAAAAAATAAACACCTCAGACAGATATGTAACAGACTTCAGACAACACAACATAAGTTATGTTGGGTGGGCTGCATGGTGGCGCAGTGGTTAGCACTGTTGCCTCGCAGCACGAAGGTTGCAGGTACGAAACTCGGCTGCGGCCTTTCCGCGTGGAGTTGCGTGTTCTCCCCATGCATGCGTGGGTTTCCTCCGGGTACTCCGGTTTCCCCCACAGATCACAGCATGCCCTATAGGTTATAAATTGTAAGTCGCTTTATATATATATAAATAATGAAGAATACTGACTGTGACTCAATCATTTAATTAAAGTACTAAAGGCCTCTTATTCTCGAGTCTCCTATTTTATATAACTGGATAAAGAATGCGTGCATGCTGTAATGAAACCACCATTTATTTACTCACCATGATTTGACAACTAATGCTTCACATATATATTAAAATGCTTTTGACGTGTTTTTTTTATTAAAGCTGCTAATATGGTCACACTTTAAGTTGAAAGTAAAGTACATGTTTAAAAGCTGCATGAGAAGTTACACTCTTGAACTCAGCGGAAAGGACCACTAGAGCCCTACATGAGTTAGTGGTGGCCCAGGTCAATGTGCACAAAGAGATAGGGCATCAGACCCCATAAGGGTCTGGGAGACTTACGACCCTGTTTCATCAAAACACCAGGAAACAAAACAATTCAGGTTTTTCCCTCAGATTTGCCCTAATGTGCATCCCTAGACTTGTTCTTCTCCCATTACCCTGCCTGATCACTGCCTGAACCATCTCTTTAATTTGTTGCAGGTTTTCCAGAAATCTTCTTTAAAATAACTTGAGATGGTCTCTGTGTGAATGCAGATGGTAGACCTGGGAGTGCTGACATCAGCTACGGACCCACACGTTTCACTGCCTGTTCTTTTCAAACAATACTGTAGTTACTAAAATGATCACCATTAAATGGCTTTGGGAGATTTATCATGTGGAGTTTTTACTTTGTGTCCCATCTCCTGTGCACACTCACCACTCAGGTTTCTTTAGAATCACAAGAATGTGCCTGCACTCTGTGGAGGGCATATTTTAAGTGTGGATAAAGTGACACCTCACCAAATCTAACTCCTCTGCAGACATTCTGTTAGAGCCTTGGAAACGTGTTCTATTTTCCCTTTGGAAGTTATTTCTACATATTTATCTAAAAGATGGTTTTGTCATCATGTCTGGATCAACTTATAATTAGGACTCATGAGACAAAATATGGCAGCCTTTTGACCAGAAACATTAACACACACACACACACACACACACACACACACACACACACACACACACACACACACACAACACAAACATCCAACTGAAAATTGCAATATCTGCAGTTTTCTACCAGCAACATGTGCCTGGTGTGCTAGAATAGAAACCTATTGTTTTTTCACCCTTTTGCTCTTGAAAAATGTATATTCTATACAGAAATGTACAGTTTCATATCCGTAATAGTGTCATCAACAATCACAGAAAAAAATTTGAATTTTGTCCAATAGGTGGCACTGTTATACTTAAAAATTGTTTTGGGCCATTTTCTCCCCATTTCTTTGTTCAAGAAACAAATGATCTTATCCTGTATGTTCCTTGAGTCAGTCCGATTTAGAATATTATTTTGAAAAAAAAAGTACATTTATGCAAATTTGTAGAAAATTGCATAATATGTAAAACATACTTTTGTTAACTCCTCCCGGCCGTCAAACCCAATCAAATCAAAACTTTGCCTGACAAGAGGGGACGAGTGGCTGACCAAACAATGTGGACTGTTTTTTATATTGTCATGACTCCTACTCTTTCACCCTCCTCTGCCTCTGCTGCCACCTCATCAAGCCTTCAGCCACTTCATTCATCTCACCTGTCCCTGTCATCAGCTCATTACACACACCTGCTCCCCCTGCTATATATTCACCAGCCAGCCACCAGTCCCCTGCCAGATTATTGAACGCTCTTTGCCAGTAACTCTTCCAGCCTTTCACCTAGCCTGATCACAGCCTCCGGACCTCGTTTTCACGCCTGACCTCTGCCTTGAACTCTGCCTGCCACCACGATCCTTGCCTGTCTTCTACCACGTCTCCAGCCTGTTCCCTGTACCTGCTTGTCCCGATCTGGTTTTTGACCCACGCCTCCTCTCCGACTGTCTCCTGCCTCGCCCTCTTCGGGTAATGACACATCTAATAAAGACCTTTTATTGAACTTTTACTGTGTTTGGTGTCATCACGGGTCTTCCAAGTTCTGGTCGTGACAGATATATTATTTATTTTAGCAAATATGACCCTTTAAAATATTTTTTTAAATGAAAACGTTTTTTTAGTATAACTTTGAAAGATTTTGACATTTTTCAAAGCTCTTCATATCAACAGTATCTAAGGTCACTTCAAGTGTATGTGTTGATTTTCAGCTTCATCCAACAATAGGGGGCGCTATAAAGAGGAATAATTTATACTGTTGAACTGGCTAAATGGATCTGCATGAAACTTTGTGGATGTCATCATTATACAGTCTTAAGACAATAATAGCACAAAAATAAATAATGAACAAGAGTCTGCTTCTAGACCTGCAGAAAAAAACAAAAAAAGCAAAAGGACGAAAAAAAGGGACACAACAACAATACAACAAGATCTAGCTATCACTGCGTCAACTTGATGAAAAATATATAATCAACATTGCTTAACTGAAGAATCACGATAATAAATCACAGTGCATTAAGTGCCCACAATAGTCTTAAGACCTGTGTTTAACGTGCCCAAGCCCATACTTTTGAGAGCACCATGTGAGCACCTGTGTGTGTACACACGCTTGTTTAGTTAAGGTTTCTCAATATTAGCGTCCAACAGAGAGTGTGAGGGACCACAGATCCGCCCCCCAAAGATGCGCAGGAGACGGGGGGAGCTCAAAGTCCCAGAGATCCAGGCGTTGCCCCAGAACACAGGAACCCCAAGGAGACTGCAACCAGAAGGGCCCCCGCCCCCCTCGAGAGGCACAGAGGATCGCCCCGGGGGGTCACAACCAGCAGCCGGCAGAGTCCCGGGAGACATCAACGGCAAGCCCACAGGCCCGCCCGCAGCCTCCCACCCCCTAGCCGGCCGAGCCCGGGACCCAGGGGCGACCACCCCCGACGGGGACCCAGCAGAGCCCAGGGACCTAGACCCCACCAGGCAGCCACCGGGATCTATCAGGCAGATGCCAAAATCTTAAACCCCCAGACCCGGTTGCCACGAACACTCAGGCAGACCAAGGCACAACCCCTAACACCAGGTGTGGCAGGGGGAGGGGGGACAAAGATCTATATCATCAAGAGAAGTTCCAGGAGAGGGGAGGAGTCAAAGGCCCCACCTGACATATACAGTCATACACAAACACAGTCACACACTCCCTCCCTCATGCTCACACATGCACATACAACCCAAGACTTACAAAAATGCACGCCGGACACCCACTCATGCTCCCCATACACACCCTATTCACTCTGGTCCCAGTACTGCTGCACATTGGGTACAACCATCACCGGTAACCAGAGTTTGACCCTTTCTGCTGGGGTGCTGATGAGCAGGCTCCCCTGCCCAACGCTGAGCACAGCAACCTACCACCCCAGACCCCAACCAGACGGCCAGATCTCTCTCCTAGCCTCCAGCCCCAGGAAGCCAAGCAACAACAGAAGTGGCTAAGACCCCTAGTCTCCCTCTGCCTGTTCCAATATAGTGTTGTGTGATCATGAGGTGTATTCCATGGCTATGGTGAGCGGGCAGTGTGGGCATCATCCGACCTATGCCAGCTGATGCCACCGCACCACCCCACTTACACTGCGGGTTGCCGACCCCCGCCTTAGGTGGTTTATGAAACACATAAAATATAGTCCTGATTTGAGCACCCCCTTGTGTTTAATATTAGGACTTACTTTTATTGACAGCCACTAATGCAAATACAATTTTATTTTAAGATAAGTTTAACATTTATGATCCTTATAAAAATATAGGCAAATGTCACACATCATAAAGATCCAGGAATACTTAGAGATTTTTACAGTTTTAGTAATGATGGTTTTCGACTCGTCAGGAACGTCAAGCTCTTCCACCATTTTGGAAACGCCAAAGGCAAGAAGGGCGATGTTATTTCCTGCAGCGCCGGTCTGGAAGGCGCACTGGTGTGCGCGATCGGTGAGCCGCGTCAGCAGCTGGTCATGCTTAGAAGCGGGAACTGCTTGCGGGCCAGTGAGGTGGTTCTTGGCGCCAAACAGTGAGGCCAAGTCCGACTCCAGTGGAGGAACGGATGGCCAGCCCTGGTCGGAGAAGCACTCGACCTTGGTAATGGGCGCATATGTGGACATTGGCGCCTTGAGCTTAGCAGGTTCGGGGAAGGCGGCGGACCAGCAGCTCATGGCAGCGGGGAAGCGCGGCCAGATGGGGTCTGGACAGCGCGTTTGTGTTGCCCCGAAAATTCCCGCCAAATCATCTGCTTCAGGCGGAGCCAGTTCTGGCATGGCTAGCCCCTTGCGGACCGCAGCCGCGGAGATGATGGCAGGTAGCTCCTGGAGCAGTGCTCTAACTGCTGGCAGGGAGGAGCAAGAAGGCGCTGGAGCAGAGGAGCCCGCTGAGGGAGGCTTGTCGACCTCCGTGTTGTCCAGGAGGGAAGAAGGGCTATGGCAGCCAGCCTCGCCGTACTCCTCGCTGTCGATGACATCGTCCAGTCGGTAGGAGCCAGCTGGCAGACCTCACATTTGACGTGCAGGTTGCCGCTGGAGATGGAGCCCGTCTGGCAGGCCGGGCAGGTCCTGGCATCACTGGACATGGCTGGTGAGTTGAATGTTGTTTTTAGATAATTTGCTCTTTAAAGAAAGCTCTTAAGCTTGGCTTGAAGAGATAACGGAGGTGAACAGTGGAGTCGCTCCACTTATATACCCACAAGGGTGCCCACCATTGGTGGGCATACATTTAAGCTCTTCATGATTGGCTGATGCTGAGATCATCCTTCCAATAGCAGCTAGCTTAAGGGCTAAGACTAGATTAAATAGAACTTTAATTCATTAAAGTGCGAGAAATGCTAGTATTTTAATAGTTTTGACCGGCGTCATGCTGGTGATGTGATGCCACCATCCCTGGCAATCTCTGAGGATGGCTAGAGCTACTAGCTGAAACATGTAAAGTAAATACATAGGTTTCACTAAACTGTGTAAGAAAATAACTAAAAATGGATTAAAACACAGGATGCATGCACAAAAGACTTAAATTAGAGTCACATAAATGGGGTGGTGTGTTCTTGGTTTTGGCAAATTTACAATTGGCTGGCTGAAAAATCATTCTAGGGTGAATTTTAAGCTGCTTGTCTTTGATTTTATGTCCCTACAGTGTAGTGCTCCAACCTAACCCTCTGACCTGCTCACCAGAGATATCCCCTCATGTGCACTGATCATCACAACAGTTTTTAGGTGTTCCACATGTGAAAAGTATGACTAGAGGAGGCAGGGCCTTTTTGGTCTTGTTCCCTAACCTGTGGAAAGATCTTCCACTGGAGGTGGCTTAGGGATGATAGCCAACGGGAGGGTGAGAGTTCTGTAACCTTGTTTGTGTTTAAAAGCTAGCCTGTTTTGCAGATTTGCCATTGCAGCTTTAAAGAGACCATGTGTAGTTTTTACCGTTAAGCTCTGCAAACATCCATCAAAATGTTGTTGAAAATGAATTAAATGATGCCCACCGGACATGACAATGATGCCACTGGAGCTGCAACTACTGAGCAACTAACCAACCATAGATAACTTCTTTGGATCTTAAAAAAACATTTAAAATTAGTTGACTTACTTTTAAACTTGAAATGTGCCTCCGAAGTGGCTGCCTGCTTCTGATCCATTATCCTTTCGAAAATACTGCGGTGTATTCTGGGAAATTTTTGACCAAGGCTAGGCTACAAGACACCTCCCGTGCATCCTTGCTCGGCTAGCTAAACGGCTAATAAACAGAAAACACACACCTTGGTAGAACATGAACATTAGAAGACGTCTTGGCGGTTCCTGATGACCACAGGCGTCATTTTAACCGGGGACGCCGGGGACATGTCCCCGGCAAAATTTGTGATTGGCAGCTGTGTCCCCCCCCACTTTAAAAAAAGCCTGCTGATGAGGATTTTTGTTTTACCAGCTCAGATCTTATACCAGGGGTCGGCAACCTGTTCCCATCTATTATTACCCATTTCCCACAGTAAAGAAAACACCGCAGCATTCGCAGCGTTGTGGGCGGGGCCTACCCTCAGACAGCAGAGAGCTGCTCACAACAGGTGACAGCAGCAGGTACCGGTCGCTCGCATGGACATCGCACCCGTGGGGGATTCAACACCCACACTTTTCCAGCTGTTTTGCTCACCTCCACACCAGTCTGGTTTCTTTGGTCGCACTCACTCTGTTTGCCTCATCTCCTTCTTCACCTCCCGCTTCTGACAGCCGATGTCGGGTTTCCAGGAGAGCAGGAGAGGGAGGGACGGAAGAGCTCGACTGAATTCATAATTTTACATCTTGACATTAGCTGTACAAAGTCTGAGTTTGATAAAGTGAAGAACAACAATTTGCAGAGGTTACAGGCGCGGTGCCAGGTTTTCATTTTTGGGTGGGCTACGGTAATTTTGGACGGACCTTAATAAGCAGTGACTTAAGTGAAGCAGGCAGGTCGATCTAGAAAATTTTGTTTAAAAATACGTCATAAATGTTTTACCCCGTCATTTTTATTTATAAAATATGAAGTAAAAACTCCCAGTTTAATTTTCATTCATTTGTCATTAATATGTGGTCTACACCCGTGCGTTAAGTGGACCATCTTCCAGTGAAAGCAAAGCATCCAGCCCATCTCTCCAAATGCGTAAAATGTGCACCACAGCCGTTAGGCGCGCCGCGCGCACCATCAGCTACATCAGCCCAGACAAGAGCAGAGCAAATAGAGAAAGAATAGAGGATAATTGTGTCTGGATGTGGATGGAGATTACATTTTACAGCAGCCTGATCATCATTTAAATAAAACCATCACCTGTCTTCTAGTCCATGCTATCAGCATTATTTTAATTGTTGTGTGTGTGTGTGTGTGTGTGTGTGTGTGTGTGTGTGTGTGTGTGTGTGTGTGTGTGTGTGTGTGTGTGTGTGTGTATGTGTATGTGTATGTGTGTGTGTGTGTGTGTGTGTGTTTTCCACTTCAAACACTGGTCTAACCAACCAGACCAGCATGTCCAGTAACATATTAATGTTACAATTAAACAGTTTCACTTCATGTAGGCTACGTTTCACCTGCCGTGGCCCGACCGCTTCTGCTCCACATAAACTTTGTGCGTAATCAAATGTCTCTACAGGAGCTTTCTGAGCTGCTATTCTGCCTCAGACTGGATGCGTCATGCGTCTCCATATTAGAGACGGGAAAAAGCGCTGTTCAGCCAAAGTTTAATAATTTCATAAAAAGAACATTTTTCCAAGCTCATCCATGCGCATCAGTGTGCGTCGGGGTAATTCTTTCAAAACAGCCAGCATCCTTGAGTTTATCCATCAAAATAAACAGTCAAATGGAAATATCTGTAACCTGCCATTTAACTGTTTTGCCTTCTTGTGAAGATTGTTGCAAAGAGAAACAACTAAACTTGATTAACCCCAGAGCCATGCGCACTGCGCTGTACGTCGTGACTGTAAATGAGGGGAAATGATTTAATCGGATCCTTTTCTTTTCAACATGGTTTAATGTAAAGTTTCATTCAGTACAAACTTTAGTTACACCAATCTAACTAGACAGAGCCTCGATTTGTATTCTGAACAGTTTAAACATGTTTAAAACGGAGACATGCGTGACGCGTCTAAAATTTGCACCTGCTCCGCTATTATGGAAATTAAACTAACAAGGTGAATAACATCAAATTATTTTAGGCACAGACAACATCTCCCACACTTTTGAAAATCTTGCAACGCGCCTGGTCGCTCGTGTACGTCAAAGTTATCTTTCATAAGAAGATAATCAATAAAACGATTTATATAAAGATGATCCAGAAGTTGTAGCCCGTCTCTGCCTACAATATTTTGATATTTTTCACCTTGTTGGTGGTTTTACTGAGCAGGTACCACTTTTGTCATACGTTTCTTTTAAAAACATGTTTAGACTGTTCAGAATACAAATCCAGGCTCTCAGAACCAGAGCGCATGTGAGAAGGTTCCTCCCACTGAAGCGAGTGTTTTCCAAACCCTGTCTCTCAGAGACTTGTCACTTAGAAAATGTTCCCTGATTATGAAACTTTGGCTGAAAAGTGCTTGTTCCTGTCTCCAATGTGGCGACGCATCCAGGAGCCTGTCTGAGGAGAATCCCAGAATCTGACATCCTCCAGCTCAGGAAGCGCATATGATTACGCACAAGCGTGACGCGTCAACCCGGTCTCACAGTAAGACCGGGTTGGACCTGTTCAGGTTTACGCAGACAATCTTTACATTTAGAATTAGCATACAGATGTAAAATTAATGCAGTAAAATATAAAACTTTTTATTTAAATATCCATTCATTATTTTATAAGCACAGAGAGCCGCATCAGATGGATGGAAGAGCCGCATGCGGCTACAGAGCCGCCGACCCCTGTGCTAGCCTATATTGTCCCCAGCAGTTTTTAAACCCCACTCAAGTGTATGGTTATTGTCCCCAGCAATTCTGACAACAAACTGACGTCCTTGCTGATGACGTATCTCCTTGGCAACCAGGGCGGGGCCAAGACATCAAGGCGAGGTTCCTTGGCACTGCGAAACACCCTAAGTCTCTGGGCGACGCCATATTAGACAACATGTTTCCTTTTACAGCAGCCCTTGAGGACAAAATGTGTTCACTGATTTGTAACAGTTACAAAACTTTCGCCATTCAAAAAAATTGTTTTACACGTTTACCTCTTCACTTGTTGCCAGTGATGAAAGGGAGTTTGATGTGGTTGCCATTTTGCTGAAGGTTGCGCTCCCAGGGATTTTTGATCCTAATGGCCGTCTGTTGGTAAGGTCACTCTCAAACACAAAAATACCTCTTGCTTGCAATGATTTAGGTATGTACTGCCCCCTATCACCAGGAAAAACACACATAGTCACTTTTAATTCATGTGGTGTACAGCACTTGGTTTGACCTCTGTTCGATGGAAAGTGTTTTCTACATAAAGATGATGATGATTTGGCTTATACAGACAATGAAACCTCTGCTGAAAAGAAATTATCTTAACCAGTCTTAACATATATGCTGGAGCTGACAAAAATCTTCTAAAACACATTATAAAATGAATTATATTCAAAACAAACAGTGTTGTGGAGTACCGGAGTACTAGTACCGCCGTTACGTATTTAGAATACTAATTACGATGAACTGTTTTCCGGTACAGTTACTATTTTTTAAATGTGGTATTTAGAATCGATTTACATTCGTAATTTCATTGGAATACTTGGAATACTTGTGTGATTTTCACTTTTCACCCGAAAGATGAATAAAAAATTCAATAAATAAAGAAATTGTCGGGCAGTGTCTACTGTCCATTGATGGCTCTCAGCTCTCTTTCTAGTCTCTGCTCTAAGCGTGGGGTGGGACCCATGGTCTTTCTCCGCATGCTATTGGATACCAAACAACCAGACTACTCATGGCTACGGATGTCAAGTCAACAATGTGGTCTGCCCTACTCTGTCAAAAAAGATGCAGACACGTCCTTTTCTAAATAAACTTAAGTACCTCCATCTCCCCTTGACTCAAAGAAAACCCTAAGTCAGAAATAATAAAGTTGATGCCAACGCCATTTCAAATGATCCACCACTATCTTTATAACAGTAACATCCAGTCCACCAACAGAGTGCTGTGATTGGCCCACCAAACCAAAACAATGCTGTGATTAAACCACTACAGAGCAGCGGTCATCTTGGTTTGCTAACTTGCAGGTACATCCCGCCCATTTGGCTGAAGAGTGCTATGATTGGCCCATCAAACATATAGAGCACTGTGATTGGACTGCTTTGGATGTCTGTAAATGAGGTAGTCCACCATTCCATCATGGAAAAACTACAAAACACATAAAAAATAAAAATAATACATCGTTTTTTCTAAATAAATGCGCTGTGATTGGCCAGCCCCAATTATTTTGAAGTGTTTTTTCTAGATTACATTTTCTTGCAGAAAGTAACGCTGTGCAATGGTCAAGCACTTTCTCACAGAAACAGAAGTATATTTTCTATTGACTGTTTGATAAATAAAGTAACAAAAAAAATGTAATTGTTTTATTTTTACATGATATTTAGCATTAATATGCCCTGCTTTCCTGCGGGAGTAGCTATCAACACATATTGTGACATTTAATAGACCTAAATGCTGTTTTTATGGGAAAGTGTTCTAAGTATTCTGAATACAGTACCAAGATTAAACAAAGTAAGGGAATACATTACAGAATACATTTTAAAGCAAGTATCCAGTATTCTGTAACTAAATACATTTACAAAGTATTCTTCCCAACACTGAAAACAAATTTGTGTTTTCTTTCATTTCATAACTTGAAAAAGAAACAGACGGGCTGTAGCACCAAAATTGCTGTTGAAAACACTGATACCTCCTATGCCTGGAGTAATTCAGCACCATTGCCATGACCTGTCATTTGTGCCATCTAACTAGTAATGGGCTCGACACACGGGAGGCGACATCGCCTCTCCTCCATTCATTTTCAATGAGACATATGCAGGGGCGGATTTAGCAATTTGGGGGCCCAAGGCGAACACAGACATGGGGCCCCTTACACTAAATTTTCGACAATCTTACCTTTAACTGGATTTGCGAAACTCTCCCCTCTTCTGACATGAGTTATTTTCCCTTTTTATTAGTCCTCCTCTTTTTTCCTGTACTTCCCTCCCTTTGAGTGCCTTCAATATTTGCTCTGCTTTCTTCTTCCTGTCAGTGCTCCTGTGCTTTAGCCTTAGTTTTTTTTTTCAATTTTCCATTTTGGTCTATGTTTTCCTCCCTTTAAACATTTTCCATTGTCTTTCCTTTTCTGCTTCCTTTTGATGTTGACATCGAAAAACGACGTCACTTTCAGAAGTGAAAATAAAAGCTTTCATGAAGCATGATGCTTCTTTCTCTTATTGGAGCCACTAGGATAACTTTATGTCATGCTTAATGTTTTGACTATCACTTTGCGTTTGTTACGAACACTCCTGCCTCTCTTCTTCTTATTATTTGTGGTCTTATGGCACTTGGCAAACAACAATTTGGTGCATTACCGCCACCAACTGAATTGGAGTGGAATGACTACCAATCACTTCCTTGTTGGCAAAAGGAGATCTGAGGCACTCAGGAGGTACAAAAATAAAAAGCCTTTATTAGTACATGGCTTAAATTGTTAAAAACATCAATGCCAACGCGTTTCAGCCCACAGGGCCTTCGTCAGGGCTCAAAATGTTTGTATACTCACTCACCCCCATGTTAAAAAGGCCAATCAATGACACCTGCCAAAGCTGGGCAGGTAGACTGCATTCTGATTGGATGGCCAGTACAACACAAAAACTTTTTACATCTAAACAATCCTATTGTAAGGATGAATACTTACAAATATGAAATTTCACTTCTAGAATTTGAGAAAAAATTATAAATATGGTACACAAATTGTAAGAAAACATGAGATTATAAATAAGGAGCTAAATCTAATTCTCCATTAAGACCTGGGAAATTAGTAGCTTTTAGTGTGTAAATCCAAAATGATTCTCTTTGCAAGAGTTTTTTAAGCCTATCTCCTCCTCTAATTGAATTTTTTATATGTTCAATCCCTGTGATTTTAAGAGAGTTACAGCTTCCATGATTTGTGTCTTTATAATGCACTGCCATAGGATATAAAGGATTACCAGATCTGATTGCTTGTTTGTGCTCTGCAAGTCTTGCTTTTAACTTGCGTTTAGTTCTTCCAATATAGAAGCAACCACACGGGCATTCTAGTCTGTAGACCACAAACGAAGTATTACAGTTGATGAATGTATTAATGTAAAAAGTACGTCCTGTGAAAACATCAGCAAAACAGTTAGTGTTAGTCATGTTGTCACAGTGAACACAATTTCCACATTTATAGTTGCCTTTTCGAGTTGATAACCAGGTTTTTTGTTGCTGTGGAGGAAGGTGACTTTGAACAAGTTGATCATTTAATGTTGGGGCTCGTCTGAAGCTGATAGTAGGAGTATCTGGGAGAGCTTCCCTAAGAACACTGTCACTTTTCAGTATGTCCCAGTTTTTTGTAATTATTTTTTTGATCTTGTGGGCTTGATCACTGAATTGGGTCACAAAATAAACACCATCTGATCTTTGTTGGTTCTTCTCTTTAGGTACCAATAGCTGTTCTCTTGGCAGGCTTTTAGTCTTATTATACGCTTTGAGTATCGTTCTTTGCTGGTATCCTCTTGTTGTAAAGCTCTGGCCCATAACTGTAGCATTTCTTTCAAATTCTTCTTCTGTGTCACAAATACGTCTATGTCTTTGAAACTGACCAGTGGGAATGTTGTTTATTAACCATGATGGATGGAAACTGTCTGCTCTGAGGATTGTATTACGGTCAGTAGGTTTTCTAAAAATAGAAGTGTGTAAATCTCCATTATCAGATTTTGAGATTTTTGGATTTAGAAAAATTACAAAGGGAAGTTAAACAAGAAAAGCTGAGGAAATTCAATAGAGACGTATCAAACTACAAAGAAAATAAAGTTTACATGTGGAAACAAAGACAAAGCTTTCAAACTCAGTCACAACGAAGAAGAACTGTTTCCTTCCAACTGCCTAGCAGTGATGAGGATCACCCGGAGACATTAGAATCCTCACCATCTACTTTTTTAGGCACCAGATCCCAAAGAAACAAGCAGAGACAAAAAAACGTAAGACAAGAAGAGGGAGAAGCAAGTCATCAAGGATTCACAAGTTACAGTCGACATACCAGAAGCAGAGACAAGATGAAGATCAACAAGTAATTAACATTTCAGGGGTTCCTCTTTCAACCTGTCAGATCTCTGTTTTATCAAAAGGTCTCACGTTTGCTCCTAAGAACACGGCTAAATAATTCCAGACCAAAATAGATTTGTTCAAGTTTCACCGTAATCTTCAGCTGAAAGTCTGGTACCATACGAATCCAAGTCAAGCAGCTTCTCGAGACCATATACAGCAAGATGGTGGGAGAACCCCATTCAGACCCAAGTCCACCTTTATACCCAACATATGTAATCAGACTCTGAATGTCTTCTAAAAAAAAGTTACACAAGAAGTTGATCAACTCTTTGCATCTAAAAATAAAACGAAGCATAATCTCACAAACAAAGAAAGAGATGCAATTAAGAGGTTATCAGCTAATGAAGACATCATCATCAAGAGAGCTGATAAAGGAGGAGCGGTAGTTGTGTGGGGCAGAGACCAATATGTCACAGAAGCTAAGAGACAGTTGGATAACAGTGAATACTATGAACACATTCAAATGAATCCAACAGAGCAAATAAAGACTGAACTTAAGGAGATGCTTTTACACGCTAAAAATGAACAATGGATCTCACAAAAAGAACATGACTTTCTACTGAATGAGCACCCAAGAATTCCTTCCTTCTACATGCTCCCTAAAATCCATAAGAACTTGGAGAATCCACCAGGCAGACCAATAATTAGTGGCAATGAATCAATCACAGAACCAGCCTCACAGTTTGTAGATTTTTTCATTAAACCATTTGTTTCTGAACTGCCTTCTTTTGTTCAAGACACTACTCAAGTACTGAACAAACTGAATGATATAAGGAACATAGGACCTGGACTTCTTGTTACTATGGATGTGGAGGCGCTATACACTAACATTGACCACACAGAAGGACTAGAAGCACTAACCTATTACCTGGACCAAAGACATTCAGAAGATATGCCTCCTTCTTCTTTCATCCTTCAGCTGGCGAAGTGGACTCTATGTAACAATGTGTTTCTGTTTCAGAACCAATTTTTTAGACAGAAAAAAGGTACAGCAATGGGAGCATGCTTTGCACCCAATTACTCTAATCTTTTTATGGGACTTTGGGAAGAAACATATGTATACTCTGATCGTAATGTCTATGCTGATAAGATGATGTGGTGGGGAAGATACATTGACGACATTATTCTGCTGTGGTCTGGTTCAGAATCAGAACTACTTCAATTCCATTCATATCTTAACAAAACTAACAAAAGTTTGAAACTCAGCCTAGACTTCTCCTCATCAGAAATTAATTTCCTAGATATAAAAATCTCAAAATCTGATAATGGAGATTTACACACTTCTATTTTTAGAAAACCTACTGACCGTAATACAATCCTCAGAGCAGACAGTTTCCATCCATCATGGTTAATAAACAACATTCCCACTGGTCAGTTTCAAAGACTTAGACGTATTTGTGACACAGAAGAAGAATTTGAAAGAAATGCTACAGTTATGGGCCAGAGCTTTACAACAAGAGGATACCAGCAAAGAATGATACTCAAAGCGTATAATAAGACTAAAAGCCTGCCAAGAGAACAGCTATTGGTACCTAAAGAGAAGAACCAACAAAGATCAGATGGTGTTTATTTTGTGACCCAATTCAGTGATCAAGCCCACAAGATCAAAAAAATAATTACAAAAAACTGGGACATACTGAAAAGTGACAGTGTTCTTAGGGAAGCTCTCCCAGATACTCCTACTATCAGCTCCAGACGAGCCCCAACATTAAATGATCAACTTGTTCAAAGTCACCTTCCTCCACAGCAACAAAAAACCTGGTTATCAACTCGAAAAGGCAACTATAAATGTGGAAATTGTGTTCACTGTGACAACATGACTAACACTAACTGTTTTGCTGATGTTTTCACAGGACGTACTTTTTACATTAATACATTCATCAACTGTAATACTTCGTTTGTGGTCTACAGACTAGAATGCCCGTGTGGTTGCTTCTATATTGGAAGAACTAAACGCAAGTTAAAAGCAAGACTTGCAGAGCACAAACAAGCAATCAGATCTGGTAATCCTTTATATCCTATGGCAGTGCATTATAAAGACACAAATCATGGAAGCTGTAACTCTCTTAAAATCACAGGGATTGAACATATAAAAATTTCAATTAGAGGAGGAGATAGGCTTAAAAAACTCTTGCAAAGAGAATCATTTTGGATTTACACACTAAAAGCTACTAATTTCCCAGGTCTTAATGGAGAATTAGATTTAGCTCCTTATTTATAATCTCATGTTTTCTTACAATTTGTGTACCATATTTATAATTTTTTCTCAAATTCTAGAAGTGAAATTTCATATTTGTAAGTATTCATCCTTACAATAGGATTGTTTAGATGTAAAAAGTTTTTGTGTTGTACTGGCCATCCAATCAGAATGCAATCTACCTGCCCAGCTTTGGCAGGTGTCATTGATTGGCCTTTTTAACATGGGGGTGAGTGAGTATACAAACATTTTGAGCCCTGACGAAGGCCCTGTGGGCTGAAACGCGTTGGCATTGATGTTTTTAACAATTTAAGCCATGTACTAATAAAGGCTTTTTATTTTTGTACCTCCTGAGTGCCTCAGATCTCCTTTTGCCAACATTTATGTGGATCCCTTGGCTGAAGAGCACCAGTGAGAGCACCAGATAAGATTTCTCACACCCCTGCAGCACTTCCAGCATTTTTTCTATTTACCAATCACTTCCTGTTTGTGCATCACCGTCTTAATAACCCTCTTATGACCATAATTATAACAGGGCCGCCTGGTGTTTTTTTAATCTTATGGCTGTAAAATTGTAATAAAAAGTGCAAAGTGTGTGTAACTCTTCTCCTTTTTCAGAACAACCTCAGCTTTCAGTGTATGGTTTGTAGTTCCAAACCACTTCAACATTTCATGAAAAGAAACGTGAAGCCACTTCTCCTCCAGCTTCATTGGCTGCCAGTCAACTTTAGGATTCATTTCTTAATCCTGGTTCTGGTCTATAGGGCCTTACATGGACAAGCACCATCTTACATTGGTGATCTTCTTAGTCCCTACACCCCCAGTAGGTCCCTGAGGTCCAGTGATCAAAGCCTACTGGTTGTGCAGCACCAGGCTAAAGACCAAAGGTGACAGATCATTTGCTGCTGTGACCCCCAGACTCTGGACCTCTCTCTCCCTGAGCCTGAGATCAGTGGATTCAGTGGTCTCTTTCAAAAAGCAGCTGAAGACTCACTTGTTCAAGCTGGCTTTTGTATGACCTTCTTCACCCCTCTCTCTTTTTTCTGCTCTCCCCACCTATTCCACCTTCCTCAGGGTCCACTGATTTCCCTCTTTCCTATTCACTCTCTCTCTTTTTTAACATTTTTTCTTTTAAATCACAATTGCCTATTTTTTGCTCATTTTAAATATATTTTTAAACATTTTCTAAATGCTTTTTTATATATATTTTTTTGTTTATGTGAAGCGTCTCGTGATTTTTATCTGGAGGCGCTATAGAAATGATATTTTCTTCTTCTATTTAGAATTTATTTCTATTAAAGCCTTTAAAAATCAGCTTAAAAGTGAAAAAAGCAAAAAACGGATTTGAATTTTTTACAGTTATTACTGTAAATGAACTTCAAAATGACTGGGCAAACAATTTAAACTTTGAAATGTAATGCATCTATTCTTAAAAAAGTGTGAACCTTGGTATCTTTTTTAGCAGATTTTAAGACCATTTATTTTTGTAAACTTTCAGACGTTTTTGTTTGATGTGGTAGACCTTGAAGCAGTTTCTCTCCAGCTGCAGGCAGAGTGCTGCACACCTCACACCGCCATGGGGTGCTTCTCTGGCACACCGTGCACTGCTATACCAAAAACTTTTGTTTTAGCAAAAATAATTATTTATTGTAAAAAGATAAATAATGCTGGAATGAAGCTGAATCTTACAATTAGCAAATAGTTGAGGGTTGTTCAAATAAAAAAAAATAAAAAATAAAGACTGAACAAACGTTCATATCCTGGTTCACCGGAGATCTGTCTTTCTTCGTGGTCACTGTCTTCAGATATAAGCCTTCTGGGACACCTAACAGATCGTGTTGATTTTCTTTGAGGCATTTCCATAATTTCATGCTGGTTTTTATGCTGATTAGCTTCCCCGTTCCGTTATCCGCTTTCACCGCGGCGCTGCGCTTCGTTTCAATCAGGCTGTACAGCAGGATTTCCCCTCGTAGCAATATTTTCCCTAACTCTGATTGCTTCATGCTATAGATCGTTGGAAAGCTGCTTTTATGTACTTTTAGGAACCGTTTGAATTTCTTGGATCAGGTCAGACATTCAAAAGTTATAAACGTGAACATTTTGGATGACTAACTCAGCACGTCTCTCAGTCTGTGTTGTGATTCGTTGCGCTCAAAACAGGGAATCCCGGTGGCTACCGTAATGTATTGTATATGCACGAAAAGCCCCACTTTTAATCTTTTCAGCACTTTTGGAATTTTAATGATATCTTCAACGGTTCAGGAATTATGGTAATGAGAAGTGCGCATGTCCAATCCCGTCTGTGGCCACAGGTTGGTAATAATGTTGTGGCGTTAACAGAGGGGCGCCGGTGGTCAGGGCTAGGGGGCCCCCCAACACATGGGGGGCCCCCAGGCGGCCGCCTACCTATGCCTAATGGTAAAACCGCCTCTGGACATATGCAACAAAGCGATAATTGCGGGTCTCTCTCCTACTAAGCGAAACACAAAAAAACGTGCGTGTGAAATTTTGTGCTCGTGCACGTGTCGTGCACGGACGACCCAGCGACGTGATCCCAGAAAGTTGAAACATTTTCAACTTTTCATCGCTGTCGCTCGGATGAGGACCAATCAACGGAGGTTTCATTCACTGACCAATGAGCGGACAGGATGCTCCGCACATCTCCGAGCAAACATGAAGGAGAAGTTGATTATTATTATGTTTTATATTGTAAAATCAGAAGTAAGATTTCACATAACTCTAGCAGCACCTTGTGAAACATATCTACCACTTTATTAACTCTGAACCGCTTAAATAACCTTAATTCCCTCCAACCTGACACAGCCAAACAAAACAACGGAAGTTTCAATTTCGCCATGGAACAGAATGCGTAGACGGCTTTGCCGCTGGCCGCGGATTGCCTCCCGTGTGTCAGGTAATGAAAGCGACAGCGACAAATTTCGCTGATCGCGGTCATTTGTCGCCTCCCGTGTGTCGAGCCCATTATCAGCTACCTGACACAGAAGCATCTGTAAATAAATTATTGCAATGGGAATAGCGAAGACTACTGAGACGAAGTGGCCTTGCCACTGAATAAACTGTCGCTGTCTATGCCAAACGTTCATTGAAAGTATTCAAAAGCTGTAGGAAATGATGAGTTCCTTCCCTGACTGGGCATCAAGAAGAGCAGCAGTCAGGGGCTGTGACTAAGATGCATCTTTGTGACGAACGTCTTTCAAACCCAAACAAAGATAATTTAAGCTTCTGTGACTAGCCTGTTGAGCATCAGGACTTCAGCAGGCACAGAGCTAAGAGACAGGACACACGTGTGGATGAAACACTGAGGTAATGCCACAGTCTGGCTTTCTTACCCTTCACACAACCTACTCAGAAATTTTCATTTGTGTTGGGCATATTTGGTCTACAATTTCAAGGGTTTCTGGTAACATTGTGATGAACAAACACAGGCAGTTGTGGGCTGTATGTCGTTATCTACATGACCATATATTTTCATTAAGAAAGCAAATTGACCAGTTGAAATTTCGTTGGACGATTGCCATGACACAAAGGATGATGTGTGAGAGCCAGACATCAACAAACCTCCTTTTGATTTATATTCAAATGAGCTTCACTGAAGGAATTGAATTTTATGTTATCTCTCCAGAGAGGAGGGTGGGATGTCAATATTTCAGCTGATGGTTTCCAGTCTGATAAATGTTCATCTGTTCTTAGAATAGAAAGGGTGGAAGTGCAAGAGATGTTAACATAGATGGCAGCTTTGGGCCAAATTGTGGATTTAGCTTGTAAATACTTATGAATTATGATGCTGATTTTACACTTTTTCAGGATATAATGTCAGATTGATTTGAATAAAATGCAAAAAGATCAGGCATCTCTTGGTCAAGTGTTTCCAATTTTCTGTAGTTTTAAAGGCAAATGGCCTTCAGCAACTATCAAGTAGAAGTTTGGATGAAAACACATAAAGCTGGCTATTTTTGTGTTTTTAACATACCTTAAGAGGAAGAACATCTTGAGATGACCCCTGTAACTTTCAAGGAGGTCCTCAAATTAAATTTAAAACATCTTAACAGCAGAGCAGCACAACAAAGCATAAGAGTTCAAAACACACCCACACAACTGCTCACAATGTTCACCTCTCCCTACAGTTTCAAGACTTTACTAAGTCATTTTATGGTTGTGTAAATTAAAAATATGAATCTTCACACTAAAATTGTTTATCATAGAAAAACAAACAGATTGGGTGAGAAGCTCGGTCGTCAGGGAGGGGCTCCGAGTAGATCCGCTGCTCCTCCACATCGAGAGGACCCAGTTGAGGTGGTTCGGGCATCTAGGAAGCCTCTCTGATGAGGTTTTCTGGGCACGATGAACTAAGAGGAGACCTAAAGGGAGACCCATAGGGGGACCAGCACCCTAGTCTGCCAATCCAGTGGAACTGCCCCTGATGCCCATGCGATATTGCAGAGCTGCATCAGCCAACACAACCCTACAACATCCAAAGTCTTAAGGAACTTTGGGCGGATCTCCCAGAGCCTTGCTACAAGAAGCTTTTTGATGTGACCTCAGCACCAGAGATCAGAGAGCCCAACCCAATGTCCCCGGACTCTGCCTCCTCACTGGAAGACCTGCCGGTGGGATTGAGGAGGTCTTCGAAATCCTCTGCCCACCGATCCACAACGTCCTGAGAAGAGGTCTGCAGCACACCTTCCCCACTATAAACAGCACACTGCTTTCCCCTCCTGAGTCGTAGATGGTGGACCAAAATCTCATTGTTGTATAAAGTCTTGCTCTATGGTCTCACAAAATTCCTCCCACACCCTGGTTTTTGCTTCTGTGACCACCCAGGTGACATTGCACTTAGCCTGCCAGTACCCATCACCTGCCATTGGTGTCCCACAAGCCAAAATTGATAGGACTCTTTCTTCAGCTTGATGGCATCCCTGTCCACCAGTGGGTTTGGGGATTGCCACCTTGACATGCACCAAGGTCCCTGCCTCGACAATGGGGACATGGAACAGGGCGCATTTGGACTCAATGTCTCCGGCCTTCCCACGGAATGTTTTGGAAGTTCTGTCGGAGGTGAGAATTGAAGCTCCTTCTGACTGAAGACTGTTCCAGATGTTCCCAGCAGACCCTCACAAAACGTTTGGGACTGCCAGGTCTGACCGGCATCCTCCCCCACCATCAAAGACAAATCACCACCAGGTAGTGGTCAATTGACAGCTCCGCCCCTCTCTTCACCTGAGTGTCCAAGACATGCGGCCGCAGATCAGGTAAAACGACAACAAAGTCATCTAACTGTGACCTAAGGTATCCTGGTTCCAAGAACACATATGGACACCTTTATGTCTGAACATGGTGTTCATTATGGACAATCCATGGCAGGGGTATTCAATTCTGGTCCTGGAGGTCAAGGTATCCAGCATGTTTTAGTGGTTTCTCTGATTCAACACACTTGATTCACCTGTGCAGCAGCTCATCACACTCATCACACTCTGCAGAAGCCTGTCAACCTGCTGATTGAAGTCAGGTGTGTTGAAAAAGAGTTAAAACTAAAACGTGCTGGATACTTTCAGAGGAGCCAGGTTCTCCCCAGCTCCCCCATATTTCAAAACCTGAACACAGCTTTTAAATGGAACACATGATCTCTGATTTTCACTGAACATATAATTGAAATGTTGTTTTAAAAATGTACTTGAAATGTCTTGAAATTTGAAGTTTCCGGCTTGACTTGAAACTTGCTTGTCATGACTTGAGACTTGACACGATTTGATGAATGACTTGAGATTTACTTTAGACTTACAAAACAACGACTTCCCCCTCTGCAATTAAGACTTTATGCTACTTGCTAACATATTGTTGTTTAGGCTCTTTGCTGCATAACAAGCATTAGGAAACATTTGGAAGAAGTAATTCCACCCTGTCTGGGTTGGGTCCTCGTAGAGAGGGACATGCCCGAGTGGCTGTCATATGGGTGTAATTAAGATGTGAAACCACGATAAGAAATCTCTCAAAAAGTATACAAATTGAGGCAACATGAAACAGTACGGTTTAATTAATGAGTGTGCCTTTCACCGTCCAAAGATGTCCTCAGATGTTCTTTGAGAAGAAAAACACACAACTCACCATGCAAATGAGCAGACAACACAAACAAATACGTTAGTCTCCTGGATCAGCGCGTATCACACCACACCAGACGCTCAGATTATCCCAACGTCTGAACAAACATCCCCTCCTCTTCTTTATTCATTGCTTTTCTCTTTAGTTTGTTGCCTTGTTTGTTTGTGTAGAGTTTAATTCTGTTCCAACAGTGATCACGCCCATATTTTCAACTTGCAGCTAGCTCAAACAGGAAGTCGACGGTTGTGGAGGCTTTGAAAGATGTGATTTGATTCAAACTGAATGACATTTACTTGTCATTAACCTTCTACGACAACTGAGGAAATTGAATGCCTCTATTTGGCTTGAAAAGGTGTGATAGGAGAAAAGATAATCTTAACTGCCTCAGTGACAGATCGTTGGCCTTGGGGAATCATTGTTCTTCAATCTTGTTTGTAATTAGGAGATGAAGAAGCCGCTGATTAGTTAGTGAAATGGTTAATGGGAGACACTGCAGAGATTATGGTTGAGCTGCTGTTTGCACCATTAGTATCACGAAGTTTTAACCCTAACTTTTCTGATTACTGTGTCTTTTTAGGTACATTTTCTTTTTCTACTCACTTGCAGTCCCAAATAAATGTGTTCCCTGCACAGACACTCTGTCAGCACAATACCTTGCAGCAGCACTGCTGTCACCGGCTTCACCTGCAGACAGAATAGCAAATGAATCCCTTCTTCTCTATGGTTTCTATTGTTTACCAGTCCCAGAAACCTTTTAATTCAGTACCAACAAACCTGGCATAGCAATGGAGGCCAACATAATAGATTCCAGAGGGATTCTGAAGAATGAAGTGTTGAATCCTGTAGATCATCCCTGCTGAGACCACAAAGGGCTTGTTATGTTTGTGCTGCACAAATAAAGTTGGACTTGTGGTTTAATCAGAAGGAAATGGCTCAGGCAGGGCTAATTACAGCTCAAAAACTGGGTTGCAAAACCTCAAAGCAGAGAAGTAAGTAAAAAATAATGAGTAAGAGAAGACTGTCTCCTAAATGTTTTTACACATTTACGGCAGTGAAGTAATGCACTGAAGATATTTCATGCTTTTTCAAAGGTTGGGCAGAAAGGGGGACAACATGGAATGTGACACAGGGATAACAAAGGCATCGGTCTCATGTGACGTCTTTTAAATATTCAAATTTTAATGCACATTCTCTGTTTCAGAGCTGCAAAACATCTGTAAAATAGTAGAACTGAATCAAATTTGAGGTCTTAATCAGGGGTGCACATATGTTTTTCCAGCTCCATACCGACAAACTACTTTTAACAATAGTTTGTCCAAAATCACATTTTGCACATGCAAGATAAAGCTATGGGAAAAGGCTGAGTTTCTTGGACCCATGTTTTCTAGATTGGACTGGAGAACTCAGCAAGTGGAAACTCTTTGCTTTTGGAATTGAGGGAGGTCCAAGAAAATCTAAGTTAGTTACTCTACATTATCATCTCTAAAGAGAAAATTCATACGTTCTCTTAAAATAGGATCCTGTTGAAAAGTAACCAAGTATTCTCTTTTACTTATGGTGGATCTAAATGACCTTAGATTAGAGATACAAGATTTAGTTCTGACCAAACACAGAAGCCTATAACTAGTAAAAGCATAGTAGATTTCTGACATGGTTTAACACCCGAACGTATATATATATATATATATATATATATATATATATATATATATATATATATATATATATATATATATGCTTTTACACTTCTCTAAATCCTACTTTAGTTGTTTTGACAATGATGTCTGACCGTTGCTACACCGACCATGGTGTTACCTTGAGCTACGTCTGATGGAAATTTGCTACCACCAAAAAACAGAACAATAAATAATTCTGTTTTAAAAGATTTTTGGGCTGTGTCGTGGTTTCTAAAATAGAGCTCTCACAGACTGTTATGGTATCATGATTGTATGTCCCATCAAACAAAATCTCCACTTCTCCAAACTGAGAACATTTGAAGATCTTTAACAACAGCTGTGAGATTATTTTAATCATTTTAAAGAACCCCTGATCTGAGTCCTGTTGCTGCAAAATGATGGAGGCTCTCCTAACAGGACGATGACCAATCATTGTCGCTTTAAAGGGATATTCGGCAGTTTAGGCTTGCCTTTAGCACCACCAACTGTCCATTTAGTAGAACCAAAAGTGAAACCTTTCTCCTTGCTATGCGTTTGTCTTTTCAACACCTTAATCTAACAGCTGAAATGTCTCCCCAGCAGGTTAGATCCCGACTCTGACCAGAGAATGCTGCCTCACCTCTCAGTGCGCCCAATGGCAGCTGTGGCTACATTGTAGCTCATTCCCACCAGCGGATGACTGTGCGTGTGAATGGTTGAAAGACTGATTGTGTTGTTAAGTGCCTTGGTGGGTTGTAGAACCCTAAAAAGGCACTACACAAATACAGGTCATTTACCATTTCAATATTATTGACCATGTTTATTAAATTAATTAAAAATCTATTCTTTAAAAAAAAATCCAAAATATTTTTGGTTCATCGTAGGGTCATGAAAAATCAGGTTTTGTAATTTTATTGTTTCTAAATAAAAAAAATATTTCAATAAAAGTATATTGAGATTTATGATTAAACTGACCAAAATAAACACTTTATTATAAAATCCATATTTGGTCGAAAGATTACCAAACAATAATCTGATCATCAATATAATATTGAGAATAATATTAATACTTAATTTATCTAGATTTAATGGAATTTCAACAAAAACTATGAGTTTCATTTTATGACTTACTGATCAAATGATTTAAAAAAAACATAAAAATCCATAAATCACAAAATTACCAAAATGTTCTCACATGGCAATGTCAACTTGTGAAATTCAATGCTCTTGTTTTTGAATCAGTAGATTCAAAGCTTTTTTCAAGAAAAAATGGTACATATAATTTTAGGGTCACGCCCAAAATTAAAATATTCATAAATTTTTTTTCATAAAATTAGTAGGAATTTCACAGATCACCATAGGTACATGTGGCATGTTATATATGGTTTATATTTAGTCTAAAAAAGCATTCTAACAAATTATTTACATTTTTATTCAACAATACTGAAAAACTTACATGAAGTAAAAAAATTCATTAAAAATCTATGCTTTGTAAAAAAATCTCTAAGTTCCTGTCGCTCAAAACTGCCTTGCTGCTGGCGCTGGCATCAGTCAAGAGGGTGAGCAACCTAACCGCCCTCTCAGTGGCTCCCACATGCCTCAGGATCCGGTAAGATGGCGGGTCTGCTGTTTTATGCCCCAACCCAGCCTTTGTGCCCAAAAACATTAATACTTCCTTCAAATAATTCCTCCTCCCCATAATTCTGATGAGGAGGAGGCTTCCCACCTTCTCTAACTGGGGCGCGCGCTCACACGATATGTGTCACGCACTTCAGGGAATTGCCGCTCACAAAGCCTGTTTGTGCACTACAGAGACTCTTCCCTTGGGCAAGCACTGTCGACCCAGCATCTTTCAAACTGGCTATGTGACGCCATTTCACTCGCTTACACATCATCAGGGCGGGATCCTCCTGAGACTCTCAGGGCTCACTCAGCCAGAGGGATTTCCTCTTCTATGGAGCTCCACAGTGGTGTGTCGATGGATGACATTTGTCAGGCTGCTTCATGGGCTTTCCCATGTTCCTTTACTCGTTATTATTTACGAGATGTGTCTTCAGGATCCATCACTCATTCAGTACATGGACCTCAGCAGGCTGAGTGAAAGCATTATGGCAGCACATCAGCCCTACTTGAATGAATTTCATCCTCTTGTGGATGATATTTTAGTGGGAACCCCACTCTTCTCTCTGGCTGCCTCAGCCTTTTAAGCCCTGGGCTGAGGCTGAGCGACCCTCGCTAAAAGGAGACATGTTGGGTGTGTCCATTGGTTGAGCTAACCAGTGTGGCGTAAACCCATCCAGCTGCGCATTATTCCAATAGCAGCTAGCTTAAGGGCTAAGACTAGACGAAATAGAAAGTTGGTTACGTATTGTAACCCCAGATTCTATGAGTCTAGTCACAGCCCTTAAGCCAATGGCCCCACTGGTTCTGTTAGGATCAAGAGCCATCGGAGGCGAAAAGTGGAGTTGCTCCACTTATATACCCACAAGGGGTGCCCACCATTGGTGGGCGTACATTTAAGCTCTTCATGATTGGCTGATGCTGAGATCATCCTTCCAATAGCAGCTAGCTTAAGGGCTGCGAATAGACTCATAGAATCTGGGGTTACAATACGTAACCAACGTTTCTTTTTCATCAGAGTAGACCTATGGTGCTTTTATTTTGATAGTGGGTTAGCTAATTAGCATTTTGAAGGATCGTGAAGAGTAAAATCCAAACACAGACTGCAACATTTACAGTTTACGCATGATTATTTACAATAACAGACAACTTTAGAATATTTTTATTTATATTTCTAATATAAAACATTACAGGTGTTAGCTTTCTTCTCTGACGTTTGGAGTTTAACGGTTTGCGACACAATGCATTGTGGGAAACTTTGCTGTCCCAAGTTCGCAGAAGGATGATGCATCCTCGATACAATGGGTGGGGCAGAAACACATCCGGGAACTTTGAACTGGTATGGTCCATGGGCCATCGCTGATGACGTTTCACAAGGACGTGAGTACGCAAGTTCTGACAAGTATGCATATTGAGAAACGGCCTCTGTGTCTAGAATATTGAACCTTTTCACAATATTCTATTTGTCTGAGATTATGAATTTGGGGTTTTTGTAAACTGTGAGCCATAATCATCACAATTATAACAAAGGATTGAAATATCTGGCTTTGCATGAAATGAGTCTGTCTCATTAGTTTCACCTTTAAGGTTAACTTGTGGAAATTAATGAACTTTTGCATCATATTCTATGTTTTCAAGTTTAAATGTCTTGAAAAGAGTTTACATTCATATTGTTAAAATTTAATTCTATTCTCAGCACATCACTTTGTCCAAATTTTCTGTAACAGCCTCATTCCTAAATGGATTATATTACTTGTTTCACTAAAAATTTGTTCAATAACACCCCATACTGACAACATAAGAATTGAAACTGAGAAATTACATAAGTATCACAGCCTTTGCTCAATATTTTGTTGATTCACCTTTGGTAGAAATTACAGCCTCAAGTCTTTTTTATGGTGCTACAAGCTTGGCACACTTATCTTTGGGCAGTTTGGTCCATTCCTCTTGGCATCACCTCCCAAACTCCGTCAGGTTGGATGGGAAGCATCAGTGCACAGTCGTTAAAAGGTTTCTCCAGAGATTTTGAATTGAACTGAAGTCTGGGCTCTGTTTTTTCCACTCAAGAAAATTCACGGCCATGTGTTCACGGTCACTGTCCTGAACCCACTTTTTTGATATCTTGACTGTGTACTTAAACCTGTTGTCTTGCAGAAAGATGAACCACTGCACCAGTTTGAGGTCAATAATGCTCTGGAGCAGGATTTCATTCAGCAATGTCTCTGTACAAAGTTGAATTAATCTTTTCCTCTATCCTGACAAGTCTCCAATTTCGGCTGCTGAGAAAAATCCCTACAGCATAATACTGCCACCACCATGCCTCACTGTAGGGATGGTATAGGGAGCCTAAGCCCCCCCCTTCTGGTAAACTCCTGATCCCAGCAAAAATAAACAAAGCTATAAAAGTTATTTTCTGGTCCGTTTAGCCTTACACCCTGAATTACACATATGTCGTTCTTCAATTTAAATGATAAATAATTATGAGTTATTAGTTAGTCCATCATGTACTTTGAGATGTATTAACTTGTAAAATGTTATCATTTAAATGCCTCCAAATCAGGCGTCGCATATAGTATGACATCACCACAGAATCTCTTCTCCCCCACCATAGCTTCTAATCACTATGGCCAGATTTATGGTGGTGTTCTCCATGTTTAATGCTCCTTCTGTCAACCTGGAAGAGATGTGAACCTCATTAAACTTACAGCCTTGTTCTCTTTGTCTAGTTTCATTATATAAATTTGGTGAAACACGCAGTTATAGTCCATACGTCTTTTCACACAAAACCTAAAATACTTTTGCTGCCTGTCGAAAATAAGCATTCTCTTGGCACCTATTGACTCCCATTCCTTTTTATTTATTTTTTGGCAATAGAGGACTTGTGGACCACAAGTAGGTGGGCCTGACTTATGCCACTTACACATTGGCATCGGCTCTGCTCCGCCCTGCCCGCCCCAGCCCTGCTGTTTCTTCCACACTGCCTTAAGGCTGCCGCAAATGAGAGCAATCTGCTGAGCAAACGCCTTGAATGACCGTTTGCTCAGCAGATACCTCGCCGTGTGCACTCAATTTTCACTGAGTTTTCCGCCTCACGAGACGCTGAGTCGAATGTCTGACCAGTTAGATATTTTTTGCCTCATGGGGTGTAGAAACTCACCATGTGTGAATTAAACAGAGGACGAGTCTGGCAGGCAGGCTAAGGACGTAAGGCAGGGGTGCCCAATCCTGGTCCTCGAGGGCCGGTATCCATTATGTTTTAGTTTTAATTCTGCTTCAACACACCTGATTTCAATCAGCAGGTAATTAACAGGCTTCTGCAGGGCCTGATGAGAGTCTGCACAGGTGATTCAACCAGTTAATCAAGTGTAATGGAGCAGGAAAACCTGCTGGATACCGGCCCTCCAGGACCAGGATTGGGCACCCCTGGCGTAAGGCAAAGCGGATTAGAAATTTTGTTTACGAAGTCCCATGCAAACTCTGCAATAAAACATACATAGGAGAAACCGGATGCCAACTCAACACGCGAACAATAGAACATAGAAAGGAGTGTGAGAAAGAAACAAGTTGAAGACACACAAGAGCAGCAAAAGAAGAAGCAGAAAGCACAATAAAGAAGTCAGCCGTAACAGATCACTGCTTAAGAGAAGAGCATATAATGGACTGGGACAACACAAGGATCAAAAACACTGAACAACAGAAATACCAAAGATGAATAAAGGAAGCTATAGTGATAAGGAGACGTGGATGTGGGACCATGAAAAGAGACGGGGTTTACACATTGGACCGCGCATGGGACTGCATCATCGGAGAGGGGAGAGCGGGCAGCAGAGGGCGACAACGTCCTCTGCTGCCCGCGGATAAACGGAGAAGGAAGTGACGCCACCATCAGTGTCAGCTCTAAGGATGTTTGCAGCCGCAAATGAAACTGTTAGCAAGGTAAAGAAAAACCTTATCTGTGTTTTAAAAAAGAACCAAAAACGGAATTAGAAGCCAAACACAAAGAACGTACCAAAGATGGTAGCAGATTTATTTTAGACTTGTAATGGAGAAACGGCCCGTGGGCACCTTATACAGTTCCTGGGGGCACCAGGTTGATGACCCCTGCTTTATGGGCACCTTTCAGAAAACTAAAGTACAATAACTAAAAAGGTGATTAAACAATAATAAAATATATTAGTTTTTTTTTAAGTTTCAGAATTTAAAAAAGGAAACGTTTTAATGAGGTGGGTTTTGAGCGATGGTTTTGAAACGGAGGTGGGTACTCCAAAATATAATCAGATAAAAAATTCAAAATACAATTCAACCACATAAAGGTAAACTTTCTGTGGCCCATTTAAATGTGAATGAATATTTACTGCTAAGTCTACAAAGTCCCAAAGAGAGTGAAGCTTTCTCAGCCAAAATCTCATGGCTATGTATGAAATTCCATGCTGTAGTTCTTTTTTAAACACAGAACAGTTTTGTTACCTGTTTTCCCGCTACGTTTCGTTTGCGGCTGCAAACTTCCTCAGGCTGACGCTGATCTGTGTTTTAAAAAAGAACTACAGCATGGAATTAGAAATACGACACAGCAAGAACACACCAAAGATATGTATGAAATTGTCGCAGTTTTGTTGCAAATCGTGTCTACATTGTATGACAGCCTGCACCCAGAAGCACGCTCTTTTCTGTCCAACTGCAGGTGTTGTATGGAGCTAGGATTGGGACAATATTTTTTCCCAAAGCTGTAAAGAAAGCAGCAAATCAGAAACTGTGATGAAAACAGAAAACTAACAGGTGGACAATAGTTTTAAAGGTCCTTCAGCAGCAGAGCATTTTCTTCAGCCAGTAGCGATCTGTCTAGTGGGATAGTTCTGCTTCAAAAAAAGTGGTTGAACATCCAAGAAGCACAATTCAAATGAAACACCTTCTGCATGTGTGCTGTTGTCTGCCTTCTTTTCTTTCTTTCTTTCTTTGGAGCATCTTGTGTTTACAGCGAAAAATCCAACTTTGGATGAGCTACTGAAATGATTTATTTCTGCCTCATTTGTCCATTTCCGCAGAATACCTTTTAACAACACTCTGGTGTTTGGTGTGAAGTTGTGTGAGTGTAAGGAGATGACTGAAATCTGCCTTTAAACAACAAAAAGACTCAAATCTCTAAGAATCCTGAGGTCCAGCTCAATGTTTTCTACAAGAATGCTGCATTAAGCTGTTGGAAATGAACATTTTTAAGTAAGTATCATACGAAACATAATAAATCTGAATAAAGCTGAAAAAAGCTGAAAACAATAAGTGCAATCAGGGGCTGTGAACGAGCTGTTTCTCCCCTCCCTGAAAACACTCATCAGGTGATCTAGGTGGGCTGTCCTCTCACCTGAAGCAAAGCTTAAAAAGCAACTGCAAGCACTTTCAAACAGACTTGAATCTGCACCGAAGGGCCTTGAGTGTCTGTTAGTGCTTGCTTTTGTCTTCTTAAACTTTTGCTTTGGACTATCTTCCATTGTGAAAGAGAAGGAAACTCATCTGTGGGTAATCCTGTTGTCTAGTCGCTCCGGTTTGGGCCAACTGAAAACAATAAGTGCAATTAGGGGCTGTGAACAAGCTGTTTCTCCCCTCCCTGAAAACACACATCAGGTGGTCTAGGTCTCAATCATTGCAGTTGTTTCCAACTAGTAGCACAGCATAAGTTTGGTGGCATAACTGAAGCATCAGCCCTTGTGTCTCAGCCCCTCTGGTGTGAAGACACTCCGGGGTAAAGACATACGTGCCTACCTGCATGTGTCCACAGAGCAGGTACACAGAGCAAACAAACTTGACCCAGATGCTGCTCCATCGACACCTTGCAAAATGTGCCATTATCCTATACCTGTGATCACTGGTTTCAGAGGAAGGTCACACACAGCAAACCGCTTTCGCAACCTTCAAAACCTCCGCTCGCTAAAACCAACTCCCCCTGAACACATCCACCTGTCTATGGGACTGTGGAACTGCCAATCAGCTGTAAACAAAGCAGACTTCATTACCGCATATGCAAACCACCTGTCACTTGATGCACTGGCTCTCACTGAGACCTGGATCAAACCATGTGACAATGCTACCCCATCTGCTCTCTCAATTAACCACACTTTCTCCCACACTTCTCGTGCATCTGGCTGAGGTGGTGGAACGGGCATGTTACTTTCCAACAAATGGATATACAGTCAGTTGCTACCCATCACTAAATACAACTCCTTTGAATACCATGCCATCCAGGTAACTGTACCAAAAAAATTCTTTTTAGTTGTCATATATCGACAACCAGGTCAACTCGTAGACTTTCTTGATGAACTCGACACCCTGCTCTCCTCCATTCCTGAGCACGACTGTCCTACATTGGTCCTTGGAGACATGAATATTCACCTGGACAATCCCAGCTCATCAGGCTTCCTGTCACTAATGTCATCATTTGATCTAAAACTAGTACAAAGTCCTCCAACTCACAAAGCTGGAAAAGCACTTGACCTCATTTTCACCAGAAACTGTCATAGACACAACCTCTGTCACACCGCTACGTCTTTCTGATCATTACTTCATGCGTTTCAGCATGACTCAACAAGGGATGTCCACTGCCCCCCCCCACCCCCACCCACCCCCAATGGTCTCATTCCACCGCAACCTCCGCAATCTGGCACCCAACCACTTATCCTCTCTTGTTGCCTCCACTCTTCCATCTCCCAGCACATTCTCTGCTTATGAAGTGAATGAAGCCACCGAGTCACTCTGCTCTTGTCTTAATAACTTGTGCCCTTTAGCCACTAGACCTGCTAGATCCTCTCAGTCGCACCCTTGGCTAAAAGATACCCTCCGGTCTCTACGCACCAATCTTAGAGCTGCGGAACGGAAATGGCGCAAAACAAAAGATCCTGGTGATCTATTGAAATTTCATGATTTACTGTCCTCATTCTCTGCCAGCATCACTGATGCAAAGAAAGCTTTCTACACTGACAAAATTCTCAGCTCTACTGACTCTCAGAAACTATTTTCAACATTCAAAACTCTGCTCAACCCTCCGTCTCCACCTCCAACCAACAATCTATCAGCTGACACCTTTGCCTCATTCTTCACTGACAAAGTGGTGGCTATAAACAGTTTACTCAACTGGCCACTCCTGAACATTCGCTACCACAAACTCCTTCTAGCCCAACCATCTCAAGCCCTACTGCTTCATTTTCCTCCTTTTCCCCTCTCACTGATAACTGTGTGTCCAAGCTTCTCACGTGCAGCCGCCCTACTACATGCCCACTGGACCCCATTCCGACAAAGCTGCTCCAAGCTATTGCTCCTACGATAGCCGCAGCAGTCACACATGTGATCAACGCTTCACTAACATCCGGTACATTTCCCATCTCTCTCAAGCATGCTCAGGTTAAACCGCTGCTATAAAAAAAACATCTCTTCCTCCAAATCATGTGGAGAACTACCGACCTATCTCTCTCCTCCCTTTTCTGTCCAAAATCATTGAAAGGGTGGCTTTCAAGCAGATCACAGAATACCTCTCACAAAACTGTCTGCTAAACCCTTACCAATCTGGGTTCAAAAAGGGCCACTCCACTGAAATTGCTCTGTTAGCAGTGACGGAATCCTTAAAATAAGCTAGAGCGACTGCCAAATCCTCAGTGCTTCTCCTCCTTGACTTATCAGCTGCATTTGACACTGTCAACCATGGCTTCCTTTTGTCCACACTCTCTAGCATGGGCATCACAGAGAAAGCACACACCTGGTTTGAACTGTACCTCACAGGACGATCATTCAGTGCATCTTGGCTTGGACAATCCTCTACCGTGCACCATCTTGCCACAGGAGTTCCCCAGGGCTCTGTACTAGGACCTCTTCTCTTTGCCATATACACCACCTCACTGGGTGAGATCATTCGATCACATGGCGTCTCCTACCACTGCTATGCAGACGACACCCAGCTCTATCTGTCATTTCCACCGGACGACCACACTGTCTCTGCATGAATATCAAACTGTCTCTCTGACATATCAAAATGGATGAAATCCCACCATCTCCAACTCAACGTCTCTAAAACTGAACTACTTGCCATCCCAACAAAACCATCCATACAGCACAATATCTCAATCCAAAATGACTTCCCATCTCTGGCTCCTTCAAAGGCAGTTCGAAATCTGGGTGTTGTGATTGATGAACACCTGACCTTTAAAGATCATTCTGCCTCTGTTGCTCGTTCATGCCGCTTTGCGCTGTATAACATACGAAAGATCAGACCATACCTAACACAACATGCCACCCAGCTCCTGGTGCAATCTACTGTCATCTCCCTCCTCGATTACTGCAATGCCCTTCTAACTGGTCTTCCAGCCTGTACTGTGAGACCTCTTCAAATGGTCCAGAACGCAGCAGCGCGTCTGGTCTTCAATCAGCCAAAAAGAGCACACATCACCCCTCTGTTCATTGAGCTCCACTGGCTACCGCTAGCTGCATGCATCAAATTCAAATTGCTAACACTAGCATACAATGTCCTGGATGGTACGGCTCCCATCTACCTCTGTTCATTGAGCTCCAC
Source organism: Nothobranchius furzeri (assembly GCF_043380555.1). Taxonomy (NCBI): domain Eukaryota; kingdom Metazoa; phylum Chordata; class Actinopteri; order Cyprinodontiformes; family Nothobranchiidae; genus Nothobranchius; species Nothobranchius furzeri. The sequence goes on along the minus strand of NC_091744.1, from coordinate 50,726,555 downwards.
TGGCTACCGCTAGCTGCATGCATCAAATTCAAATGGCTAACACTAGCATACAATGTCCTGGATGGTACGGCTCCCATCTACCTGAATCCTCTTGCAAAGGCTTACGTCTCGGCCCGGCCGCTCCGGTCATCACAGGATCGTTGGCTAGCAGTGCCTACACCATGCTCAGAACAATCCAGACTCTTCTCATGCATTGTTCCACAAATGTGAAATGACCTACCAAGCACTACAAGAACAAGGGCTTCCTTTTCGACTTTCAAGAAACTCCTGAAGACCCTGCTCTTCAGAGAGCATCTTCTGAACTAGCACCCTCCCTGCACCTGTCCCCCCTCTCTACCGTCCACTCCTTGTTCCCTCCTCTCCATGATTCATCATGCTGCCTCATAGCCACCTACGACTGACTGGAAATTGGTTGTTGTTGTTGTTGTTATTGTTATTTTTAGCCTCAAGGGCAACATGCCGATTATCTCTTGTAAGTCGCTTTGGACAAAAGCATCTGCTAAATACATAAACATAAACATAAATATAAAATCTGTTTTACCAGAGCTAAATGAAGTGCTCTCTCATAAAACCTTACAGGCTATCATCACAGCCCCTTTTCTGCATGAAGAAATGTCTTTTTTCTGAATGTTGTCTAAAGGCAGAGTTTTTAGAGCTGAAAAAACTGGCACACAGCATGTTCCTTTGATAAATAGAGGCTTCAAAATGTGTAAGAAAGGTTATACCCATCTCAAAGGGAGACCAAAGGAGTATTTCATTCATATCTGACTGGATGTTTTCTGAAGGTCTGGGGTGAAACACAGGAGAAGCTAACAGGTAAACCTATTATAAATAGCTGATGTGGAAAGGTTTGAAATACGACCTTGTAAGTCCCTGGATAATTACAATACTAGAGCAAACATAATTATGTTGCTGTGGTCCAGCTTGAGTTATGGACAGCCCTCTATTTCTATGACCACATTGTTAATAAAGATACATACAGCAAAAAGGATTGATTAGGAAATGTACACAGAGATGTACCATAAAGGGCCAGACGTTTGGCCTCCTTCACTCAAAACAAGGTAGAAACAGAAGAAAAGTCACATGGCTGTAATTCTTGAAGCATCGGCCCTCCTTGTGCAGATTTGAAGCAAACTGGTTATTTCAAATGCTCTTTCTTACCCTGTCAAAAAGAATACACGCATGAAAAACAAATACCGATGCGTATACGTGTTTTTACTGTCAGTGTATAGCTACGCTTCTGTTGGTGCATTTAGTTTGTGAATGCAAACACCTTTAAACAGCCCCTGGAGCATGGTTTTAGCTGCAACAAAGAATAAAAGAATGCTTTCTTGTTTAATTTTTGTTAGAATCAGAATCAGAAGGTTATATTGCCATATGTGCGAGAACAACAACATTACGAAATTGCTGCAGTACTTGGTGCAAGAAAAATTAATGATAAGCAAAAATTATAATTAAGAAATAAACACAAATAAATGATAATGGTATAGGGAGGCAAGAATTAGAGAAGCAGCTACTATATGCAAGTCAGTGCAGATACTGGTCAGTGTGGGTCAGTTCAGCTGCAAACACAACTAATAAGCTAGAGATCCTTTCACCACTGTCATCTACACTGCAGTGATTTTGTCACACTTAACATAACCCAAATAAATTCAAGATGCTGTTTTCAAATGATGATTTCCTTAAATAAAGGAACAAACCCACCCTGGCTCAGGCCCAACATTAAAAAATCATTTCACTGAAGTAAGCCAAAAGATCAACACGCTGTGACTGAAGCCTGATTTATACTTCTCCCTCAGCTCGAGTGCGGAGTCGAGCACATGCATTGATGGAGACGTTTTCTTTTCAGACTTCTCTGTTCCCTGGAGAGTGTTGCAAAGCAATTCCCCGTCAGGACAACTGAGGGCTAGCACTTTCCTGAGGCTCCCTGGTCCACAATAGCTTATTTACTACTGTGTGTTTATAATGTGTTTATGTATTCAGAGACTTTTAGACAAGGTCATCTTTGTCCCTCATTCTCCTCTTTCCATACTTTCTTCTCCACCTTCAAACCCATGTTTCACCTAATTTCCTTCAGAGAATAAAAGTCTACCTTTGCTCTTCAGTCACTTCTGCATTAACATTTACATCGTCTGTCTTTTTCCTGAGTTGTTCTTCCATCTACTCTTGAATAACTCTGCTTCGAGATATCTTTGGCACTCGTTTTACATTAACATTGGGGGGGGGGGGCTGTTGATGAATTTAAATGAAGAGCCTTGCTTCCCTATCACAGGCTTTCACCCTTTGTAATTTTTCATGGACAGATTAAAATAGGGCCAATCTCTGTCTTCCTCTACAGGCCTGCTGCAGAGACCTTGCGTCGACACATCATGGCAATGAGTCTCTGTACACACGCAGACAGAAAGTTTAAATCAGCCTTCACCCTGTAAAGACATTCCAAAGGCAGAAAATAACATAGAAAAATGGCCTCCATGGGGAGTTCCAAGATTAAAACCAGACCTGCCCTTTTTAAAAATGTCTCAATCATCCAAAAGACTTCTGGATAACACATGGTGGTGGTAGTGTGATGGTTTGGGACTGATCTGCTGCTTCAATACCACTTGCTATAACTGATGGAGCCATGAATTCTGCTCTCTAGCAGAACGTCCTGAAGGAAAATACCATACCATTTCAGTTTATAGCACATTTAAAAATAGCATAGCAGCTAACCAAAGTGCTGTACAGGAGAGCGAAAGACACACACAACAGCAAAGACAGCATAGGAGCAGAATATAAATATAAAGCTAAAAACATATAACACATAAAAGCAGCACATAAAGCCAAGGCATACAGTTACATTAAAGATTTAACCATAAAACAAGTAAAAGCACTAAAATGAAAGAGAAACAGGTAAAAACTAACTGAGCAACGTTAATGAGATAAAAAGTACGGAGGAATGTCTGAAGCTGCCACTAATAGAGAAGCATCACACTGACGACTGAAGACAGTCATGTGGGAAAAGCCAGGCTAAAGTTGTGTGTTTTGAGGGCAGACTTAAACCTACAGAGGGAAGGTGTCTGACACATGGAGGGGCAGAGAGTTCCAGAGTTTGGGGGCAGTGTGTGAGAAGGCACGCTCACCCCGAGATTTATAGCGAACCTTCGGTACAATGAGCAGCAGCTGATCAGCTGAACAAAGGGCCCGAGTGGGTGTGTAGAAATGCAACAGGTCGGCCGAGTAAGAGGGTAATGGGCAGTTCAAAGCCTTATAGACAAACAGCAGGGTTTTGAATTGAATTCTGAATTTGACCGGGAGCCAGTGTAAGTCTGCAAGAATGGAAGAGATGTGTGTGTCTGTGTTGGTGTTGGTTAAGAATCTGGCAGCAGCATTTTGAATCTTCTGTAGTCTGCCCAAGGTGGAAGCACTAATCCCAATCAGGACTGCATTTGCATAATCTAGACGGGAGGTAATGAACGCGAGGATGACTGACTCGAGATGCGGGTGTTTGAGAATGGGCTGAAGGCGAGTGATCCAGCAAAGTTGGAAAATGTCTGACCTTTGACCTTAAACAGGCTGTCCATGCTGGAAAACCCTCCAGTGGGGCTGGATTCAAACCATCTCCATAGTGATGACAAACGTATCATGGGTTATCACAGACAGTGGGTCCAGTCACCTGTGAGGTAAAACCTGTTAGTAGGCAGGGCCAGATTAAGACTTTGTTGTACCCTGGGCAACAATATTCAAGGGCCCCATCATCACGACCCAAGGATCACCATAATATGGTCACATACAGAATATTTTACTGTAATATGCAGTAAATATACTCAATACTTGAATGCCTGACTTCACGTAACCCGCTCAGGGTAACCTTTGACCCACCTTGTGTGGAATGACCAATGAGGAGAGAGTCTTACCTTGAGGCCCTCTCTTCATTGGTCAGTCTGCATGAGACTGACTCTCAACTGACGTTCAGTCATAGGCAGCGAAGCGTCTTTGTGCAGCGCAAAAGCCCGGGTGGACAGTTTGTTTAATATAGGGTGATCATATTTCCATTTCCAAACAAGAGGACAGGGGATCTGTGCCTATGACATAACACTATGGCAACGCCACACAACGCTGGCACCCATTTTTTTGTAAGAACTAAATTAATATCAGATTCTGCCAATAAAAGGGCTCTAAAACAATAAATATTTAGCATATTTACTGCAAAATCTCATTTTTCTGCTTTAGTGCTGCAACAAGGTTTTATTAATAATAAATTATACCTTTTGTTTTACTACAGCATCGGTACGCTTCCTGTGCACAGATTATCAAGGATGCTTGTTTCAGCTGTGAGATTAGACGATAGGATCAATGATAAAATAAGTTGTTACACACTCCATGGAAACTTTCAGAGAATCCACAAATGGTGGCTTTCAGATGATTTTGTTACTTTTATTAAGTTTAGAAAAGAAGCAGATGAGACAGCATGTCTGATAATTTAGTTTTTCATCTGATAGCATTAGAACATGTCAGTAATATCTGAGGGGCTTTTATAAACACTGTATAACTAATACTCCTGGAGAGGGTATGGATTACACAGAGGCTTCTGGGGAGCCCAGCTATGGGGGTGGGGTGGTGGTGGTGGTGGTGGGGGGGGGGGGGGGTCATTTTACCTTGGCCCCCAAAATGTCTTGAAACGGCCCTGGGTGTGTGACTGAGATTTGAAGGTGATCTGAATTGTATCAGATGTATAAATATGACATTTGAATAACTTATTGTTTTATAAGGGGTAAAAACTTGTAGTGGAGATAAATCTATACGTACATTTTACTTTTCAACACTTTGTTTTGTTTTCTTGTTTTTATTTAACTATATTTTCCTGTCCTGTCTGTCTCTCTTCTTCCTGCATCTCCTCTAAACTCTCCAGAAAATCTGCTGCCTGGATTCTTACTTTTTCACCTCATCAGTTACTTTTGAGCAGATCAAAGGGATTTCCTGACCGCAAAGCGGAGAGCGCGTTTCGATGCGTCAGTGAGGTGAAATCACCGCAGCACAGGTGATGAGCTCTGCAGCGGCAGAGCGCTTCAGGCACAAATAAGACAGAAAATAGAGAACATGTGCGGACATGAACGATCGTGTGCTAATTATAGTTTTTTGGTTGCGCCACTTTGAGAATGGACCGTGCGCTGGACGCGGCAGCCTGGAGCGCTGCGCACCGATCATCGCTCTGCCGCTCTCTGCTGAAAAGAGTCCATGAATGATAATATAGTAATATAGGTAGAAAACTTTTTTCCGGCTCCCCTGGATGTGTAGGATATACAGCCCCCCCATCCCTGCTCCTGGATGAAAAGCCGGACATTTTCATCAATACAAAAACCCAGACATCCAGGATAGTGTGAAAAGCGGACATGTCTGGGGAAAACAAGACGTACGGTCACACTAGTTTTATATAAAGCGTGAGATTACAGATACAGTAATTTGCTCGTGCCCTTGCTGCCCTTGGCCCTTTAGAGTTTGTGGGCCCTGGGCAATTGCCCAGTTGCCCATATGGTTAATCCGGCCTTGCTAGTAGGTTTAAGGTCAATGAAATTTTCACTCAGGACCAGGTTGGCTCGGAGATATTTGTTTCTGTAGGAAATAAAATCAAAATTTGGAAATTACCGTACATTTTATATTTACTCAGGTTAACTTTTAGCCTGGCAATTCTAGATTTCTAGACTATTTAACTTCGGCTCATTTGAAACATTGAAATGTGACCAGATTTTTAAAATAAACACCTGATAAAATTTGTAAGGAAGAACATTTTTTTTCAGGTCTGTATGGTGTCTGATCTGCAGCTCAGAGACGTTTAAAAACGGAACCAAATGCAGATCTGGAGTTCTGCTGCGATCCTTATATCACAAGGTAAACACTCTGCTCAGCTTTAATGTCTGCTGAAAACATCTTGTTGCTAGTTTTTCAGCAGCAACAAACGTTCATTTTCACCCGCAAGATGAACATTTTCCTCAACAAAGCAATAATAAAGACAGAAACTGAAAAAGAGGTCAGAGAGAACAACATGATAGTGTTGTCATGGGTGAAACACACAGGTGTTTCATTCTGTCAGCAGGTTTTGAAGTTTGTGGTAATGAAAGGGGAAGGAAATGGGTTCCAGGAGGGTTCTGGACTCAGAAGACATCCTGAAGGATGAATAGAGCTGCAGACTCCAGCGGCAGGCTCATTCTGCCCTCTAGTGGAGAGATTAACCAACTAATATTCAAAGGCTGAGACCAAGTTTATGGGACCATAGGTGACCATCTTCTCACCAAGCACTCCAGTGGGACATGAAGATGTTCTAAGGTCAGCCTAGACACGTGATCTCTTTAGATGATGTGAAGATGTGCCATGGCTTTGGCTGGGTTTTTATACTAAAGATATTTAAGTAGTGCTAATAGCATTTCAATTTTTATTAATATGTTATAGATCATGGCTTTTTCATAGGTCACAAAAAGGATGCTGTAACTAACCATATATTGTTAGGAATCAATCACAGTAACCAAAATAGTTAACTTTTGACTCATTCAAGAGTGCTACATTTTATTCTTTCCTTTTCAGATGCCAGCAGAGCTTCATATTGTGCTTTATTTGTGGCGTTTGAGCCAGGAGGAGGTCAGGACCCAAGATGCAGAAACCCAGAACGACACAAGGCAGGAGCGTAGTAAAACGTAAAATCCTTTTATTAGGAGTCAATGTTCAAAAATCCAAGAAGGGGCAGGAAGCCAAGCCTAAAGTCAGTAACCTGACTGACAAAAACAAAAATCTCTTTGATAAGCAAAACCTAGAGTTTCACAAGGAGGAACAGAACAATACTGACAACAGCAATGGACCGACAAACACTAAGAGACACAGACAGGGTTATATACACAGGGCTGGGTGATAGGAGACAAGGAGCAGCTGCGTGGGCACAGGTGAAACTAATGAACTGAGGGAAGAAGCAGAAATAAGCAGGGGAGAAAACCAAATCTAAAGCCCTGTCCACGCGTAGCCGGGAATCTGCCAAAACGTAGATATTTTTCTACGTTTTGGCCTGTCATCCACACGAAAATGGAGTTTTTTCACACGAAAACAGATCTTTTTAAAAACTCTGGCCAAAATGAAGATCTGTGTTTTCTCCGTTTTGGGTGTCTGCGTGTGGACGGACAAAACCGATGTTTTAAGGTCCGCAACGTCACTTTCCGCGACAAAAAAATGCTGACATCACGTGTGCGACCTGTGTTTACACAAGCCAACAGCATGGATGCCCTCAGAGCTGCGCTCGCTTTATCAATTGTCCAAGCGCTTTTTGCTTGTTTGTTTTTGCAAGAGGAATTACTGCTCCTTACGGAAGACCACAGACGAAGGACGAGGTTAAGAACGGGGGAAGTACTGCCGCCTACAGGTCTGGCATGTCCTTAACAACGTATTTATCCGGGTACGTGTGGACAGTTTTTTTTTTTAAACGAGGTGGTGTGGATGCAAGTTTCTGGAGGGGTGGATATTCGTTTAAAAAAAACTGGCTACGTGTGGACTAGGCCTCAGACAAAACCTGAGTGTCAATGAATTTTGGGTGTGGCTGATATGGCTCTCTCCACTGTCCCTTGACTTCAGTGGCTCTCAGCTGTGTGTCCCTGCTCTGAACATCCTAAAAAGAAAAACAGTAACAATGTCACACAAGGCAAAGAGACTGCAGTTGCTACAAGCAGGAACCTCTATTTTTCCTTTTTTGGTTAAATATGAGTATTTGTCTACTCTCTGTGATCTAACTCAGATGAGTGCAGGAGTTATCATGAATCTATCCGCAGTAACTGTATGGAGAGCAATGAGCATTACTGTATGTTCACATTTACTCGGTTATATTAATGCCAATTGACTTTCAAAAACAAAATCTACCAAGTGGTGAAAAGGTAGCTTTTCAAAACATTTAGCATACTATTTTCTCATTTTCTCAGCTATCTAAAAGCACCTTGCTTCATTGAAGTACCTACCTGTAACTCAGCAGGTCTGGTTCTCCTTGTCTCACTGTCAGCTGTTTCCTGCTTCATCTGCTCTTGCTCTCTAATATGAAAACAGTGAACATGAATAAGAAGTTAAAAAAATACTGATTTAATAATTAAATTTTACAAGCTAATAAATCTCATATTATGTGACAGACAGTTGAAAGACACAAAAGTATCATTTAAATTGAAGTACAACGTATGTGTGACTCAGGGCGTAAGGCGAAGCCCAGAAAGACAAGAAAATAACTTTTATAGCCCTGTTCACTAACATTTTTTTTTTGATCAGGGAAAAAAGTGGCCATAATTACAGTCTAAAAGCACCAGAATGCAGAGTTTAACACTTATTTTTTCAAATATTTCTAAGGAAGCATGTACACAATTTATTTTATTCTGAAGCCGTACTGCCCAGCCCTACTTGTTATGGGATTAAATAAATTTAGCTGTGTTCACTTATCACATTCAAATCTCTCATCAGCAACCTAAAATCATCTCACTCTTCACTGTAGCACCTACCTAAACCTCAGCAGGTCTGGCTCTCACTGTCTCACCCTCAGCGGGTTCCTCCTAAACTTGATCTGATCTCTAATATAGAAACAGTGGACATGAATAAGGTGTAGAAATACTGTTGGGGGACCGGTGCAATATTAAAATCATGCTTGTTATCGTATTATTTAGCCGTGTTCAATTGTTATCATGCTTGAATCTTCCTCTCATCGTGGCATCAACCATCTAAAATCATCTCACTCTTCACTGTAGCACCTACCTGCACCTCAGTGGGTCTGGTGCTCTCTGTCTCACCTTCTTCAGCTTCCTCTGATCTCTTACATGAAAAAAGGGACATGAATAAGGTTTGAAAATAAAATGTGATGAGAATGTCACAAACAAGCAACAATCAATCTTACAAACTCCATTTTTATGTGGAGATTCTTCTTTTTTATGCATTTCGTGTCAAATGGTTTTTGTCTATTACTGTCAAATTCGCCATTTTTTGTTGACTAGTAGTGTTGTTTAATGTTTAATGCTACATAGCAAGATGTTTACGTTAGTCAGCCAGTCTAACGTTTGACCAAAAATACATTTATTCTCTTGGTCAAAAAAAAATTACCAACTCACATTTCCTTTCTTTCTTCTGTTGACCGTGAGAAAGAACGTTGGTTACGTATTGTAACCCCAGATTCTATGAGTCTAGTCTTAGCCCTTAAGCTAGCTGCTATTGGAAGGATGATCTCAGCATCAGCCAATCATGAAGAGCTTAAATGTACGCCCACCAATGGTGGGCAACCCTTGTGGGTATATAAGTGGAGCGACTCCACTGTTCGCCTCCGTTATCTCTTCAAGCCAAGCTTAAGAGCTTTCTTTAAAGAGCAAATTATCTAAAAACAACATTCAACTCACCAGCCATGTCCAGCGACGCCAGGACCTGCCTGGCCTGCCAGATGGGCTCCATCTCCAGCTGCAACCTGCACGTCAACTGTGAGGTTTGTCTCGGGGCTCATCATGCTGGCCTGCAGACTCCAATGTGTAATTTTTTCATGAGTGATTAACAAGTGCTGAAAAGATCCGCCGGGTCGAGTACTTCACCCCCGCCGCTGACGAGGAATTTCTGGTGGCTAACACGTACTCGCTGGACAAGGACTTACAGTTCTTCAATGTCGGCCAGTAGCCGGCTGGCTCCTACCGACTGGACGATGTCATCGACAGCGAGGAGTACGGCGAGGCTGGCTGCCATAGCCCTTCTTCCCTCCTGGACAACACGGAGGTCGACGAGCCTCCCTCAGCGCGCTCCTCTGCTCCAGTGCCTTCTCGCTCTCCCTGCCAGCAGTTAGAGCACTGCTCCAGGAGCTACCTGCCATCATCTCTGCGGCTGCAGTCCGCAAGGGGCTAGCCATGCCAGAATCTGCTCCGCCTGAAGCAGATGATTTGGCGGTAATTTTCGGGGCAACACAAACGCGCCGTCCAGTCTAGGGCTGCAACAACGAATCGATAAATTCGATGAAAATCGATTAGTAAAAGCGTTGGCAACGAATTGCTTCATCGATTCGTTGTGTTGCACAACTCTTCCAACCCCCCCCCCCCCACCACCACCCCCACCCAAACCCCCACCACCCCACCCCACCCGCCGTTGCCAGAGCAAGTCAGATCAGCGCGAGGGAGAGCGGCAGATCAGCGCAAGGGAGAGCCGGCAGACTTGCGCTGCTGCGAACCGGTTCCGCCCAAGGCCGGATTAACTGGGCAATTGCCCAGGGCCCACGAACTCTAAAGGGCCCAGGGCACGAGCAAAATACTGTATCTATAATTTCCCGCTTTATGAGGACTATGGTGACCGTACGTTCCGTTATCCGCGGACATGTCCACTTTTCACTCTCTGTCCGGGCGTCCGGACTGCGGGTTCTTGTATTGATGAAAATGTCCGGCTTTTCATCCAGGAGCAGGGATCGAATTATGGGGGAGCTGGATATCCTACACATCCAGGGAAGCCGGAAAAAAGTTTTCTATATTATAGCATTTTTGGACTCTTTTGAGCAGAGAGCGGCACAGCGCATTGTTGCGCAGCAATCCAGCTGCTTCCAGCGCACGGTCCATTCTCAAAGTGGCGCAACCAAAAAACTATAATTAGCACACGATCGTTCATGTCCGCACATGTTCTCTATTTTCTGTCTTATTTGTGCCTGAAGCTCGCTACTGCGGAGCTCATCACCTGTGCTGTGGTGATGTCACCTCACGCAGCATCGAAAACGCGCTCTGCGCTTTGCGGTCAGGAGATCCCTTTGATCTGCTCAAAAGTAACTGATGAGGTGAAAAGGTAAGAATCCAGGCAACAGATTTTCTGGAGAATTAAGAGGAGATGCAGGAAGATGAGAGACGGACAGGACAGGAAAATAGTTAAATAAAAACAAGAAAACAAAACAAAGTGTTGAAAAGTAAAATGTAGGTAGATTTATCTCCACTACACGTTTTTACCAGTAAAAAACAATAAGTTATAAACATGTCATATTTATACATCTGATACAATTCAGATCACCTTCAAAACTCAGTCACACACCCAGGGCCGTTTCAAGACATTTTGGGGGCCAAGGCAAAAAGCCCCCCCCCCCCCCCCCCCCCATAACTGGGCTCCCCAGAAGCCTCTGTGTAATTCATACCCTCTCCAGTAGTGTTAGTTATACAGTGTTTATAAAAGCCCCTCAGACATTACTGACATGTTCTAATATTATCAGATGAAAAACTAAATTATCAGACATGCTGTCTCACCTGCTTCTTTTCTAAACTTGCAAAAAGTAACAAAACTATTTGAAAGCCACTATTTGTGGATTCTCTGAAAGTTTCCATGGAGTCTGTAACAACTTATTTTTTCATTGATCCTATCGTCTAATCTCACAGCTGAAACAAGCATCCTTAATCATCTGTGCACAGGAAGCTTACCAATGCTGTAGTAAAACAAAAGGTATAATAATTTATTATTAATAAAACCTGGTTGCAGCACTAAAGCAGAAAAATGAGATTTTGCATTAAATATGCAAAATATTTACATATGAATTGTTTTAGAGCCCTTTTATTGGCAGAATCTGATATTAATTTAGTTCTTACAAAAAATGGGTCCCAACATGGTTTGTGTGGCGTTGCCATAGTGTGACGTCATAGGCACAGATCCCCTGTCCTCTTGTTTGGAAATGGAAATATGGTCACCAGTGTTGGGAGTAACGCTGTTTAAGTATAACGGCGTTTCTAACGGCGTTCTTTTATAGGTAACGGAATAATCTAATTAATTACTTTTCCCGCCGTTGCAACGCCGTTACCGTTACTGGGGACGGAACGTTGCGCGTTACTATGTGCTTGTCGAACGTTGAGCAGCAGCGTGAGGCTTTCTGACCGCCACGCTTCAGCTGCAGCCAGGGAGAGAGAGGTGTCGGTAATGCACTTACAAACACGATGATGATTGGCCGGGTGGGCGGAGACCCTCACGGTCTCAGTCGCTGCATGCTGTAGACACAACGGGAATAACTCTGTTTAAAATAACCGCGTTAATAAAAAATATTTCTTTCTGTAACGAGCAAACTAATTAATTACGTCTTCTTTTATCAAAACGTTGTTCCTGTTACTAGTAAGAAAATGCGTGCGTTAAGCAGCGCGGTGTGTTGAAGCTGTCATCAGCTGATCAGGAGCTAAAGAGGCAGATATTTAAGAGCATCACGGCCCGTGAAGAACGAGGAAGACGTGATGAATAGTCTACGGCTGCAGACCCCCCGCAGATTTGTTGCTGCAGCAGCGAATCTGCGGGTCTGCAGCCGTGCCCTTAGCGTGACAGCGGGACGTCCCGAAGGTCCGCTCACCTGTTCACCGCTCAGACGTCCTGATCTTCACCTTCCTAGATCATCCAGCTGTAACCTGTTCCTGATCATGTCTTTAGTCCCGCTGTAACACTGATGCATCAGTCTCAGACGGCATGGAGCTCAGGTGTTATTAGAACTACCTGTGTGTGTTTACCACCCAGCTTCAGCTCTTCTGTGGTTGGGTCTGACCCACGTTAGTAAATGTAAGCCCTCCATCAGGCTTGTGCCTCTTCTAGTGTAATTTTAAAGGATTTTATTTATTTATTTAACCGTTACTAGATTACCAGCAACAGAAATGCTACTAAAAACACACAATTATGTGAAGCTGGAAAAATTAGAATGCTGTGCAAAATTACATTTATTTCTGTAATTTAACTAGACTGAGAGACCATTTAAAGGCTCGGGAACCTTTACAGGTGTTTCTATTTGCAATTTTAAATTTTAGCTGATTGGGTTTTTGTTAAATATCACACAGTGACCTTTTAATAGTCTAGATTAGTGTAATGTTCCTATTAGTAGTTCCTCCTGTTAAGTGCTTATTTGTTTAAATTATTCAGGTTTATATAAAACATTTGGACATACATTTTATTATGTTCAGTCATTAGTCATTTATATTTTACTATTGTAGTAATTCTTGCATTCTTTAATGAAAAAAGTAACTAAGTAGTTACTTTTGTTGGTAATTAGTTACTTTTATGATCTTGTAACTCAGTTAGTAACTGAGTTACTTTTTTGACAAAGTAATCAGTAACTATAACTAATTACTTTTTTAAAGTAACGTTCCCAACACTGATGGTCACCCTATATTAAACAAACTGTCCACCCGGGCTTTTGCGCTGCACAGAGACGCTTCGCTGCCTATGACTGAACGTCAGTTGAGAGTCAGTCTCATGCAGACTGACCAATGAAGAGAGGGCCTCAAGTTAAGACCGTCTCCTCATTGGTCAGTCCACACGAGGTGGGTCAAAGGTTACTCTGGGCGGGTTACGTGATGTCAGGCATTCAAGTATTGAGTACATTTACTGCATATTACAGTAAAATATTCTGTATGTGACCACATTATGGTGATCCTCGGGTCGTGATGATGGAGGCCTTGAATATTGTTGCCCAGGGTACAACAAAGTGTTAATCTGGCCCTGGTTCCGCCATCACATTCCCGCAGAAACTGGTTGATCACACCGGGGCCAGACTACTAGCATGTGGTTTTACAACCACAATGTCCTCGGAAGCAAAAACGCTTTTAAAAGGGAGGGAGGAGTCCTAACTGCAGGCGTATGGTGTGAGAGTGCAGTTATATACTGGTTAATATAATTTTGGGTTCAGTTGCTTTCCTGTGGCCTAATGTGAGTCTATTTGGGATCATTGGAATGATCAGCAGCATTTCTTGATGGCAGTTGCCCAGGGCATCATCACAAGGAGGATGGCATTCATTTACTTTTGTTTTATTTGGTATTTTTTCAGTCATTTTTGGAAATAGTGATCAATTTTGATTAATTCACAGCCTATGTTTAATTACATTTAAAAATTAGTTGTTTGACATCCCCAGTTATAATAAATGTCAACAGATGAGATCAAACAAAACAGATGAGAATTGCCCTTAAGCTGTTTAACTTGGACCAAGCATTTTAGGCCACAGATAGATGTAGCTTAGGGTCTCTGTCTATACACCTTATAAGACAATTTAGGTGATGGCATGTTGTTTTTCTGCTATTGAACTGTTTTCTAATAATGTTGTGTTAAATAAAGTGAAGGAAGGAGAGAAATAACGTTTCCCTAGCAGTTTTTAAAAATTTCCCCATGTAATCCGATTAATCGATTAATCGTGTCGAGACCCCATCCGATTCATCGATTATCCAAATAATCGTTTGTTGCAGCCCTAGTCCAGTCCCCATCTGGCCGCGTTTCCCCGCTGCCATGACCTGCTGGTCCGCCGCCTTCTCTGAACCTGCTAAGCTCAAGGCGCCAATTTCCACATATGCGCCCATTACCAAGGTCGAGTGCTTCTTTGACTAGGGCTGGCCATCCGTTCATCCACTGGAGCCGGACTTGGCCTCGCTGTTTGGCGTCAAGAACCACCTCACTGGCCCACGAGCAGTTCCCGCTTCTAAGCATGACCAGCTGCTGACGCGGCTCACCGATCGCGCACACCAGTGCGCCTTTCAGACCGGCGCTGCAGGAAATAACATCGCCCTTCTTGCCTTTGGCGTTTCCAAAATGGTGGAAGAGCTTGACGTTCCTGACGAGTCGAAAACCCTCATTACTAAAACTGCTAATGCCATTCTCAATCTGTGTGCTGCTGTACTCACCGGTTCTGCTCGCATTGCTGCCTGGCAGACCCTTATCCAGCGGGCCTTGTGGCTCAAGGCCCTGCCCTCCAATCCTAAACACCTGCACAGAGAGATGCTGGAAGGCCCCATCACCTCTGACTCCACTGTTCGCCTCCGATGGCTCTTGATCCTAACAGAACCAGTGGGGCCATTGGCTTAAGGGCTACGACTAGACTCATTGAATCTGGACACACCCAACAGGTCTCCTTTTAGCGAGGGTCACTCAGCCTCAGCCCAGGGCTTAAAAGGCTGAGGCAGCCAGAGAGACGAGTGGGGTTCCCACTAAAATATCATCCACAAGAGGATGAAATTCATTCAAGTAAGGCTGATGTGGTCCCATAATGCTTTCACTCAGCCTGCTGAGGTCCAAGCACTGAACGAGTGATGGAACCTGAAGACACATCTCATAAATAATAACGAGTAAAGGAACATGGGGAAGCCCATGAAGCAGCCTGACAAATGTCTTCCATCGACACACCACTGTGGAGCGTCATAGAAGAGGAAATCCCTCTGGCGGAGTGAGCCCTGAGTGTCTCAGGAGGATCCTGCTGTGATGATGTGTAAGCGAGTGAAACAGCGTCACATAGCCAGTGTGAAAGACGCTGGGTCGACAGCGCTTGCCCAGAGTCTCTGTGGTGCAGAAACAGGCTTTGTGAGCGGCGAATCCCTGAAGTGCGTGACACATATCGTGCGAGCGCGCACACCGGGCAGAGAAGGTGGGAAGCCGCCTCCTCATCAGAATTATGGGGAGGAGGAAAAAGTCCAGCCAATGAAATTGACCTGGACTTGAAGGAAGTATTAATATTTTTGGGCACAAAGGCTGGGTTGGGGCATAAAACAGCAGACCCGCCATCTTCCTGGATCCTGAGGCATGCGGGAGACACTGAGAGGGCGGTTAGGTCGCTCACCCTCTTGACTGATGCCAGCGCCAGCAGCAAGGCAGTTTTGAGTGACAGGAACTTAAGTGAGACCTGGTCCAAGGGTTCAAATGGGGCTTCAGATAAGCCGCGCAGAACCACCGTTAGGTCCCACTGGGGAAATAGCGGGTGGGACACAGGTCTTTTCCTTCTGACACCTTTTAGAAAATGTTTTGTGAGGGGATAATTAAAAACAGATCTATCTCCAAACCCTTGGTGACAGGATGAGATAGCTGCAGCATATGATTTAATAGTGCTGAATGCGAGGCCCCTGTCCATCAGCATCTGCAGAAACGATAGGACATCCGCCAGCTGGCAGGAGAGTGCTTGAACATTCCGCTCTGTGCACCATTTCTGAAAAGCTGCCCATCTAGCAGCATAAGACGCGACGGTAGAAGGCGCCCGCGCACTCTGAATCGTGGTGACCACATCATGCTGCAGCCCAGAAGCCTCTAAGCGTGACCGCTCAGCGGCCAGACCCACAGCCGCTGGCCTATTTCTGGAGGATGTTTGATTATCCCATCCGCCTGGAGAAGGGCGTCCACCCTCCACGGGGAGCCGGACACTAGCGCTTGCAGGTCCGGAAACCATGACGCGGACAAGCGTCTGGGAGCTACCAGAATTATCGAGAGCTGTTCCGACCGAACTCGGTCCAGGAGACGGAGAATCAGTGGGACTGGCAGAAACGCATACAGGAGAGTCTGAGGCCAGGGCTGGCGTGAGAAGGCGTGCGCTCCGAGCGGGGGTGGTCCTGGGGACTCAGGGAAAACAACAGGCGACACTGAGCGTTTTCGCGAGCCGCGAACAGATCCAAAGAGGGTTCCCCGAACTCGATCCAGATCTGTGATATCAGTGCGGGATGCAGACGCCAGTTGGAGTTGCGGGGTCCCCCTCTCGACAGGATGTCTGCTTCCACATTCAGGACCCCCGGAATGTAGGTGGCTTCGATGGACAGCAGGTGGACATGTGCCCAACACAGTAAATCTGTGGCTACGCGCAATAGTAGGAGGGATCGAACTCCCCCTTGGCGATTTATGTAGGCTGCCGCCACCTGGTTGTCTGTGTGAACAACCAGGTTTGGAGAAGGCGGCGGACCAGCAGGTCATGGCAGCGGGGACGTGCGGCCAGATGGGGACTGGACAGCGCGCTTGTGTTGCCCCGAAAATTCCCGCCAAATCATCTGCATCAGGCGGAGCTGGTTCCGGCACGGCTAGCCCCTTGCGGCCCGCAGACGCGGAGATGATGGCAGGTAGCTCCTGCAGCAGTGCTCTAACTGCTGGCAGGGAGGAGCGAGAAGGCACTGGAGCAGAAGGACCCGCTGAGCATGGCTCGTCGACCTCCGTGTTGTCCAGGAGGGAAGAAGGGCTATGGCAGCCAGCCTCGCCGTACTCCTCACTGTCGATGACATTGTCCAGTCGGTAGGAGCCAGCTGGCTCCTGGCCGACGTTGAAGAACTGTAAGGCCTTGTCCAGCGAGTACGTGTTAGCCACCGGAAATTCCTCGTCAGCGGCGGGGGTGAAGTACTCGACCCAGCGGATCTTTTCAGCCATGGGCAGAGCGGCACAAAATGGGCACGAGGCTTGGGGGGTCAAGGCCAGGCCAGCGTGATGAGCCCCGAGACAGACCTCACATTTGACGTGCAGGTCGCCGCTGGAGATGGAGCCCGTCTGGCAGGCCGGGCAGGTCCTGGCGTCGCTGGACATGGCTGGTGAGTTGAATGTTGTTTTTAGATAATTTGCTCTTTAAAGAAAGCTCTTAAGCTTGGCTTGAAGAGATAACGGAGGCAAACAGTGGAGTCACTCCACTTATATACCCACAAGGGGTGCCCACCATTGGTGGGCGTACATTTAAGCTCTTCATGATTGGCTGATGCTGAGATCATCCTTCCAATAGCAGCTAGCTTAAGGGCTAAGACTAGACTAAATAGAACTCGCTAAGCTGCTGCTGCTGTCTCATCTCTGACACCTGCGCTGTGTATCCGTGCCCCGCCTCCGACTCCCTGAGGGGAGGGGCTGTGTCGGCGAGAAGTCCGCGGTGTCTTTCAAAATAAAGGCTCGCGAGTCAAATATTTCAAAATCAAGTTTGTTTTCATCTCCACATTATTGGGGATGGGGGGTGGGTGGGGGGGGACAAGTGTTTGTCCAATATTGGAGGGGACATGTCCCACCCGCCCCCCCGGTTCCTATGCCCTTGATGGAATAAACAGTCTGTTGTGAAGCAATCAAAGATGAAAGAACAAACCCTGGCAGATGAACACATGCATTTGACCTCCCTAACACTACTAAAGATGCATTTGCACTTACTTTTTATGGGACAAACGCATCAGAATGTATTCGTAATACAATTTTAAATATTTTCTTTTCTTTTTTCTTTTTGTGTGGTACTGCACAGAAAAAAAAATTCAAGATTATTCACATTTTCAATCCTTATCATCAATCTCACATGACAACCAAGTAATGTACAAAGTACTGAAATAGTATTTTTTATTGAAAAGCATATAAAATAGTTATTGTGTTAATGTATGAATTATACAACTATCACTGAGTGAACGTTATCTAAGTATCAGCTAAGTTTTGTCATTTTGAGCTATTTTGTCACAAGTAATGCTTTCTGTTTGGTCCCTGTATTGGGAACTAGTCTTTTATCAGGAAAATAGATTAAAAATTCTTTACCTAATCGGTGTGTTTTTTCTTTTGTACTCTATACGAGTCTTTGTGTCAATCAACGAAAGAGGGCGGTTATTATTGTGTAATGATGCGTCTCATTGGGTCAAATGCAATAACGTCAACGCCCTAAAACAAATCTTTGCCGTGATTGGTCAGCAATTACATAGCAACAAAATAACGACCAATGGAAATAGTTGAATTCCACGTAACTCCACCCCCACAAGGCTGCAAGCTAGTTGCTCTTTACTAGCCTGCTAACGCAAACAAACCTGCCAACCTTCGCAGTGTAGAATTGTGTTTGCAGGTATTCTTTCACGTTTAGCTCTCCTTGCATTCGTAGCAAAATTCGCTTATTTTGTCCAACCCATTCATTTCTTCTTGGGTAGTTACACAGCAAAACAAAACTGAAGTTGCTTAAGTGAAGGTAAGGTGTTTCATTTTTCTTCCCAACTCAACCGCACCGGCTCATCCAAAATGGCCTCTGCTAGCTAGCTGGCATTCAAGTGAATTCAGCATCAGCCTCTGTTAAGCTAACTAGCGCATATTAGCTTAGAAGCCGGCAGTTGTACCAGTTTACAGATGCTTTGACTGGTTTATATTCATGCAGAAAATGGCGTCGCCTCTTTACTGCTATGTGCTTTAATATCCGTTATATGTTATGTTGTTGCGAAAATGAGCTAGCACAAGAAATTTCGCTCAAAAACGGGCAATAGACCCATGTTGGCCTTACTACAGCAGTTGTAGGGTGGCAGTCGGACCACTGTCGAGTGGAAGGTCGACAGTCAGCCACGCTGCCCAGCCCCCGTACTTATGCGTCGCAGAGTGACTGAATTGTCGGTTTTGTTTTCTATCCACAGTTTCAAATCAGTGGATAACAACCAGAATCTAAACATCCAACCGCAAAACAGTTAAACTACAAGTATTCATCCTCCTCAAAACATCACAACTGACTGAATTCAGTCGGTCCTATTTTTACTGGTGGGATTGTCTCGATATTACGTGACATTGCCAATGTGTGGATTTAGCAACATAGTAATGTAGCTAATTATTTACTGGTAGCTTTAGCCGGTTAGATGACGCACCATTCGCTTTAAAAAGACCTGCACAGATTTTCACTCGATGTTGAATCGATGTAGTCTGTATGTGTTTATCCCTTTGTCTCCATACTAATTGCATCCCTTTTTTATCTTCCTCAGCACCGTTTCCCCCATCCCTTCCTATTATTCTTATTCTTTTGAATATTCTTCATTGTCAAGCCGCCAAAGTGGAGAGTGTGATTGAGGAAGGGGGTGCTTCTCGTTTCAGGTAATAATCCAACGCTGTTGCAGAGCATAGATGGATGAAACTCATTTTTATTTAGTCTAGAGTTACCCTCATGCTAGCGTTTTTGTCTGGAACTTCCGGCGTTTAGAACAAAGCAGGATGTTGGAATGCTTAAAATGGCTGTCAGGCACTTTTCTTTGTGAGACCTTTTGCAAAGGGGGGTTGGGTGCATGCACTGAGCCCTGGGAGGGCTTCAGCCTTCTTGGTTGGTTGTTACAAAATACAGAACATCAGAATTTCACCAGCAAGTTCT
The DNA here is from genome assembly GCF_043380555.1 of Nothobranchius furzeri. Classification (NCBI taxonomy): domain Eukaryota; kingdom Metazoa; phylum Chordata; class Actinopteri; order Cyprinodontiformes; family Nothobranchiidae; genus Nothobranchius; species Nothobranchius furzeri. Next base: position 50,706,762 of record NC_091744.1, on the reverse strand, counting down.
TGTTGGTTTTTCTTGGGTGTTAAAAGGTGTTGTAGAGTGGTTCATCCACACGTGGATCATACTGGCTAGTGACTGTTAACAGTTCCTGTGACATCAAGCCAACTGTATTTAGTTACATCTCTATTCGTGCTGTGCAAATTCATAGATCAAGTAGTCTTTGGTCAAGCAGTGACAGCAGAGTCTATTTAAAAATGATTTCCTCTGCACCCACTTCATGTTAGCTTTTGTTGATTGTATTTTTTTGGCCTTTGACCAACTCGCTGTCCAGCTGGATTCAATAAGGGGATGTAATGGTACAAAAATAAAGTGTGAACAAATCATTTGTAGGTGTGCATTAAGTGGGAGTGTTGCTTCCCTTTTATATGAGCAAATGCCAGTATGATAGTCATACATTGAAGCATTAAATGCAGTGGGGGTATGATTAACCTCCATCCAAGGTTAAAAGTAGCATTTCTGTCTGCTCTTATATTTTAAGCTGATTGGTTCTCAATTACTAACTTATTTTACCTCTGACCGTGAGTGCAGAATTATCAGATGCTGGGCAGCTGCTTGTGAAATAACCACTTTACTCAGATTGGTATAACCTACATTGTTTTCATCTCACCTCTTTGAGGGTTCATAACTGTTTATATGTTAGGACAGTGGTAGCTCAGAAGGTAGAGTGGGTTGTTCCACAAAAATAAACAATCAATGGTGAACAAGAATCTGCATCTAGACTTGCAGAAAGAGAAAAATAAACTAAAAAAGGGACACACAACAATACAATAAGAGCAAGCTATCACTGTGTCAACCTGATGAGGAAATATAAAATCAACATTGTTTTACTGAACAATCACATGATAATAAATGAGTGCATTTTGTGTCAACCACAGCCTTAAGACACGTGTTGAAAATGCTTAAGTCCATATTTGAGAGCACCTGTGTGCATACACGCGCTTGTATATGGAAGGTTTCTCTATAGTAGCGTCCAATAGTGAGTGTGAGGGGGCACAGATCCGCCCCCAAAGATGCATAAAAGATGGAGGGAGCTCCAAGTCCCAGAGATCCAGGAGTCGGTTTCCCCCAGCGCTTTATAAGCCAGGCGGCCCGCCAGGCTGGGCCAAGCATCATGCCCCTCCCCGACCCTACCGTGTCTGCTGACATGAACGGCGCAATGAAACTAGAGCCCTCCATCAGCTGATACTGGTGAGAAACAGCAGCGGAACGTGTGTGTGTGTGTGCGCGCGCGCGTCAGCAGGCGGAACAATAACCTGTAGAATATTTAAGAGGTTGTCAAGCCTGCCTCAAAGTCCTTTTTCACCCACATGTCAATTTAAAAAAATTGCAACATTAGTAGGCGTTGCCTGGCGGACCGAGAGGGCGGAGCCGCTGCTGTGACGAAGACGATGGGTAACGAGATGAAGCTAGCTTTTTTCATTCTGAGCAGTCATTAGAAGTAGAGGGTGTTTCTCCCCCTCCTTACCCAGACAGTCAAGAAGAAAGGGACCAAGTCTATTTGGAGGAGACAAGCGGACGTGAGCCTTATTTTGAGCTTGTGAGTTGCCTGAAACTCCCGGAACCGACCCAACAGAACCAGCTCTGAATGGTAAGTAGTCATTAGCCATAGCATTAGATTAGCTGCAGGGTTTGGCTCCACGGCCCTAGAGAGCTAGTATTCAGCATGTTTAAGAGATTTATCTGCTTCAACACACCTGGTTTTAATCAGCAGCAAGTAGCTGAGCTGCTGAACAGCTAATCTAACATGTTAGCAGGAAAACCACTGAAACGTGCTGAATAGCAGCTTTCTAGGACACGGCCACCTACCGTGGGCTAAAGTTACTGTCTGCTGTAAAGAAAGTTATAAAAATACCCCTTGAGAAAATTATCCTGTAATGTGTCCATTTATGTTATACAATCACAAACAGACCCCTAAAATATCCCTGATTTCATTATTTATTTACTGATACCAGCTGCTCTCTTGGTCGTAGGTGATCTTCGGTGTCAGCAGCTGGTGTCCTCTGGTGGTGTCGTCAGGATCAGGAGCTTCCAGAAGAATGTGCCTTTGAATGACTCTTTCCTCCTGTAAACCGTCATTTGTTATATTAATTAAATAAATCTCAGTTTATATATTTCCTGTTTTTGTTCATGTCCATAAATACTTAAACATGCTTGAAATTAAAACGAGCTTTTAACAGTGAGGTGCTAGTTTAGTTCATCACAATAGAGCTAGTTAAACATGCAACAATGTGATAATTCAATTAATGTCATTTATAAATATCCATAAAAATATTAAAACTGGAATCAAAATGAGACATTTGGCAGCACAAAAAACTTGTCAAACACAATATTTATTATAATAATTGTAGGCAGACAGGAGACAGAGCTGATGGAGGTTCTCAGTATCGAAGGATGGCTGAAGGCTTTCCAGGAACAGGAGATGTGGTGTTGTCTCTTCTCTCTCTCTATTCTGCCAGATGAGCTGATAGGTTACAGGTGTGTGAGGACATCCTCATGCTGTCATAACCAGATGACAGGAGTTATCAGGTGATCAGCCAGGCTAATGATGAGATGCAGAAAGAAAACAAATCCAGGACAGTGTACAATAATAACAATAATCTGTGGTGTTGCTCACCTTAAGTGCTCTTATAGAGTTAACGTGTGCCTGCCTCATGGTGTAGAGTCCCTATTTTGCTGAGTGTCCTGCAATAATGCAACTTAAGTTACTTTTGATAGCAAAAACCAAAATATTTAATGTAAAAGTTATTTACCAGGTGAATCAGCTCACACGTCACCACCAAGTGTCACAGGCAGGGCCAGATTAACACTTTGTTGTACCCTGGGCAACAATATTCAAGGGCCCCATCATCACGATCCAAGGATCACTATAATATGGTCACATACAGAATATTTTACTGTAATATGCAGTAAATATACTGAATGCCTGACATCACGTAACCCGCTCAGGGTAACCTTTGACCCACCTCGTGTGGACTTACCAATGAGGAGATGGTCTTAACTTGAGGCCCTCTCTTCATTGGTCAGTCTGCATGAGACTGACTCTGAACTGACGTTCAGTCATAGGCAGCAAAGCGTCTCTGTGCAGCGCAAAAGCCCGGGTGGACAGTTTGTTTAATATAGGGTGATCATATTTCCATTTCCAAAAAAGAGGACAGGGGATCTGTGCCTATGACATAACACTATGGCAACGCCACACAACACTGGCACCCATTTTTTTGTAAGAACTAAATTAATATCAGATTCTGCCAATAAAAGGGCTCTAAAACAATAAATACTTAGCATATTTACTGCAAAATCTCATTTTTCTGCTTTAGTGCTGCAACAAGGTTTTATTAATAATAAATTATTATACCTTTTGTTTTACTACAGCATTGGTACGCTTCCTGTGCACAGATTATTAAGGATGCTTGTTTCAGCTGTGAGATTAGACGATAGGATCAATGAAAAAATAAGTTGTCACACTGGAAACTTTCAGAGAGTCCACAAATAGTGGCTTTCAAGTGGTTTTGTTACTTTTAGCAAGTTTAGAAAAGCAGCAGATGAGACAGCATGTCTGATAATTTAGTTTTTCATCTGGTAATATTAGAACATGTCAGTAATATCTGAGGTTTTTTTTTAATAAACACTGTATAACTAATACTACTGGAGAGGGTTTGGATTACACAGAGGCTTCTGGGGAGCCCAGTGACAGGAGTGGGGGGTGTTCTGTTTTGCCTTGGCCCCCCAAATGTCTTGAAACGGCCCTGGGTGTGTGACTGAGTTTTGAATGTGATCTGAATTATATCAGATGTATAAATATGACATGCGTATAACTTATTGTTTTATACAGGTAAAAACGTGTAGTGGAGATTAATCTACCTACATTTTACTTTTCAACACTTTTGTTGTGTTTTCTTGTTTTTATTTAACTATTTCCTGTCCTGTGTCTCTCACCTTCCTGCATCTCCTCTAAACTCTCCAGAAAATCTGCTGCCTGGATTCTTACCCCCAAATTCCACTACCTCCGCTCCGACACGAACGCCAGAGCAAAATCGGTCCCGTTGTAGTCAATCAGAGCAATTCCACTACTGTGGCCGTGCTCCAGCAGTGTGGCGCCGTGCGCCGCCCTCTGTTCCGTTGTCCGGCAAAAATAGAATCGATCCTATTTTTGCCGGACGCCGGAGCACCTCCGCAGTAAATGGACAGGAATCACAACCGTCCAACAGGAAAAGGAGCAAGCACACTTTCCATTTTTCACTATATTTCAATAAATCGATAAACAAAAGGCGTTTTTTGTTTCATATGTACAGGTTTAACAACTTTTAACAACTATCAATGGCGGCTGAAGTTTAAATGCACAAAATTAAGCCATAAATACAGTTTCCACTATCAAAGTAGTCACACTTTGTTGATCCAAAACACTGCTGATCTCTCAACACAAATGATGGGCAGTTCATTTCGATGCTTCTCCCACACAACGGGTGTTTGGATCTAACTTCCGCGTTTATTGCTCGGACTGTATCGCAAGATCTCGAAAATCCCGCGCATGCTTGTTTGCTCCCCTCAGGTCTCCGCACCGGAGCGGAGCCGTTGTAGAGCGGGTACCAGTAAAAATTGAGTTCGGAAGCGAGCGGCTGCGGAAGGCGGGGGCGGACCGGTGTGGAGCGGAGGTAGTGGAATTTGGGGGTTACTTTTTCACCTCAGCAGTTACTTCTGAGCAGATCAAAGGGATCTCCTGACCGCAAAGCAGAGAGCGCGTTTCGATGCTGCGTCAGTGAGGTGAAATCACTGCAGCACAGGTGATGAGCTCCGCAGTAGCAAAGCGCTTCAGGCACAAATAAGACAGAAAATAGGGAAAATGTGCAGACATGAACAATCGTGTTAATTATCGTTTTTTGGTTGCGCCACTTTGAGAATGTATCGTGCGCTGGACGCAGCAGCCTGGAGCTCCCCAACAATGAGCGCTCTGCCGCTCTCTGTGCTCTCTGCTCAAAAGAACCCCCGGTACGCTGAGAGTCCATAAATGACGTAATATAGGCAGAAACCTTTTTTTCTGGCTCTCCCTGGATGTGTAGGATATACAGCTCCCCCATAATTTGATCCCTTCTCCTGGGTGAAAAACCGGACATTTTCATCAATACATGAAACACCCCGGACAGATAGTGAAAAGTGGACATATCCGGTGAAAAGAGTACGTATGGTCACCCTAGATACAGTATTTTGCTGGTGCTCTTGCTGCCCTGGGCCTGGGCCTTTTAGAGTTTGTGGACCCCTGGGCAATTGCCCAGTTGCCCATATGGTTAATCCAGCTTTGGTCACAGGGCCAGAATCAGTAGCCTCCTTCATGATGTAATCTAGCTCCAAGCTCACAGCAGTAACACACGTGTAGCAATAAGCTATGAAACAAAAATGTAGATGATGTTAAAACTCAAATGCTGTAATGAAGATTACATGATGATTAAAACAACTCACCTTTACTACACCTGCAAGGCTTCATGTTAATCTGGACCATTTGTAGCTGCAACCATCAGTCTGACAGCAGATTACTTGGGTTCATTTAGCCTGAAAGAAACTAATTATATATATAACATCAATGTTGTGGGAGGAAGCTTCCAGAGATGAGAAACATGTGGAGAACGGAGTGAGGATGGAGCTACAGGTGTTTGTTAGAAGATCAGGAGGCCCTGAGTTAAAATGGGATGTTAGTGTGAGTTTGGGAAGCTACTCCTCTCCAGTGGTGGTGGAGTAGCAGTGGGTCTGCTAGGCTGAGATGTGAGAAAAAAACAGAATACAGAGTACAATATTATTATAAAATTATTATTTAGAATGTTTTTACCTGGATCAGTTCATAGAGCTTGTCCTGTCATTCAGACGGAAGCTGCTCAGAAGCTCTCCACCACACCTGGGTCTGTTCAGGAGTGTAGAAGCTGCTCTGGGTGGAATTCCCATCATGGTCCCAGTGTCAGACACACAGCTGCTGGGAGGCTATGTGAAATATAAAGAAACAGCAAATATATTTATAGTTGTTTTTAAGAGCAGCACACACGTAAAATAGCCTAAAATAATTACATAATGTCAAAACTAGAAGGTGAAGAAAGACAGATGGTTAAAAATAACTCATCTAGCCTGGACCGGTGCAGACTGGTGGAGGACTACATCAGTCTGACTGACTCTGACAGCAGATTTATTGGGCAGATTTAGCCTGAAAATGGTAAAAAATGACATCACGTTGTTGTGGGAGTTTAGTAACTTAGGTTATGTACAAAACAAACTGTCTAATTGATGTACTTTATAACATTGCTGGTGAGTGATCTGACTGCTCTCAGAGCTAACTCCAGGTCCAGAATCAGACATGTTCTAATGAGAACCGGACTCTGCACCATGCAGTTCAGAGCCGGGTCAGGTCTGCTGCAGGAGGATTTCTCCTCAGGGTGCCTCCTGCTCTGCATCATCGCTGATATTACTAACTGGAACAAAAACTCAACCTGAACCCATCTATAACATTCACACACACAACACTCCGAGCTTGCTGCAGTGACTGATTACGTCTCTCTTCCTTTGCATTTATAAATATAGTAAATATAGCTGCAAAATTACAGGTAGGGAACGGTCTTTAGAAGCTGTTAAAAGTAATTATTTGGCTTACTCACCTCAGATTGGGCCCAAAATCTGTTTTGGGGAAGCGGCAGTCGGATCAGGCTAATTACTGGAATGGCTTGGCCTAATTTGAAACGCTATTGAAATAACCCGGTTCAAACTCCGTCCCGGTTAAAACTTCAAGTTGGTGAAAGAGTAACATGTAATAAACACTAAACTACAATATTAACAGCCAAGCTACTGGAACTAAATAATTATAATACTAGAAGCTTTGCTGGGACCCTGACTCAATGCTAATGCTAACTACATCTAAGCTACAGCATAATCACTCACTTGCGGCTAATCCGAGTCCACTACTACAATCCTGGCTGAGACCGCGATGCTTTTATAACCTATAGCCACAGGCTGTGACACCTTACATGGGACCTTTCACCCATTGGTCAGACAGATTTCAAACTGCTGTTGTAAATTTGTGTAGAATTATTTTGAGCTGAAAAGGTCGCTGGACTGAAGATTTTAGGCTGATTTTTAAGTTTTTAAAGAAAATGCAAAAATAACTACACATGTTTACAACACTGTAATGTACTTATTTATACAAATTATCAGCAAAAAATAAGTTGATTTTGGTGTGACTTACTCTTTAAAGTCATCATGCTAGAGCAGCTTCTCTGGGCGACCACACCAGCTTCTGCCACAATAAATAATAATAAATCACACACAAAGTTGTGAACATTTTAATTTCCTTTCTGAACTATTTCTGTTGAGAGTTTTAATGTTTAAAATCTGTTAGATTGTTACTGACAGCAGCTACATTTACGTTTCACTTCCTGTTGTGACTGAATGCTACTGCAGCATGGAGGTGTAGTTCTCAGTCATCCTGGACATGATCATCCTGAGAGTTTTAGCTGAAAACAGCTGGACGTTTCTGGATGTGTTGGAGACATTTAGCCTCTCATTCCAGAGGCTTGTTCCAGACTTTGGTTGTGGTCAGAAACAAACACACTGGTTGTGCTGCAAGTCTTTTTCTTTTTTTCTCCAAAACATGTTTTTGTCTGAAGGTGATGTTATTGTTCATAGAATTAAAATTCATGTTGAAGTTAAGATTATTTCATCAAGTAGGACCTGTGGTTAACTAGCTCATGTAAAACATGTCATGTCTTCAAAGAATCGGAATCGGGAATCAATAGGAACCGGAATCAAATCGAGGAATTGGAATCAGAATCGTTCAAAATCAAACGATGCCCAACCCTAGTTGCTGGCTGTCGGAGGGGTGCCTGGTTAAAAGCAGGATTTTTCTGCAGTTATACTAGTAAGCACTTGCTCAGGACTCCCTGGAGGAAGAGATAATAATATATCAGAATTGAGCCTTCCTGGTGCAACAAAGGGTGAATGAAGGCAACAGATTGTGTTGAGCTTGTCTCAGATGTTGGACTGAATGGCAGCTCTATGTTGATGTCAACTTGTTTACAACAAAAACAATCCTCAAATTCAACTTAAGCTTTAAGCAATTTGCTTGATTCAACAGGTTCTACCAAAACTACAGTCCGTAAACACCAGTAATGGTCTTTGAAAAGCTGTGTTTCTCAAATCGTGATTTTTTTTTGTTTGTTTAGTCAGATTTTACCACACAGAGGCAGATTACTCAAACATTGAGAAACTTTAGAAATAAAATGGTAATAAAATGATCTCAATAGTTAAAGCTTCCTTCCGAAGTATTTCTCTTATCCAGTGACACCATCTAGTGGCTGAAAAACGTATCGCACAAAATCACTGTTCCTCTTGTTTTTTTAAGATGGCGACTTCACGTTTCTGTTTATAAATGCGCTTCTGTAGCAGACAAAACGGAGCTAAAACATGGCTTATGAGTATTATTCTCATGTCATGCTGTCTTTTCATATATTTATATTTTAGAGACTTATTTGTCCGTGAAAAGTTCATCAACTCTGCATCAGCCGAGGTATTCCTTAAATTTGAAGCGTCTAGCGGTAGTCTAACGCTATTGGTTAGTTCTCGTCGGCGCTCAGTTTCCTATTGCACGGAGTTCTGCCAGGCAGGGGGCGTGCTTAGCAAAAATAAACAAATAAATAAAGATGTGTTGCTTATATTATATCATATTATATATAAGATAATCACTTTTACGGATTTCTGACAAATCATGCATAATTTCTGAAAGAGGAAAACTCGGAAAGCAGCTTTAACTGGGATCTAACAATCATCCAGTGGGGAAAATATGGCATCAACAGTGACAATACCAAGAACTGGATATCCCTCCAAAATTGATGAAAAGGCAAAGACAACTGGTCAGGGTGGTGACAAACGGAGCTCAGACGTTTCATTACCGCTGAAAATGTATCACTTGAGTAAATGTAGCACTACGTCAGCCTATTTATAATCAAGTAAAAAGTAGCCATCCAAAACATTACTCCACTAACGCAGGCGCTGCGCCTGGTTTTATTTCTGTATGGGCCATAAACAAGTTATTATCAATATAAGTTACAAGCAGATACAGAAACAATACCTACATGCTGAGGTTGTGCTAGTCATGTTTGTTTTCATTTTGACCGACAGTTTAAAAAACGGTCATGACCATTTCCTCCCGTCATTTTTATTTTTCATATTATAATAAACAAATATTGACGATTTCATTTTCATTAATGTAATTCTAAACAAGCTGACCAGAGTGTCCAACATTGTAATGATTTTACAATTAAATAATTTCACCTAAAGTAGGAACATTTTACCCGCTGCTTTCTGGTTCTGGTTCTGCTGCTGGGCTGTTACCCACAGACTCACCTTGAGCTGCTCTCACAGCTCCTCAGCGCGCCAATAGCGAGCTGCGCTGATCATGATGTCCAGGTCTGAGAAAATTGCTGTGATGTTCTGATGGGAATCGTTTTTGATAGATCTTGTTTCCTCCGTGATGTTTTCTCTGTGCGTAACTTTTAAAATGTCTGCACACCTGTATGCCTCAGAGTAATTCCTGGTTGTCAGAATGACCAACAGCCGTGAGATTTTTCTGCCAAAATAAACAGTCAACAAAGCAAAATATCCGGTTAACGCGATTCCTGCCTACACTGAACTTTTTTGCCTTCTAGTGAAAATAGCATGGCATCATACATTCTACGTCCTTCATACATCAGGAGTGAACCATTTTCTGCAGGTTTATAATCTTGACACACAAAGTGACCGGTGCCTCCTTTGTTTATACACCTAGCTATCCCATCATGCAACGTGCTACAGCACCCGTCACTTGACAGGGACTGATTGGGTAGGCTTGTGGTCAGAAACAAACACACCGATTGTCATTTTCTTAAAAGTAAAATCATGTTTTTGTCTAAATTAAGGTGATGTTATTTTTCATACAAATAAGATCCATGAAGAATTTCAGACTATATCACCAAGACCTCTGATTAGCTGACTCATTTAAAACATGTAAAGTGTAGAACCCTTTCTTTTGAAATAATCTAAATCGAGAATCGATAGGAACCAGAATTGAAACAAGGAATTGGAATTAGAACCAAATCATCAATCAATCAAATTCAAACTATGTCCAACTGTAATGGAGAGTTGTGCATGGACGCCCCTGTTCTGGTAGTGCTTGGTAAGTCATTCCACATCTGTGGAACAACACGTGAAGAGTCTGGATTGTCCTGAGCATGATGTAGGCGCCGCTAGCTGATGATCCTTTGATGACCGGAGTGGCCGATTGTGTTTAACAGGGACAAATTTTTTCCCCTCATTCTCCTTCACCTCTTCATGACACCTCTAAACTCATATTTCCTGTCATTTTCATCTATGAATAAAACACTTGCTGCATATCTTTTTACTTCTCCAGTCATGGGTGAATAAACATTCATATTTTTAGAGTTTTTCTGCGTGGTATTCTTAAAGCTGCTCTGTGTCTGCCGCTACATATCGTCAGCTCTTTATTTATTTGTTTATTTATTTTGAGGGCGCAGTGGCAGTTCTCTTGACTAATATAAAGGAAGCGGTGTCCTGACCAGTCACAAGCGATTGTGCTCCGTCTTGTTTGACGGATGTTAAGTAAAAAAAAAAGATACGTAGCACAACTCAGCCTGTCCTTGCGAGCCTGCCGGAGGGCCCTCTCAAGGACGGACCAAAGCAATGCGTGTCTCCGTACCAATGCAGAAGCATAAACCAGACAAAACCGCTCCAGCTGGTAGAACATTTAGAAAATTTTAATTGTAGGCCACTGTTGTGATTAAGGGTAAATATCTCAGCAATGTCCATTTTAATCCTTCAATTTTACATAAAATAAGTTTGTAGACTTGGAATGAAACAAAATAAATTTCCTAAAAACCGGGGCTGGGAGCTCAGCAGTTGCAGCGTATGACTGGCGTGGCGCCGGAGTGGTGGCAGGATGCACTCTCCTAGACAAACCTAGCTTCAGGGCCTCATCATCCCTCGAGCATAATCCACACCCTAGCAAGCAGCACGCATGAGGTGAGTATCCCACAAGGAGATTTTGTTCCCGCAGGGGCAGAGCTTGGGGCTCTCCTTGGCAATGTCAGCTGTAGTTGCAGTGGCCATTTTCGGCTACCACTAGTAAGCTGTGTCAGTGTTCTCAAAACTTGTGCAACTAATGAAAAATAAAATAATTCAATTCAATTTTATTTATATAGCGCCAAATCACGACAAGAGTTGTCTCAAGGCACTTCACATAGCAAACATTCCAATTCAGGTCAGTTCATTAAGCCAATCAGAAATAATGTTTCCTATATAAGGAACCCAGCAAATTGCATCAAGTCACTGACTAGTGTCAGAGTCTTTACAGCAATCCTCATACTAAGCAAGCATATAGCAACAGTGGAGAGGAAAACTCCCCTTTAAACAGGAAGAAAACCTCCAGAGAATCCTGGCTCAGTATAAGCAGCCATCCTCCACGACTCACTGGGGATCGAGAAGACAGAGCACGCACACACACACTTACACTCACACAACATATATACCAAGTAGCATATCTATGGTTGCATTCTGATTTCGTAGTAAATATTCTATTGAGAGATAAACTTTATTATATTTATCGTAGTGAATCTATAATTAAACAGATAAACTAGTAGTAGCAAATTAAATGTCAAAGAAAGTAAAAAGTTATCAGGAGAGGGAGAATGATTAAGTGGTTAGCAGCAGTGTGCTAGCCGATGGCCCCCTCCATGAGGCCACAGCTCAGCAGAACATCAGTGTAGCTTCTTCTGGGGAGAAAAACACTTAGAGAAAAAATAAAGTTAACAGCTAAAATTGCAGAAAATAATACAGTTAAAGAGCAGATTGTAGAAGAAAGTGTTGTAGAAAGTGTGGAAAGTGGTCAGTGTATCCTCCAGCAGTCTAAGCCTGTAGCAGCATAACTACAGAGATAACTCTGGATAACCTAGCCTTTTAGATGGAGGCATGTTGGAGGCAGGGCAAGGGAGAGTCGTCTTTACCGACTGTATTATCCACCTCCCTCTACTCCCCCACTTGTCCAGATGTAGGCTAACATCATATTTTAACCATAGGCCCTATCAAATAAAAATGTTTTAAGCCTAGTCTTAAAAGTAGACAAGGTGTCTGCCTCATGGACTAAGGCTGGGAGTTGGTTCCACAAGAGAGGAGCCTGATAGCTAAAAGATCTCCCTCCCATCATATTTTTAGATATTTACACCAGTAAACCTGCAGTCTGAGAGCGAAGTGCTCGGTTAGGAACATATGGAACAATCAGATCACTGATGTATGATGGAGCTTGATTATTAAGAGCTTTGTATGTGAGAAGAAGGATCTTAAAATCTATTCTGAATTTAACAGGTAGCCAATGTAGGGAAGCTAAGACAGGAGAGATATGATCTCTCTTTGTAATTATCATCAGAACTCTAGCTGCAGCATTTTGGACAAGCTGAAGACTTTTAACTACATTCTGTGGACTTCCTGAGAGTAATGAATTACAGTAATCCAGTCTTGATGTAATAAATGCATGAACTAGTTTTTCAGTATCACTCCTGGAAAGGATGCTTCTAATCTTAGCAATATTCCGAAGGTGGAAAAAGGAAATCCTACAAACCTGCTTAACATGGAATTTGAATGAAATGTCCTGGTCAAAGATGACACCAAAGTTCCTTACTTTTTTCTCTGAGATTAATGCCATTCAGGTCAGGTGATTGACTAAGCAATTTCCTTTTCTGAATTTCAGTATTACTATTTCACCCTGTTAATATACGATATTTCTACCAGAGTGTGTCGGGTATTGCTACTCGAAAATGAATTGTGTGGCTAGTCTAAAGGAGTATTGCTACTTCTATGAGCTAGCGTGCAACCGTATGGTTGAGAACTAGTGACAGAGTTGTGCACTCAGGCCCTGTCCACACGTAGCCGGGGATCTGCCAAAACGTAGATATTTTCCTACATTTTGGCCTGTCATCCACACGAAAACAGAGTTTTTTCACACGAAAACGGATCTTTTTAAAAACTCCGGCCAAAGTGAAGATCTGTGTTTTCTCCGTTTTGGGTGTCTGCATGTGGACGGACAAAACCGGAGTTTTAAGGTCCGCAATGTCACTTTCCGTGACAAAAAATGCTGACATCACGTGTGCGACCTGTGTTTACACTAGCCGGCATCATGGAAGCCTTCAGAGCTGCGCTCTGTCACTATCCGATCCATCAATTGTCCAAGCGCTTTCTGCTTGTTTGTTTTTGCAAGCGGAATTACTGCTCCTTGTGGAAGACCACAGACGAAGGACGAGGTTAAGAACGGGGGAAGTACTGCCGCCTACAGGTCTGGCATGTCCTTAACAACGTATTTATCCGGGTACGTGTGGACAGAGTTTTTTTTTAAAACGCTGTGGTGTGGATGCAAGTTTTTGGAGGGGCGGATATTCATTTTTAAAAAATCCCGGCTACGTGTGGACTAGGCCTCAGTCTACGGAAATTTCAGCTTAGCTCCCAGTGGTACAGTTGCATAAAGGCTTCTGAGAGAAGTGGGAAGAGGAATTTGAATGATGAGTGACACTATGTTAGCCCTATTTAGGGTGAGGGTCTGACTCCTCCTGTCATAGACGTCACCTACGCCAGCCAACTACAGCTGGAGTAATGATATTTAAGCTTCTGACGAGGTCACACAGGAGGCGTTCCCCACAGTGAGACACGAAATGAATGCTGTGAAAGAACTAGCATCAGCATTGCATTCCCTTGATGGAATGAACTAGCCTGGCAAGCCAGACTAAATAAATGCATTATTTAGTCTGGCAACGCTCCATTGACGGCTCTTGGTTGTGGGGCGGGATCTACCGTTGTCTTTCAAATGATCTCCGCATTCCACTGGACAATGAATGTGTCATACTCTTGTTTCACTCTATTGCATCATCCCACCCACCAGGCATATAGAGTGCCCTGATTGGCCCACAAAGCTGATAAAGCTCTGTGATTTGTTCACTAAGCAGATAGAGCACTATGATTAGCCCACCATTATGGACCAATCACAGCTCTTTATGTATTTGAAACCCCTCCAGAGAGCTGTGATTTGCCAGCCAGAGTCCTGGTAGGAGCTGCTGAGGTTCCAATGGAGCATGCCTAGACCAAACTTTGCAAAGCAAGAATTTGGTCTAGTTCACTAGGCTAGGAATTAACTGAAGGATCATCAAAGTCTGAGGAGTCATGCTGAGGCTGCATGCTTTCTGCTCCACATGTAACAACATTCATCATAATGTGTTTTTGAGCTAGCGATAGTCACATCAATACGGTGCCAACCTACCCTGAAATGTATGTATTGCCCCCCTAGCTACACACTGCCACTTTAACCATCGGACATCGCCAACTCTAGTCGTTACTATGCAGTGGGTTTGTTGGTTAGAAACACAGAATTCCTAGTGTGTGTGTGTGTGTGGGGGGGGGGGGGGACTGGTGAAATTCATGTCCACATTTGATTCATCCCTGTGGGGAGCTGTGGCTGCACCCGGGAATTATCTGGTGGTTTAATCCTCTTAAAGCTCAGTGTCAAGCAGGGAGGCATTGGGTCCCATTTTTAAAGTCTTTGGTATGATCCAAACGGGATTTGAACCCTGATCTTCCAGTCCCAGAGAGGACACTCTACTACTAGGCCACTGAGAAGGTGCTCCATTACAAGATCTGATAACTTTAAATAAATATTTATACTGAATTTAAATTAGGTTAATTACACAGATAGAACTAAAGTGAACTTGTGGGACTGTGTTTAGGTTTAGTGACTATTGCAAGGCGTGTCCTTCTGTATCAACCTCATTGTTGTCAGGCTGACTCTGACTGTCTCTCTGCAGCGAGTTCCTGGGGAAAACCCCAGGGCAAAGCGTTCAGAGATGGGTTCCTTCACGAAGCACTAGACGAGATGTCAACTCCAGCAACGAAAAAGAGCGACACGATGCAATCTTCAGGAAAGTGAGGGGGTAAGGTTGGCAAATCATTTCTAGTGGTAACTTAATAGAAAAAACCAGAACTTGTGTGCTTATCAAGAAGATACCAAGCAGCTTTTGGTGAAGCCATTCAAATCCTCGTGTGAGGCCAGAGAAACGTTTCTGTTGCTCTCTGCTGTTGTGTTTGCTAAACAAAGTTAAGGCTAGTCATTATAGCTGGCTCTGCTGAAGGCCCTTTAGTCCTTGTCTGCATCAGGGCATGTTTACCAACAGCAATGATGAGAGGAGTTTCCTCAGGAATGTAGCTCACCTCTGAAGACAGAACCATGTCGCTATGGACAAACCAGAGTATTTGGATCAGGTTAAGCATTTTTACATGCAGTTTCTTAACCCCTGCTGCTCCACCCTTCCCCTCCTGTTTTTGTTCATCCAGCATACTCAACAAACTCACGCCTGAGAAGTTTGACAAGCTATGCCTTGAGCTCCTGAATGTGGGCGTAGATTCAAAACTCGTCCTTAAAGGAATCATCTTGCTGGTGAGAGCAGAGTTCTGCTAAGTGGTGTATCTGTCTCTCCTTGGCAGGCTGTGCTGCGTGACTCATTCCCTCGTAATGGCCTCTGTGGCTGCGTTCTGATTTGTTTCAGATTGTAGACAAAGCCCTAGAAGAGCCGAAGTATAGCTCGCTCTATGCTCAGCTATGTCTGCGCTTGGCAGAGGACGCTCCAAACTTTGATGGCCCTTCATCTGAGATCCAAACATCCCAAAAGCAGAGCACAGTGAGTTCAGGAGCCAGGGTCGTGTTGCAGTAGCATGTTTTTTTTCCATGTTAACACCTTCTTTTAATTTGTTTTATTTTGTAGACCTTCAGGAGACTGCTGATTTCCAAGCTTCAAGATGAATTTGAAAACCGCACCAGAAATGTTGAAAGTATGATCTGAAAGTTATTTATGATGAATAAACATTAGAAAATTCTCAGTTAAACTCAGTATTTCAGTGCTAACATGCTTCACTGATGGAAACCATTTCAGTTCATCCTACATAATTATGTTGTTTCTGTTCCTACTCGACTGCTGCAGGTCAAACACCCAAAATAATAGTTTCAGTTACGTAACAAACATGATGTGTAAAGTCAGTCTAAACATGGACTACTGGGTTTCCTGCTGAGTGAGGACTTGTATTTTAAGGTTTAAGGTTTAGAAAAATCAGCTGAGCTGACATGGTAGAGTTAGCGCGGTGCCCTAGCTGTGGGGGCTAACCGCATCACGTCCTCAACAACTGTACTATTAAGGTTTTTGCTGTTCCTCTTTTCTCCCAGTCTATGACAAACATGACAACCCTCTCACCTCTGAGGAGGAGGAGCAGCGCGCTATCGCCAAGATCAAGATGCTTGGCAACATTAAATTCATCGGGGAACTTGGCAAGCTCGACCTCATCCATGAATCTATCCTTCATAAGTGCATCAAAACAGTGAGTTCTTCTTGTGTGTCAGCATACATCAAAGTAATGAATGTAGGAAGTGTTAGTCGGACTGACCTGGTGTGACCTTTTGTCTCAATGTTTGTGAAGCTTCTGGAAAAGAAGAAGAGAGTCCAGCTCAAAGACATGGGGGAGGATCTGGAATGCCTCTGTCAGATAATGAGAACTGTGGGGCCGAGACTCGACCACGAGAAAGCAAAGGTAGGGGAACCACCTGAGGTCCTTCTGGTTGGGTGAACTGTGTCTTAGTTTCAGGTTAGGTTAGCACTTGCTTAGCTTACCCTCTGAACTACTTGGGTCATTACTAATATCAGTTTAACTAGCACTTACTCCCTCCGTCTTCCTGTCCTTTCAGTCTTTAATGGATCAGTACTTTGGCCGTATGCGATCCTTAATGAACAACAAGGAGTTGCCTGCAAGGATCCGCTTCCTGCTGCAAGACACAGTGGAACTGCGTGAAAACAACTGGGTCCCCCGCAAGGCCTTCATTGATAACGGACCAAAGACGATTAATCAAATCCGTCAGGATGCAGTGAGGGTGAGTCTGGTCCTTCTCAACAACAGAGAGGTAGTTGGATCCAACAGAGATCCACAAAATAGAACAAAGATTATCTTTCCTAAAGTCTTTGGACTTGGTTTGTTTACACAGATTCTTATTTCTCTACTTAGGATTTGGGTGTTTTCATCCCAGCACCCATGTCTCAGGGGATGAGGATGGATTTCTTCCTTGAAAGCCCTTTCATGCCCAACAGAATGAAATTGGACAGGGAGACTCTGGGAGGATTGGCCGACATGTTTGGACAGATGCCAGGTACGTATGTGTGTTCCCTTTGGTCACGCTACACGAGAGGTCTGCAGCCTGTTTACCATTTCAAATCAAGTTAAGTTGATATCCAGACTCTTCATTTTCATTTTAAGTGTTGACCTAAAATAAACTAGCAACGTGTTCCTTTTGAAACTCATCTCTGCCTTGAAACTTCTAGTCATCAAGAAGTGAAACTAGAGAGTGATTCTGTGGTGGGAAAACTGCTAAATATAACCTCCTGAGTAACAAAGAGCTGAACCTTTGTTTTCTCAGGCAGTGGGATTGGAACTGGCCCGGGCGTTATTCAGGACAGGTACTCTCCCACGATGGGACGCCATCGCACCAATCCGCTCTTCAACGGCCACATCGCGCCACCTCCTCAGTCACAGTTCGACGTGGGGCCCAAGCCTTTCGTTAAGTCCAATCAGGTGAGCCACTTGTGGTTGTTTTAAAAAATAGATTTAGTTTTTATTTATCTTGGGAAACCCCTCCCACCAGACAGCTCCTTCAGAAGCAGACAGAGACATCCCACATGTAAACTGGAACGCTACTGTAGGTCATTCACCCCCTCTGCAGTAGGAGCGTACAACTCCTCAGGTTAACTGGTACTGGCATTATCCTGTTACGCAATAACATCAGCTATATTCAGTATGTGTTCAGTAGCTGGATTGTGTCTGTCCGGTATGTGATTCCTTCTTGGAAATGCAGTTTTCTACTTTTATTCATATTTTATTTGCTGAAGGTAACAATAACAGCTTTTGTGTATTTACCTGTACAAGTTGTCCTGCTCTCTGAGTGTGTGTGCTGCATTAACGTGAGTTTCGCCACTGTGGGATTCTTTTTTTAACCCCCCCCCCCCACACACACACACACACACACCCTCTACCCCCGCTGTTACTTTCTACAGGTTCAGAACCAGCATTTCCTTAACCAGAACCAGAGCCATATGAGCCAGTCGCAGGTGCAGTCCAAGGACATGCCTCCACGTTTCAGCAAGAAAGGACAGCTCAATGCCGACGAGGTGAAACGGCTAACAGCCTTTTCTTTTCCTGAGTCTGAATGCCCGGTGATTATAAAAAGACGCGTTATTCTGAGGAACAAAACCTGCTATTAGTGCTTCTCTCCTCTCTCCTCTTCCATTTCTTCTCCTTTACCCCTCCTCTTCCTTCCTAACTAGTAGCAGGTCCAATGATTGCGATTATGAGATATGAGGGCGTTAAGTCTATCAGCAACAAAAACTCTGAATGTTTGACTTTCTGCCACCTGAAGCCATGTTTTGCTGTTTGGTGGGTCCAGATCAGCCTCAGGCCAGCACAGTCATTCCTTCTCAACAAGAACCAGGTCCCAAAGCTTCAGCCTCAGATTCCAACCATGATGCCTCCCAGTTCTCAGCCTCCCCGCACCCAGACCCCTCCTCTAGGACAGGTGGGAGACACGAACAGAATCGATGCAGCTCATTTCAGACGTGAACATGAATCACATTGTAAAACCTTGTTTTGGGACACTTAATTCACGTTACATCTAAAGGAGTTCCATGACCTTTGCCCTCAGCCTCCACAGCTTGGCCTGAAGACCAACCCTCCTCCCATCCAAGAGAAACCTCAGAAAACGAGCAAGAAGCCACCTCCTGCCAAGGAGGAACTGTTGAAAACCACAGTGAGTCATTATTTGGTCTCCCTTGAAACACAAGATCCAACCCTGATTCCTTTCTCTGCACTTTCATCTCCAGGAGGCGGTAGTGACGGAGTTTTTGAACACGAAGAACCTGACTGAGGCTGTGAACGGCGTGCGGGAGATGAAGGCACCAAAGCATTTCCTGCCAGAGATGCTCAGCAAGATTGTGGTGTGTTCCCTGGACCGGCCAGATGAAGACAAGGAGCACGCCAGCACTCTGATCCACACTCTCCGTACTGAGGGTCTAATCACTGGAGAGAACTTCATGCAGGTCCGTTTAGCCACGGTTCTCCCACAACATACTCGTTCAGATACCTAAGTAGTCCCATTTTAGGTCTAGTCCGTTTCTGAACTATCCTCCTAATGCTGACAGGTTTTATAAGCTAAAATGTTCCAGATAATTAAACGCTACGGAGTTTCAGATCATTTTATAGGTTGTAAAGAACTGAAAATGGGCGTTGGAATTTGCAGCATGAAGTCTTGTTTTGAGTTTCAGCTCCCACCGCTGCTGTTTGGGTTTACTGCCAACATTCTGGTTCTCTTCAGGCTTTCCTCAACGTCCTGGACCAGTGCCCTAAGATTGAGGTGGCTGTGCCCCTGGTGAAGTCCTACCTGGCCCAGTTTGCTGCCCGGGCCATCATAGCCGAGCTGGTGAGCGTAACGGAGCTAGCTCATCCCCTGGAGAATGGAACCCACTTCCCCCTCTTCCTGCTCTGCCTGCAGCAGACAGCCAAGCTGAAGGACCGCGAGTGGCTCACGGAGCTCTTCCAGTTCAGCAAGGTCAACATGCAGAAGATGCTACCAGGTAAAAGCATAGTGGTGGTCAGTGTCACAACCATCAGACTCTAGTTTTATTGATTCACCATCTGTCTCTGTCTGACAGAAATCGATCAGAACAAGGACCGTATGCTGGAGATTCTGGAAGGGAAGGGGCTGAGCTTCTTGTTCCCGCTGCTGAAGCTGGAGAAGGAGCTGCTCAAGCAGATAACGTCAGACCCCTCTCCACAGTCCATCTACAAGTGGATTAAAGACAACATCTCGCCCAAGCTGCACACCGATAAAGGCTTCGTCAACATCCTCATGACAAGGTAAGTGATGTCAGGAAGGCTCGACCAGTCCAGGGTGCCCTGGTTTGTTCTGGTTAGATGTAGCTGGTGTGGGTTTGGTCCAAACTCCAGAGGTTTAACCAACCAACGTGATTGTTTCCCAGTTTCCTGCAGTACATCTCCCAGGAGCTGGGTGTGGCAGAGGGCGATGATCAGCTGGCAGCCCCCCCCAAAGAACATCTGGAGCAGGAAAAGCAGCTGCTGCTGGCCTTCAAGCCTGTCATGCAGAAGTTCCTGCACAACCACACCGAGCTGCAGGTCAGCGCCCTCTACGCATTGCAGGTGCACTGCAACGCCAACGGGTTTCCAAAAGGTACACCTCATATCCTCTAGGCTGCTCGGCTTGCTTTGATTGGGTTTGTTCCGTGTTTTTTATTTTTTGTAGTTTTTCGTCTTCACAGAGCAAATAGAGCTTGTTTTTACTTTTGCTGACATGTTTCAACATCCACCGCCGCCTTCGTTAGAGCAACCGCCGACGTTGGTGGTGTCACTTCTGTTTATGGATCAGAGAAGCGTGGACCCAGGACCGTGAACGGGGACGAAGAGTTTACACGCTGGACCACTCATGGGACTCGGTGATCAACAGAGAAGGCCCTCGTCCTCTGCTGCCCACAGATAAGCGGAAGTGATGCCACCAACATCGGTGGTTGCTCAGACGACGGTGGCAGTAGACGTCGAAACGTGTCAGCAAAGGTAAAAACAAGCTCTATTTGCTCTGTGTGATGAAGATCCACAGAAAATGAAACCAGGTTTTGTTTGTGTATATTAAGTGATGTAAGATGTGCGTTTGTAGAAAACGGCACTTTTTAAAATTCCTGTTTGTGTAAAATGATTTTTTCCAACCAGGCATGCTGCTGCGTTATTTTGTCAACTTCTACGACATGGAGATCATTGAAGAAGAAGCCTTCCTTGCATGGAAAGAAGACATCACCCAAGAATTCCCTGGAAAAGGAAAAGCTTTATTCCAGGTAGTCGCTGACACTTGTAGCCTGGGGACTTCATGTCTGAGTGAAACCTTTCCTGACCATCTGAATGATTTTCCTGCAGGTAAACCAGTGGCTCACCTGGCTTGAGACGGCGGAGGAGGAGGAGTCTGAGGACGAAGCAGACTGAATCATTGTGGCATATATCGACGTTGTTAACTCGCCTTTCCTTTTCTTGAACATCATACTTAATGTAACCACTAGCAGGTGGTGCTAGGCTGCTTCTGTTCTGTTGATGCAAACGGCTGCAGGGCCTGGTGAGTCCAGCGTCACCGCTGGGCCCAGAGGCATCGATCTGCTGCATCTCATCTGATCACACATGGTTCTTTTGTTTTCATACTTTTTCACTCCGCATGTTTTTCATGAAATAGTTCCTAACCTGAATCTGCTGTTTTAGGAAACTGCTTTATTTAAGGATGCGTCAGACTTCCCCTAATGGTTATCTTAACTAATGATGGTTAAGTCAGCAGCAAAGCAAAAGTAAAAATCAGGACTTTGAACCTGAGATCAGATGGAAACAGCTTGATAGTTTCTGGCCAGGATCTTCTCTTCTTGTTTTCTGATCCAGTTCGTCTCTGAGTGGCTGCACCCTCCAGATGTCACAACTTCAAACAAATTGACATCAGTGTGCCACTAACATTTCAAAATGGCCTGTTTCTACCTCTTAGTTAGATGGGCTTTTTGAGTTTGGGGTTTTATGCTGGGATGATAATGAAACAGAAGAACTGCGAGTCCAAACTGAAGATTTGAGTATGTTGTTTTGTCCTTTGATTGCACATGTGAGTGAAGCAGATGCGTTCAGAGGAGCTTCCTGTGGTTTACAAGTATTAATATTCACGAGTGAAAGGTTTTTAATTCGGCAGCTTAGCACCCTCGTAGAAACTGACCCTCTAACTGGAGTTTTGTTGCTCTGTTTGGAACGATCATTACCCAAGTGGCTTATTTTATTTGGATGTAGAAAAGGAGATGCGATTGTTAAAATGGTGATATGAAAATTAGAAACATTGTGTAATAACTTGTGATTCCCTAATCGTAACAGCAAAATAATTCAATAATGCTTAAGATTTGTGCTCACAAGTCTTTTTATGTGTCGGGCAGTGGATTTGGACCTTATAGTATGGTATTCAGAATTATTGTACACCTATTGCTTTAATGTCAATAAAGTCCAGTACATGAGCACCAGAACTGTTTCTTCTCTCATTCACAAATTTTCCCTCTCCTCTGCTCCTGATGGGTCTGAGTAGATGGGATGGAGGCATCACTCCTGGTCTGTTGGGATCCAGAAGTAATCCACCACCTTTCTGCTTCTCCGTTGATGAGCGGAGTCAGGCCGCTCTCCTCCAAAAGCAGGCAGCTCGTCAAAGTGACTCGGACCCACATCCCTCCCTACTTGTGGGGCAGAAATCCTCAACATGGTCCTGAAAATGGGAATTTTGTTAAAATCCAGTTTGTATTTCTGTAACAAACCATCCCAGTTAACAAATAATCTGAAGCTCCTTGGTGTCTGCAGGCTTGCTTACCTGGATGAACTCCTGTCGGCTTCCTTAGGACCAGACTCAGGAGTGCTGATGTAAACCGGATCTCCCTCCTGAGTTAAAGTGGCACAACAAAAGAAGTTAAATGGTACAGTTTCAAACCCATTCCAAGTGATTCAGTGATTCTCACCGTAAAATTCTTTGGACTACCATCTGGGTTTTTAAGGATTTTAACACGCTGGTCGCTTTCTGTCATACATAAGAAGTAGCTCTTGATGTTCACTTGACACTGTTAGGAAAAATATCGTAACGTTTAACTGAACAGAAGCAGAACACTTAAGACAAAAACTATTTTTTAAGTTCATGAATGGGAAAAGGTGAGACTGAATATGCTAACTGAATAACAAGTGTATATACATGTGCGGGTCATAAAATTAGAATGAAAAAGTTATCCCTTCATGACCACCATGTACCCATCCTCTGATGGCTACTTCCAGCAGGATAATGCACCATGTCATAAAGCTCCAATCATTTCAAACTGGTTTCTTGAACGTGACAATGAGTTCACTGTACTGCAACGGCCCCCACGCTCACCAGATCTCATCCTGATAGAGCATCTTTGGGATGTGGTGGAACGGGAGCTTCGTTGCCTGGATGTGCATCCCACACATCTCCATCAGCTGCAAGATGCTATCCTATCAAAATGGCTGACATTTCTAAAGATATTTTCAGCACTTTGTTCAATCAACGCCACATAGAATTAAGGCAGTTCTGAAGGTGACAGGGGGTCAAACACCGTATTGGTATGGTGTTCCTGGTAATCCTTTGGGTGAGTGTAAATTGGATTCATTCATTACACAGACTGATATATTTCAAATGTTTATTTTGTTAATGTTTAATTATACCTGACAAGTAATGAAAGTCCCAAATCCAGTATCTCAGAATATTAGAAAATCAGTTTAAGACCAATGCAAAAAGTAAAGATTATTAGAAATGTTGGCTGACTGAAAAGCATGAACATTAATAGTATGAGCATGTACAGCACTCGGTATTAAGTTGGGTCTTTCACCTGATTACTGAGCAATGCAGCGTGGCATGGAGTCCATCAGTCTGTGGTTCTAAGAGCCCGTGCTGCTCTGATAGTGGCCTTCAGCTCTTCTGAATTGTTGGGTCTGGATTATTGCATCTTCCTCTTCTCAATACCACACAGATGTTCTATGGCGTTTTGGTCAGGTGGGTTTGCTGGCCAATCAAGAACAGGGATACCCTGGTTCTTAATCCAGGCGGTTGCTTTGGCACTGTGTGCAGGTGTCAAGTCCTGTTGGAAAATTAAATCTGCATCTCCATAAAGTTGGTCAGCAGCAGGAAACATGAAGTAATCTAAAACTTCCTGGTAGATGGCTGCGTTGACCTTGGACCTCAGAAAACACAATGGACCAACACCAGTAGATGACATGGCACCCCAAACCATCACTGACTGGAAACCTCAAGCAAGGTTATGTGCCTCTAATCTTGATTTCCAAAAGAAATGTAAAATTTACTTTAATCAGAGAACATAACTTTTGAACACTCGGCAGCAGTCCAGTCCTGTTCGTCTTTAGACCAGGCGAGACGCTGTCTTTCGTTCAAGAGTGGCTTGACACAAGGAATGTGACCGCTGAAACCATGTCTTGCACAGTGGTTTCTGAAGCAACACGTTGAATGGGTTTTCTTTCACAGTCCTCTCCAGGGTGAGGTTATCTCTATTGTTGTACACTTTTTTTCTACCGCATCTTGTCCTTCCCTTCACCTCTCTATTTGGACCTTGGACACAGAGCTCTGTGAACAGCCAACCTCTTCAGCTTTCTCTGAGGTAATCCTGGAGTGATAAAATTACCCAACACCAGTGGTGAATTTTTGCTTTTTGGCTCGTGGCGGGGGCAGCAGTGTTTTTTTACCTTTACTCAGGATGTTGTGGATCAGTGGGCAGAGTAGAATACTTCGAAGACCTCCTCAATCCCACCGGCACATCTTCCAGTGAGGAAGCAGAGTCTGGGGACTTTGAGTTGGGCTCTCCAATCTCTGGTGCTGAGGTCACTGAGGTGGTCAAAAAGCTCCTCTGTGGCAAGGCTCCAGGGGTGAATGAGATCCGTCCGGAGTTCCTTAAGGCTTTGGATGAAGCAGGGATGCATTGGCTGACACGGCTCTGCAATATTGCGTGGACATCAGGGGCAGTTCCACTGGACTAGCAGACCCGGGTGATGGTTCAACTACAGGGGGATTACACTCCTGAGCCTCCCTTGTAAGGTCTATTCAGCGGATCTGGAGAGGAGGGTTCATCGGATTGTTGAACCTCAGGAGGAACAATGTGGTTTTCTTCCTGGCCGTGGAACACTGGACCATCTCTATACCCTTAGGGGGGTCCTGGGGTGGGAGTTTGCCCAACCAATCTACATGTGTTTATGGATTTGGAGAAGGTATTAGACCGCGTCCCTCGGGGGGCCCTGTGGGGGGTACTCTGGGAGTATGGGGTACAAGGCCCTCTGATACAGGCTGTTACAGTGGGGCAAAAAAGTATTTAGTCAGCCACAGATTGTGCAAGTTCTCCCACTTAAAATGACGACAGAGGTCAGTAATTTTCATCATAGGTACACTTCAACTGTGAGAGACAGAATGTGAAAAAAAATCCTGAATTCACATGGCAGGATTTTTAAAGAATTTATTTGTAAATCAGGGTGGAAAATAAGTATTTGGTCAATAACAAAAATTCAACTCAATACTTTGTAACATAACCTTTGTTGGCAATAACAGAGGTCAAATGATTACTATAGGTCTTTACCAGGTTTGCACACACAGTAGCTGGTATTTTGGCCCATCCCTCCATGCAGATCTTCTCGAGAGCAGTGATGTTTTGGGGCTGTCGCTGAGCAACAAGGACTTTCAACTCCCTCCACAGATTTTCTATGGGGTTGAGGTCTGGAGACTGGCTAGGCCTCTCCAGGACTTTCAAATGCTTCTTACGGAGCCACTCCTTTGTTGTCCGGGCGGTGTATTTGGGATCATTGTCGTGTTGGAAGACCCAGCCACGTATCATCTTCAAAGCTCTCACTGATGGGAGGAGGTTTTGGCTCAAAATCTCACGATACAGGGCCCCATTCATTCTGTCCTTAACACGGATCAGTCGTCCTGTCCCCTTAGCAGAAAAACAGCCCCAAAGCATGATGTTCCCAACCCCATGCTTCACAGTAGGTATGGTGTTCTTGGGATACAACTCAATATTCTTCTTCCTCCAAACACGACGAGTTGAGTTTATACCAAAAAGTTCTACTTTGGTTTCATCTGACCACATGACATTCTCCCAATCCTCTGCTGTATCATCCATGTGCTCTATGGCAAACTTCAGATGGGCCTGGACATGCACTGGCTTCAGCAGCGGAACACATCTGGCACTGCAGGATTTGATTCCCTGTAGTGTAGTAGTGTGTTACTGATGGTGACCTTTGTTACTGTGGTCCCAGCTCTCTGCAGGTCATTCACCAGGTCCCCCCGTGTGGTTCTGGGATTCTTGCTCACCGTTCTCATGATCATTTTGACCCCACGGGATGAGATCTTGCGTGGAGCCCCAGATCGAGGGAGATTATCAGTGGTCTTGTATGTCTTCCATTTTTTGATAATTGCTCCCACAGTTGATTTTTTCACACCAAGCTGCTTGCCTATTGTAGATTCACTCTTCCCAGTCTGGTGCAGGTCTACAATTCTTTTCCTGGTGTCCTTCAAAAGCTCTTTGGTCTTGGCCATAGTGGAGTTTGGAGTCTGACTGTTTGAGGCTGTGGACAGGTGTCTTTTATACAGATAGTGTGTTCAAACAGGTGCCATTAATACAGGTAATGAGTGGGGGACAGAAAAGCTTCTTAAAGAAGACGTTACAGGTCTGTGGGAGCCAGAGATTTTCCTTGTTTGAAGTGACCAAATACTTAATTTCCACCCTGATTTACAAATAAATTCTTTAAAAATCCTGCCATGTGAATTCATGGATTTTTTTTCACATTCTGTCTCTCACAGTTGAAGTGTACCTATGATGAAAATTACTGACCTCTGTCATCATTTTAAGTGGGAGAACTTGCACAATCGGTGGCTGACTAAATACTTTTTTGCCCCACTGTAGGTCCCTGTATGACCGGTGTCAGAGCTTGGTCTGCCTTACCAGCAGTAAGTTGAGCTCATTCCCATTGAGAGTTGGACTCCGCCAAGGCTGCCCTTTGTCACCGATTCTGTTCAAAATTTTATGGACAGGATTTCTAGGTGCAGCCAAGGTGTTGAGGGGAACCTTTTTGGCGGCCTGAGGATCAGGTCTCTGCTTTTTGCAGATGATGTGGTCCTGTTGGCTTCATCAGAACGTGATTTCCAGCTTTCGCTGCAGCGGTTTGCAGCCGAGTGTGAAGCAGCTGGGATGAGATTCAGCTCCTCTAAATCTGAGACCATGGTCTTGAGTCGGAAAAGGGTAGAATGCCTTCTTCTGGTCAGGGATGAGGTCCTGCCCCAAGGGGAGGAGTTTAAGTATCTAGAGGTTCACGAGTGAGAGAAAGCTGGAGCGCGAGATCGATAGGTGGATTGGTGCTGAATCTGCGGTGATGCGGGTGTTGTACCGGTCTGTCGTGGTGAAGAGAGAGCTGAGTCAGAAGGCGATAAGAGTAGATTCGCTCTACATCGAGAGGAGCCAGTTGAGGTGGCTCGGGCATCTGATTAGGATGTCTCCTGGACGCCTCCCTGGTGAGGTTTTCCGGGCACGTCCAACTGGGAGGAGGCCTAAATGAAGACCCAGGACACGGTGGAGGGACTATGTCTCTCATCTGGCCAGGGAACGCCTTGGGATTCCCCCGGAAGAGCTGACCCAAGTGACTGGGGAGAGGGAAGTTTGGGCCTCTCGATTTAGGCTGCTGCCCCCGCGACCCGATAAGTGGGAGAAAATGGATGCATGGATGGATGGATGGATATCAGTCTTTGTGTAGTGAATGAAACTAATAGACAAGTTTCACTTTTTGAATTGAATTACTGAAATAATAATCTTTAATTTTATATTCTAATTTTATGACCAGCACCTGTCTTAGAAGTTTCAAAGTCAATTTTATAACTGAATTTCAGTTCTGTAATGAAAAAGCTTCTGGCATGTCCACAGCTCCATTCTTACTGCTTTGTTGCGCCTCTGAGCTTTCAGGTCCTCCTGAATCCGGAAGACGTTTGCTAACTCGTGGTGCTTCTCTCTCCAGCTGAGGCACTCGGACATCTTTTCTTGCTTCTCCTTCTCTGACAGACGTCTCTGGTCCTCGGCCTCCTGCTGAGCCTGGTTTGCTCTTTTGCTTTCCTCCTCTGCTGCTGTTGCTCTGCGCTTCAGATTCATCTCACTGTGAAAACAATGCTAAGAATCAGTTTCAACAACAAATATGCATGATTAAACTTTTGGACTTTGTTGATCCACTCTCACTTCCTTATAGCTCCAGCAGTGAGCAGCAATGAACATTGTGGCATGAATTCATTAACTGAGCAGATAAGCAGAGGAGCCCTGAGGTGGACCCACAGGAAACAGACTGACTGTTCAAACAGTCATTAGTTCAGTCCTTTTGCTAGGGCTACAAGAGCATGGCTAGACCAACCGGCAGTGCAAACACTTTTGCTTTTACTACAATTATTGCTTCAGTCTATATTTGTAGGCTAAGAATGGTAAATGACCTGTATTTGATATAGCGCCTTCTAGAGTCCCGGACCCCCCCCCCCCCCCCCTCCAAGGTGCTTTAGAACACAATCAGATATTTACCCATTCACACCCTGGTGGGGACGAGCTATACCACAGCTGCCCTGGAGCACACTAATGGGCCATTCCCATCTGTACCGGGTCGGCCCGGGCCGGGTAGCCCCAGTCGGCCCCAGCCTGGCCCGGTTGATTCCACACATCCTTGTCTTAAGCCCATGTGGGCTGATTCTACCCACCAATCAGAGGCTTGCTCTAATGGAAGGTGTGAATGGGCTGATTCTACCCACCAATCAGAGGCTTGCTCTAATGGAAGGTGTGAATTTGCTGTCAGCAGTGGGTGTGTTGGCCCTGGTCGGCCTGAAGCAGACCCCCTCGAGAAGAGGGCTGAGAATGAGCCTTGGTTGGCCCGGAAAAATACCAGGCCACCCAGATATGTAAACAACCTACGCTACCCGGCCCGGGCCGACCCGGTACAGATGGGAATGGCCCATAACAGAGGGCGCCACCGGTCCCTCCGACCAGCAGGCAAGGTGGGTTAAGTGTTTTGCCCAAGGAAACAACGACAGCGACAGACTGAGCGAGCTTCAAACCTGCAATCTTCTGATTAAGGGGTAAGCATTTAACTCCCGTGCCATCGTCGCCCCAAGGATAGCCATGATCCCATAAAAAAGCCCAATTTCTCCTGCTGAAATGTATTTTGGAGCAGTGCATATAGCACCATTGTTTATGAATCTGATACTGAGCAGAAACTGATTGCATGAACAAATGATGTGCATAAAATGCTGCACAAGACAGGTGCAGTGCATTCTTGGTGAATCTGGACCTTAAATGTGTTATTGCCTCCACAAAACAGCTGATGGCATAGAGAACAAGTTTGCATTTCTTTCAACAAACCAAACCAACCTCTCCTTAATCTGAGCATTTTCTTGGGTGACTTGTCTGAGCCTGAGTCTCAGATCATCTCGGTCTCCCTCCAGACTTTTGTTCTCCTGCAGCAGGGCTTGCTTCTCACCAGAGACTCGGTCCAGCTTCAGCTTTGTTTCAAAGTAGTTCTTCTCTGCTTGTGCCAGTGAAAGCTGCAGATCGGTGTGCTGCAGAAGGAGGAGGTGGGTGTCAGAGATCATGACTGATTAGATTTCACTCACTGGTGATGCATGATGTTTACGCCTGAGGCTAATTCAGGGAAAATAATTCTGATTACAGCGAGCATCCGAAAACCCCACATCTGTTCTGTCTAAAGGCAGCTCCACATCAACGTATCATTATGAAGATGATCGTTTTACATAACTACTTCATATTTGTTCCTCACTATGACCCCACCCAGTTCTTTAGATTAATCTGCCATCATTTACCCCTGATTTTATTTCAGACATGCTGCAAATACTGCTAGTTGTTTCCGTTAATTATACAAGAAAATACATTTTCTGTCCAGCGATTTAATCCACATTTCACATCTGTTTTAATAGAAAGCATCTAAGTTGTATCCTCCCTTGCCCAGGGCACAAAGGTGCAGATCTGCTTATGTACCTCCTTTTTGAGCAGCTGCAGCTCCTCACTCAGCTGTCTCCTGTCAGCCTCAGCTGTCTCCTTGTCCCTCTGACAGCCAAGGGCCCGAGCCTCAGCCAAGGCCCTGCTCTTCTCAGCCTCCCCTCTGGTCTCCTCCGCCTCGGCTGCAACTCGAGAACATAACGTCGCCCTCTGCTGGCTCTGATGCAGCGTCTGCTTTAGCTGGAGACAAAACAGGGGGAGGGGTGAGTAAGCTGATTGTTTCAGGAAACTATAGAGGCCTGCCTTTGTTTTTGTCTGTAACACAACTCTGTCAGCTTTAGTGCATTCAGAGATGTAGCACACTGAACGATTTTAGTGTCTTTAACTAGAGTTAGTGTAAAAAACTGGTGAACCCCAGTTTCCCTGCAGACGACCTTGAAACTAATGTGTAATGGCTGGGGATCAGTGGGAGTCATTTTTATGCTGCTCTGTGACAAATAGCAACAACCAGAGAGAGAGCCAGGAAAGTGGAGCCCAATCAACCACTCATTCAACTGAAATCAATTGAACTTTGTACGTTTACTTTGTGTGTGCATGTGTGTGTTTGTGTGTGTACTTGTACAAATATCCTGCTTAGGACCAAAACCGGCATATTCATTAATCTTCTGGAGACCGATGGGCCTTATAGGACCAAAATCCAGTCCTAATAAGGCGGACCCCTGTTTCAAGGTGGGTGGTGTTTAGAGGTAAGATGTGGTTTGGACTACACTGGTTAGGGTTAGGCATAAATGCAGCTACTAAAATGAATGGAAATCCACAAAAATAAACAATCAATGATGAACAAGAGTCTGCTTCTAGACCTGCAGAAAAGGGACACACAACAATACAACAGGAGCAAACTATCACTGCGTCAACCTGATGAGGAAATATAAAATCAACATTGTTTTACTGAACAATCGCCATAATAAACCATAGTGCATTTAGTGCCAACCACATCCTTAAGACATGTGTTGAACGTGCCCAAGTCCATACTTATGAGAGCACCATGTGAGCACCTGTGTGTGTACACGCGCTTGTTTATGTAAGGTTTCTCTATAGGAGCGTCCAATAGAGAGTGTGAGGGGCCACAGATCTGCCCCCAAAGACGTGTAGGAGATAGAAGGAGCTCCAAGTCCCAGAGATCCAGGAGTTGCCCCAGAGCACAGGAACCCCGGGGGGACTGCGACCAGAAAAGCCCCCGCCCCCTCGAGAGGCGCAGAGGATTGCCCTGGGGGCCCACAACCAGCAGCCGGCAGAGCCCCGGGGGATATCAGCGGCAAGCCCACAGGCCCGCCCGCACCCTCCCACGCCCAAGCCGGCCGAGCCCGGAACCCAGCGACCCGGAACCCAACGACCCGGGACCCAGGGGCGACCAGCCCCGCCGGGGACCCAGTAGAGCTCAGGGACCCAGACCCCACCAGGCAGCCACCTGGATTTATCAGTCAGAGTCCAAAAATCTTAAACCCCCTGACCCAGGAGCCGCGAACACTCAGGCAGACCAAGGCACCACACTCCACACCAGGTGTGACGGGTGAGGAGAGTCGAAGAGAGTCAAAGGTCATATAATATTGATTCTTGACAATAATAAACTATAATGAGTGTTTGTCAGCTGTTTCATACTCGTTAATATCTGTTTGTCATGTCTGCGTCTGTGACTTCCCCATGTGTCTCCTTATGTCCTCCATCCCTCTTTAGATTCCCCTTTTGTTGTCCTCTAGCGCCCTCATGTGTCCTTTGTCTGCGTCCATTATGTGTCTTAAGTTGGTAGTCCTTTAAGTCTATTCCTCCCAGGTCTTGGTCTCATTTACATTCTGTGTCCTTGTAGTCCCCAGCTTCTTTGTCCCCAGCTCTGTGTGTGTAGTTCTGATGGTGTGTGTGTTAGTCCTTCCCGCAGCCTCTTGGTTTAGTTTTGTGTCTTAGTGTTTAGGTTATTTGGCCCTCCTCTGTTTCTGTTTGCCCATTTTGATTATTAGGTTCACCTGTCTTCCCTCCATCCCTCACTTCACACACCTGCCGCCATTTTCCCTAATCACTTCTCCCTGTGTATATAAGCTCTGTCTTGTCTGTGTCTGGTGTCGGATCATTGTCGTTTGTGCATGTTCGTTCGTCCTGTTGCTCCCAGTCTACGATTAAACATCTTTTTATTTTTTCATCCGTCTGCCTGATCTTCTGCCTCCTGAAACCCACCACCACACATGGTCTGCCATCTCCACCCGCAGAACATGACACTGTTCACGTAACGTAGCTTAGCGCGTTAGAGAGAAAGAGAGAGACATCTGTCATCCAAGAGAGGGTGGGTAGATCTGAGCCAGTTCCGACCCAGAAACCAGCGTCCCTGGTCCAGTAGGAATTTTTTTAAAACATCCCCTTCTGGAGGTTGGGGTGTGGGGGTTCTGAGCTGGTTCTGATCCAGAAACCAGATTCTCTGGCCTGCTAGGAGTTTTTTAAGCTGCCTATCTTCTTCTGGAGCTCAGCACAGACCTTCCTGAGCTGGATCAGACACTGATCTGGGCTCTAGGAGCTTGCAGGTATTTTTCAAAACTCTGCCACGGGGCTCTTGAGGCCAGCACAGACTTCCCTGTTCTGGTTCTACTCAAATCCCCTCGTGGATTTCTGAGCTTCTTAACTTCTCCCAGCCTGAGCAGGGAATGTGTGTGCGTGGCCAACTCCAGCCTGTTGTCTTAAAGTGACAGAGCCCTAAAACGGCTCATTCTGGAAGGTACGGAAAACGTCAAGAATCAAACTGCTAAAATTGCTTTTTGTGAGAGGGGTTTAGGGCAAAAAACATTTTTCATATTGATTATAGAACTCTCCTCCTTGAACCGTCACCTTATCGTGGTGGAGGAGTTTGAGTGCCCTAATGATCCTAGGAGCTATGTTGTCTGGGGCACTTAGTGCCCCTGGTAGGGTCTCCCATGACAAATTGGTCTTAGGTGAAGGGTGAGACAAAGAACGGTTCGAAGGATCTTTCATGGCGGTTAAAACGAAGAGTCGGAGTACCCGGCCCGGAGGGTTACCGGGGTCCCACCCTGGAGCCAGGCCTGGGGTTGGGGCCCGTGAGCGAGCGCCTGGTGGCCGGGCTTTCGCCCATGGGGCCCGGCCGGGCCCAGCCCGAACCGGATACATGGGCTCGTCCAACTGTGGACCCACCACCCGCAGGAGGAACATGAAGGGTCCGGTGCAATGCGAATCGGGTGGCAGACCAAGGCGGGAGCCTTGGCGGTCCAATCCCTGGACAAGAAAACTAGTTTTTGGGACATGGAACGTCACCTCGCTGGCGGGGAAGGAGCCGGAGCTTGTGGCAGAGGTTGAGCGGTACCGGCTAGATATAGTCGGACTCACCTCGACACATTGCATTGGCTCTGGAACCCGAGACCTGGAGAGGGGTTGGACACTCTACTTTGCTGGAGTTGCTCTGGGTGAGAGGCGGAGGGCTGGGGTTGGCTTTTTGTTAGCCCCGAGACTCTCTGCCTGTGTGTTGGGGTTTACCCCGGGGGACAAGAGGGTAGCTTCCTTGTGCCTTCGGGTCGGGGAACGGGTCCTGACTGTTGTTTGTGCTTATGGGCCAAATATCAGTTCAGAGTACCCACCCTTTTTGGAGTCCCTGGGACGAGTGCTAGATAGTGCTCCATCAGGGGACTCCATTGTCCTGCTGGGGGACTTCAATGCTCACGTGGGCAATGACAGCTTGACCTGGAGGGGTGTGATTGGGAGGAAGGGCCCACCTAATCTGAACTCGAGCGGTGTTTTGTTATTGGACTTCTGTGCAAGCCGCAGTTTGGCCATAACGAACACCATGTTCGAACATAAGGATGCCCACCGGTACACTTGGTACCAGGGCAGCCTAGGTCACAGGTCGATGATAGATTTTGTAGTCGTATCATCTGACCTGCGGCCGTATGTTTTGGACACCCGAGTGAAGAGAGGGGCGGAGCTGTCAACTGATCACCACCTGGTGGTGAGTTGGATCAGATGGCAAGGGAACATGCCGCGTAGACCTGGCAGACCCAAACGCATAGTGAGGGTCTGCTGGGAACGCCTGGCAGAAGAACCTGTCAACTCCCACCTCCGGCAGAGCTTTGACCACGTCCCGAGAGCAGTGGGGGACATTGAGTCCGAGTGGGCCTTGTTCCACTCTGCGATTGTCGAGGCGGCTGTTGCTAGCTGTGGTCGTAAGGTGGCCGGTGCCAGTCGTGGTGGCAACCCCCGTACCCGCTGGTGGACACCAGAGGTTCGGGGAGCCGTCAGGCTGAAGAAGGAGGCCTACAGGGCGTGGCTGGTCTGTGGGTCTCCGGAGGCAGCAGACAGGTACCGGATAGCCAAGCGGGGTGCAGCAGTGGCAGTTGCCGAGGCAAAATCTCGGGCGTGGGAGGAGTTTGGTGAGGCCATGGAGAAAGACTATCGATTGGCTCCAAAGAGGTTCTGGCAAACTGTCCGGCGCCTCAGGAGAGGAAGGCAGCAACTCGCTCACACTGTTTACAGTGGGGATGGGGAGCTGCTGACGTCAACTGATGCTATAGTCGGACGGTGGAAGGAATACTTTGAGGAGCTCCTCAATCCCACCAATGCGCATTTCGAGGAGGAACCAGAGCTGGGAGGCCTGGGGATGGACTGTCCGATCTCTTTGGCAGAAGTTGCTGAGGTAGTCAAACAACTACACAGCGGCGGAGCCCCGGGGGCGGATGAGGTTCGTCCTGGGTATCTCAAGGCTATGGATGTTGTAGGGCTGTCATGGTTGACACGTCTCTACAACATTGCGTGGTCTTCGGGGGCAGTTCCTAGGGAGTGGCAGACCGGGGTGGTGGTCCCCATCTTTAAGAAGGGTGACCTGAGGGTGTGTTCCAACTATAGGGGGATCACACTCCTCAGCCTCCCTGGAAAGGTCTACGCCAAGGTACTGGAGAGGAGGGTCCGATCGATAGTTGAATCTCAGATAGAGGAGGAGCAATGTGGTTTTCGTCCTGGCCGTGGAACTGTGGACCAGCTCTATACCCTTGCAAGGGTGATGGAGGGGGCATGGGAGTTTGCCCAACCAATCCACATGTTCTTTGTGGATTTGGAGAAGGCTTATGACCGTGTCCCCAGGGGCACCCTGTGGGGGACGCTCCAGGAGTATGGGGTGGGTGGCTTTCTGTTAAGGGCCATTCAGTCCCTTTACCAGAGGAGCGTGAGTTTGGTCCGCATAGCTGGTAGTAAGTCGGACCTGTTCCCAGTGAGGGTTGGACTCCGCCAGGGCTGCCCTTTGTCACCGGTTCTGTTCATCACTTTTATGGACAGAATTTCTAGACGCAGCCGTGGTGTGGAGTGTGTCGAGTTTGGTGGCAGGAGAATCTCGTCTCTGCTTTTTGCGGATGATGTGGTCCTCCTAGCTTCATCCAGCTCTGACCTTATGCTCTTGCTGGGTAGGTTCGCGGCCGAATGTGAAGCGGCTGGGATGAGGATCAGCACCTCCAAATCTGAGACCATGGTTCTCGACCGGAAAAGGGTGGCTTGCCACCTCCGGGTCGGGGGAGAGGTCCTACCTCAAGTGGAGGAGTTTAAGTATCTCGGGGTCTTGTTCACGAGTGAGGGTAGGAGGGATCGGGAGATCGACAGGCGGATTGGTTCGGCGTCTGCAGTGATGCGGACGCTGAGCCGATCTGTCGTGGGGAAGAGGGAGCTGAGCCAGAAAGCCAGGCTCTCGATTTACCGGTCGATCTACGTCCCAATCCTCACCTATGGTCATGAGCTTTGGGTAATGACCGAAAGAACGAGATCGCGGATACAAGCGGCCGAAATGAGTTTCCTCCGTAGGGTGGCCGGGCTCAGCCTTAGAGATAGGGTGAGGAGCTCGGACACTCGGGAGGGACTCGGAGTAGAACCGCTGCTCCTCCGGATCGAAAGGAGCCAGTTGAGGTGGTTTGGGCATCTGGTCAGGATGCCTCCTGGACGCCTCCCCGGGGAGGTGTTTCGGGCATGTCCTGCCGGCAGAAGGCCCCCGGGTCGACCCAGGACACGTTGGAGAGGTTACATCTCCAATC
This sequence comes from Nothobranchius furzeri, assembly GCF_043380555.1. NCBI lineage: Eukaryota > Metazoa > Chordata > Actinopteri > Cyprinodontiformes > Nothobranchiidae > Nothobranchius > Nothobranchius furzeri. The sequence goes on along the minus strand of NC_091744.1, from coordinate 50,671,019 downwards.
TGGTCCGGGAACGCCTTGGGGTCCTGCCGGAGGAGCTGGTGGACAAGGCCGGGGAGAGGACGGCCTGGAGCTCCCTAAATGGGATGCTGCCCCCGCGACCCGGACCCGGATAAGCGGAGGAAGACGAAGACGAAGACGAAGAAGATTATAGAACTGTTATAACTTAGAAGAAAGTCATAATATGTCCCCATTAAATAAGATTTGGTGACTCAAACTGTTGCATTAAAGAACAGACAATGCATTTGTTTTTATCGTGTTTTTGTACCTCTTAGAGCTTTGAAAACAAATCAACATGGACCGCTCCCATCATCACCATGTACTGAGGGTCATGTGAGGGTGTGTTTTAGTCTGTTGATTGATTTGCTGTTGGAGACCATGTGCAGTGTACAAACAGACCTCCTTGACTTGCATCTGCAGCTCCTGGTTCAGGTTCCTGAGGTTCCTCATGGTCAGCTCGTTCTCCGAACGCATCACGATCCGCTCCATGTGGATCTCATTTGATAAGTACTTGTTTTCCTTCTTCAGGTCTTCACATTCCTGAGGGAAGTGGATATCATCGGTGATGTGTGATAAGGAGCAAAAGCTGCTGAGTTTTATTTAGAAAATAGAAAATACATAAACGAATAAACTGATAAACCTTCAACTTCAATAAATCTCTATTTCAATTATATTCTTCATTCCATCCATTAGTTGACTTTAATCTCCCTACAGATTTAAAGCCATTTGTGTTTCTTGATCCTAACTACTCTGAAGCTTGAGGTGCATTCCAGACTGGCAGTAAGACGTCAACGCTCATCCCGCGGGTCTGGTTCACAAACCAGCATCATCTTCAGGACTTCTGCTTTTCTGTGGCACCTGGAGCAAATGAAAATCTCAGTAAAACCACAGTAACCTTTGTGAGGAGACTGAGACCTCGATGGCCTCCGGCTCAGAAGCAAAAGCCTGCAGATTGTTTCAAACACGAAGGCTGTCAGCTGTTAGGAGACTCTGCTCTCTCTCGTCTGAGAAGTCAGGATGACCTAACCCGGAAAATCCTGAGGGAAAGCAATAATGGGATTTGTCTTTCTGGAATGTTGATAAATGATTTAGCTGTGTTGGTACTGCCATCGTGGAACTGCTATTAACAGCGTATCCCGATAAAAGCCATGAAACCGTTCATCATTGGCATTCTCTGATTAGGAGGGATTCAGCTGGAGATAAAGAAACATTTAAAAGTTGTTTTTTTTTCTGTTAGTGTTGAGAGAAACAGAAAACTCTCAGAATGTTCAGACTGGAATCTCAGTTCTCACCTTCCTTTTTCGGACCAGCTCTCCTTGGAGGTGATTCAGCTGGAGGAATGAGCCACCAGAGCTGATGGCGCTGATGGGCCGGACCGCCCGCATGGGCCGCCTGGGGGTCCTGGGGAGAACTTTGACCTCTTCTGTGATCCCATACCCAAAGCGCCCACCTCGGTTTAAGCCACTGCTGCTCATGGAGAATGACGTGTGCAAGCTGTCGTCTCCTGAGGGCTTCCCGGCTGTCTGCAGGTCCGTGTGGGACCGGGACCTGTTTGGCATGTCTACATCTACAGGTCACAGCTCCACCAGAATGTCTTCGTTGTTTTTGTGAGGCTGCTCACAAAGACAGAAGACAGCTTCTTGTTTGTCGGTCCACCGACCATCAAACTGAACGGTGTTCTCAGTTTCATCTGGAGTTCACCGGGTGTATCAGATCACCAGCCAGGGCTCATTTATTAGTCATGAGGTAATGTGATCGCTCAAATGTGTGTGGATCAGAGCCAAAACATTCCATCTGCCATGGAAAAAGGAAAACTTCGGTAGCAGTTAAGAAATAAAAGACTTCTCAAGAAATCTTAAAATATTTATTCAAACGAAATATTTATTATAAAACATGTAAAATATTTTACCTGAGAGCAAAAATCTGAATTATCTTCAAAAAGTGAATTTGAATTCAGTTGTTTTAAATACACCAGTTCATTTTTGAAGCACAAAACCAAAACAAAGTTACATCAGGTCCAGATTCAAGCCAGTCTTCTCAATACAAACAAGACTAAGCTAATGTTTCAAACTCTAAGTATGTCCTCAGGGACCTCTGCTGAGGGGAACATCAATTCAAGTTTATTTATATAGCGCCAAATCACGACAAGAGTCGTCTCAAGGCACTTCACATAATAAATATTCCAATTCAGGTCAGTTCATTAAGTCAATCAGTAATAAGTTTCCTATATAAGGAACCCAGCAGGTTGCATCAAGTCACTGACTAGTGTCTGCGACTTTACAGCAATCCTCATTATAAGCAAGCATTTAGCGACAGTGGAGAGGAAAACTCCCTTTTAACAGGAAGAAACCTCCAGAGAATCCTGGCTCAGTATAAGCAGCCATCCTCCACGACTCACTGGGGATGGAGAAGACAGAGCAGACACACACACACACACACACACACACACACACACACACACACACACACACGCACACACGCACACACGCACACACGCACACACACACACACACACACACACACAGACATACACGCACACACACACGCACGCACGCACACACACACACACACAACATATATACCAAGTAATGTGTCTATAGTTATATTGTGATTTCTTAGTAAATATTCTATTTGGTGAGAGATAAACTTTATTGTATTTATCCTAGTGGATCTATAATTAAACGAGTAAACTAGTAGTAGCACATCCAACGTCAAAGAGAGTAAAATGTTATCAGGAGAGGGAAAATGATTAAATGGTTAACAACAGTGTTCAAGCCGATGGCCCCCTCCATGAGGCCACCACAGCTCAGCAGAACATCATTGTAGCTTCTTCTGGGGAGAAAAACACTTAGAGAAAAAATAAAGTTAACAGCTGAAATTGCAGAAAATAATACAGTTAAAGAGCAGATGGTAGAAAAAAGTAGCCGAGTGTGAAAAGTGGTCAGTGTATCCTCCAGCAGTCTAAGCCTATAGCAGCATAACTACAGAGATAACACTGAATAATCTAGCCTTTTAGATGGAGGCATGTTGGAGTCAGGGCAAGGGAGAGCCGTCTTTACCGACTGTACACTCCACCTCCCTCTACTCCCCCACTTGTCCAGATCTAGAACAACATCAGATTTTAACCATAGGCCCTATCAAATAAAAATTTTTTAAGCCTAGTCTTAAAAGTAGACAAGGTGTCTGCCTCACGGACTAACGCTGGGAGCTGGTTCCACAGGAGAGGAGCCTGATAACTAAAAGATCTGCCTCCCATCCTAATTTTAGATATTCTGGGAACCACCAGTAAACCTGCAGTCTGAGAGCGAAGTGCTCGGTTAGGAACATATGGAACAATCAGATCACTGATGTATGATGGAGCTTGATTATTAAGAGCTTTATATGTGAGAAGGAGGATCTTAAAATGTATTCTGAATTTAACAGGTAGCCAATGTAGGGAAGCTAGGACAGGAGAGATATGATCTCTCTTTTTAATTCTCATCAGAACTCTAGCTGCAGCATTTTGGACAAGCTGAAGACTTTTAACTACATTCTGTGGACTTCCTGAGAGTAATGAATTACAGTAATCCAGTCTTGATGTAATAAATGCATGAACTAGTTTTTCAGCATCACTCCTGGAAAGGATGCTTCTAATCTTAGCAATATTCCGAAGGTGGAAAAAGGAAATCCTACAAACCTGTTTAACCTGGGATTTGAATGACATGTCCTGATCAAAGATAACACCAAGGTTCCTTGCTTTGTTCTCGGAGATTAATTTAATGCCGTTCGAGTCAGGTGATTGGCTAAGCAATTTCCTTTTCTGGATTTCTGATCCAAAGATGAGAACTTCCATCTTGTCTTGATTTAAAAGCAAAAAGTTTAGAGTCATCCAATTTTTTATGTCCTCAAGACAAGCCTGTGATCTACCCAACCGATTAGGTTCATCAGGGTTAATGGATAAATATAACTGAGTATCGTCAGCATAACAGTGGAAGTGTATCCCATGCTGTCTAATGATTTTACCAATTGGGAGCATATATATAGTAAAAAGAATTGGTCCAAGCGCTGAACCCTGTGGTACTCCACAAGTAACCCTGGAGTATGAAGACGATTTGTCATATACATTTACAAAATGAAATCTGTCAGACAGGTAGGATTTAAACCAGCCTAACGCTGTACCTTTGATCCCTACAACATGTTCAAGTCTTTCTAAAAGAACATTGTGATCAACTATGTCAAAGGCAGCACTGAGATCTAACAAGACTAGAACAGACACAAGATTCTTATCTGAGGCCATGAGAACATCATTTGTAACTCTCACTAACGCAGTTTCAGTGCTGTGATACTCTCTAAAACCAGACTGAAATTCCTCAAACAGAGCATTAGTGTTTAAATGAGGTCAGAATCATAGAGGTGGTCCTTGGTGTCAGTCTCGATGACTGTCTCCTTCTAGCCCCACAGAGATAATCTTGTGAAGAAACTCAAATTCAGAAGGGGCTGCTATTTTTAAATAATAGTGTTCTTCTTTTGAGGTGATAAAACATTTTTGTCTGTTCTGGAGGAGACCATTTGTACATGAATGCCTCAGCACAGTGTCTTCGTAAGATTGGTGTGGTTCATCTTGCCTTGCTGAGATTCATTAATACCTACACCCTTCCTTCCCCCTGTGTAGTCTGGGTGTCATCCTCGACAGCACTCTGTCATTCAAAGCCCACATCAACATCATTCGCTCTGCCTATTGTCATGATCTCTGTGTTTTCCTGTCTCCCTGCAGCAGCAGTAATCTAGCTGATTTATTCCACCTGTGCTGCTCCCTATTTAAGCACCTGGCTCCTGCTGCTCAGTGCGAGATCGTCAGCTATCCTGTTACAGTCATTCGAGCGTTTGAACCTGTCTGTCTGTCTGCCTGCCTGCCTGCCTGCTCATTACTGACCCCTGCCTGCCTAACTACGGAGCCCGTCTGCCTGTTGCCCGACCTCAGTCTGTCTGACCACGGAACCCGTCTATTGCCTCAGTTCCAGCCTGAATCTGAGTACTCACCTTCATCGGCGTCCCTCACCACTGAACAGCGCTGCTGTTTTCAGAAGGCCACGCCACCCGGAACTGACTCCAGCTGGTCCCGATCGCTTTAACAAGGCCTTAAATAAACTCTTTAAAACTTTCTGTGTTTGGCTGTTGTTGGATCTGGCTGATCGTCACTAGGTCTGACCATTACACATATTTTCACTTATGCAATACTACTCAGTCATATTTAAGTCCACGGGGTTGCCGTCATTCAGTATCAGCACATCTAAATCGATGAGGAGCAGAGTTTTACCCTGAAGATGGTGACATAATTATGGTTTTGGGCTGAAATATTAAATTTAAAGTAAGTTGCACAAAACTGCCAAAATAATGATTACACATGTGTACAGCACTACTAGGCAGTCGTCATCAGCAAAAAAGTTAATTTAGGCGTTACTCGCTGTTCAAGATAGCCTGGTCTGCCAGACTCGTCCAATGTTTCATTCTGAACAGAGAACTAGGAAGCATGGAGCTGGTCAGGCTACTGGTTAGCAGCAACGGATGTAAATGACAAAGTGAAAGAAAGCTGATGATACAAAGGAGATAGGCTGCTTTTGGTTTGTGTGCAGTCAAGCAAAGGTTTGCTGTGGAAAAACAGAGGAACAGGAAAGGTGTACCACTTTTCTACAAACCTGATAAAGCAGAGGTTGTCAACGTCTAATAAGCACGTTTTTGAGGTGTTCTGTAAAAGTAAGCTCCTTTGTTTAGTTTCCTGTTCCTTTAAGCAAAACCTGTCATATTTCTGGTAAATCCTCCATATTCTCCGGACCAGACCTGGACGTGCTTGTTTCTGCTGACCAGCTGTTCCTACCGGCGATGGATGTGTGGACTGGGACAGGTCATCAGGCAGAGCTGACCTCGGTGTTCCTGTTTCCTCCACATCTCACTGGGTATCAGGCAGCACTGTCTCAGCACACTCAGCACAGACTCCTCATGTTTACCAGCTTTATGTAGACCTCACAGAACAACATGGCCAGATTTTACTGTTTGACCCTTTTTCTCATCCTCTCCAGTCCTGCTTTGATGCAGTTCTCTGAATCCAGTCTGAGTAAAGGTAAGAATTTGCTTTAAATCTACTTTTTCCAAATTTGATCTAGTGCTTCCATCTCTACTGTTTTGTGGTACGTCACCTTTGATGTGATCAGCTCACATTCTGCTTCCATATTCTGACAAAACTGAAACTAAATGTACAAATGAGTTTCTCATTGCAAAACTAGATGATGTTTTCTGGATGCTAACAGTATTTATCTCCTCTAACACCCCTGTGAGGCACATAAATCATGCCTGTTGTGTGCGTTTATTTCTTTTAACATTCTAGAAAAACATCAGTAAAAGTTATGAATAATTACAGCTGTAGTAGATGACTTTCTGAAAGGCCTCTGTTAAAAAATAGTGTTTACATCTCTCAGCACCGATAAGCTAACGGCTAGTCCATGTGCAGTCGAGATCAAAGTGTTTTGCCACCATCTTGAATAGTTTAAATCTTTTAAAATTTAAAACTGCTGTAAATTTGACATAATGTGATTATTTACAGAGATTAAGTGTGACAGTGTGAGTGTCCGGTCACTGTATCCTGATTGATCATGTGCCCTGGCTACTTGTCCCTTTGGCTGACTGGTCAGCGTGCATGACTCTCACCTGGGAGTCCGAGAATCGCATCCTGCCCGTGCCCTCGTTTCTCCACCTTACCACATCAGTATAAAGACAGCAATCTCCAAATGTTCTGAGAATAATACAAACAGTAGTTACCATAAAAAGATCCAATAATACACTTTGCAAAAACAATTTCTTTGTCACTCTTGAGACTTTTGGTGTCTACTGTGGCACTTCCTGTTCATCCAGAGGTCAGGTCCTGTCGGAATTCTGTTATCTTCCTGCAGCAATGACCACCATGTTGAGGTTTATAACATGATATGACATGACCTGCTATACAATTTATTTGTTTAATCTGGTTCAAACTAGTCAAAAGTTTATCAATCCTGCTGGACTTTAAAGGATCACTTGGAGCTTTGGCTTGCTTTTGGCACCCCACCAAGTACATTTTAATTCACCGTCGTAAAACCGAAACTGAAACTCTCCTCCTCGCTGTGCGTTTGTTTTTAACACCTTATGGGCTCAACACACGGGAGGCAACTTCGCCTCTCCTCCATTCATTTTAAATGAGACATGTGCGACAAAGCAATAATAGCAGGTCTCTCTCCGTCTAAGCGAAACGTGAAAAACATGCAAGTGAAATTTTGCGCTCGTACATGTGTCGTGCACAGGTGAGCCAGCAACGCAGTCCCAGAAAGTTAAAAAATATTAACTTTTCATTGCTGTTGCTCAGACAAGGATTAATCAGCATAGGTTTCATTGACTGACCAATGAGCAAACAGGATGCTTCTCTGTACATCTCCGGGCAAACATGAAGGAACAGTTGTTTTCTGCTGCTGATCACAGTCGTTTGTCGCCTGCTGTGTGTCGAGCTCTTTAGTCTAATTGGCTCGACACATGGGAGGCGACCCGCGGCGGCGGCCAGCGGCAAAGCCGTCTACGCGTTCTGTTCCATGGCAAAATCGAATCTTCCGTTGTTATGTTTGGCTGTGTCACGTTGGAGGGAATTAAGGTTAATTAAGCGGTTCAGAGTTAAAAAAAGTGGTAGGTATGATGTTTCACAAGGTGCTGCTAGAGTTATCTGAAATCTTACTTCTGATTTTACTATATAACCCCCCCCCCCCCCCCCCCCCCCCCCCCGAGAATGGGTTCTTTGGTAGAAATATTGTTAAGTTCTGGAAAATCCGTCACAGCAAGTATCAACCTCTCCTTCATGTTTGCTCGGAGATGTACGCTCATTGATCAGTGAATGAAACCTCCGTTGATTGGTCCACGTCCGAGCGACAGCGATGAAAAGTTGAAAATATTTCAACTTTCTGGGATAGCGTCGCTCGGTCGCCTGTTCATGACACGTGCACGAGCGCAAAATTTCACATGCATGTTTTTCGCGTTTCGTTTAGTTGGAGGGAGACCCGCGATTATCGTTGTCGCACATGTCTCATTGAAAATGAATGGAGGAGAGGCGATGTTGCCTCCTGTGTATCGAGGCCATTACTGCTGAATGTCTCTTCAGCTTTCATTAGTTTCTGTAGGAGTGGTTCATCACCAAATCGAACAAATCAGCATTGCTCATGATCTAAAATATGCAGGAGACAAGCTGGAAGAAGACTCCCACGATAGCATGTCGGCTCGGCTTTACTAACAGAGTTCCTGGTAAATATGACCAAGATTCTGAAAGGAGGAATCATGTGACCACGGGAAAAGGCTGTTCCATGTCAGCAGAGCGCTGGGTGATCACAGACATACATTTTATTATACAAGTTTTAAGCGGCTAGCCGACAGGACCACAGCCAGGAGCGGCAGCCGGATGGCAGGCAATGCTGCTCAGTGGCTGTCAGGGTCTGTGCTGATCTGAGGACTCGATGTTATGTGAGGATACCGAGACCTTGGACAGAGACAAGAAAGCGTCCATAACTGTGTGTTTGTCCGGTAAAGCAGGTGTGTGCTAAGGTGAGTGTATGATCGGTAATGGAACGAGGCATAATCACAAACATATTTAGAAGCATACAAACCCGAGGAAATCTAAAACATGGACAAACAAAACATACAAAAGTCGTAGCTACTGACAATCACAATAGGATGATTGTTAGACCTGTATCCAGTTTAAACCCATAATTGTCTCAGAGCTCTCGTGATTCACAAAAGTTCTGATGTTGCCTCATGTTTGGCCTCTATTGTGGTCAGATGCTCTTTTTCTTTTTATTTAAAATATCAATATTTTCTTTGTTTTGAGGCTCCACTGTGATAATAATAATCATCATAATAATCAAAGTGTTTTTATTGAGTTTTCAAAAAGCATATCATTCACACAGAAAAGCTCGAACTCAAGTCCTACAACACAATGCAAGATAAAACTATACCCAGACAAAAAAAAGAAAGAAAAAAAAAGGGTGGGGGTGGGGGTGGGGGGGGGGGGGGTAAAAAGTTGCCAGTTATGGAGTAGACGGAAACTCATCTTCAAAATAGGAAATGAAAGGCTGCCAGACCTTAGAGACTTTTTTGGTGTTGCCCTGAATAGTAAATCTGAGATGTTCTAATTTGAGGTGTGCCATCACTTCTTCCAACCAGCGTTTGTGGGATGGCGGTGTTGCCTTTATCCAGTTAAATAGAATCAGTCTCCTGGCCAACAATGAGGTAAATGCTATTGCCGTCCTCTGAGAGGCTGTTAGCCGAGTTTCCCTCGGTGCCACACCAAAGATGGCTGTCAGAGGCATTGGTTCCATGTCTTCATTATAAATGAGTGAGAACGTTCTAAAGATGTTAGCCCAAAAGTCTTTCAGCTTGGGACAAGACCAAAACATGTGGCATAAGTTGGCTGGCACCTGTTTACATCTGGGGCAGGTCGGATCGGACCCCTGGTACATTCTTGCCAGTTTCTCCTTTGACAAGTGGAGTCTGTGTAACACCTTGAACTGTTATCAATCCATGTCTTACACATACAGAAGCATAGTGTACTAGATCTACTGCCCCTCCCCAGTCAACCTCTGAAATGTCCAGCCCCAATTCTTCCTCCCATTTCCTTCTTACGTTGTCCAGGGAGGGGGAAGCCACATTCTGAATGCTTGCATATAACATGGAGATTGGACCCTTAGCGGTCAGATCTGTGCCCATCAGCTCATCTATCCATCCGCTTTGTGGAAGCTCGAGGGAGGGGCTGAATGACTTTTTCACAAAGTCCCGAACCTGGAGATATCTGAAGGAGTCCTTTTCCAGTTGAGCAGCAGACATAAAAGTACCATTTTTAAAAAGATGTTTGAAGCATTCCACCCCAGCTCTGTGCCATTCCCTAAAGGCTGTTCCCCCAAGGGCTGGGGAAAACAAGTGATTTCCATAGATGGGAGCAGCTAGGAGGGCATTCCTTTTTCCAAAATGTAATCTGAATTGAGTCCAAATTTTCAAAGAGTTAGATATCACCGGGTTATTTGTGTAAAGATGTTTGCTCAAGGGTAGAGGAGCGCAGACCAGGGAGCGCAGGGACACTGGGCTAGAGACATACCTTTCCATATGAACCCATATTGGGGTTTCATCCTCATCTAACCCTTTGACCCAAAATAACAACTTATGTATATTAGCAGCAAAATAATAGTGCATGTAATTCAGCAGAGCCAGGCCCCCTTCTTCTTTCTGTCTCTCCAGAAACTCTCTTCTTATCCTGGGGACAGTTTTTTTTTCCAGATAAAGGCAGATGTACATTTTTTCAATTCCTTAAAAAATGATTTAGTAATGAAAATTGGTATCGTCTGAAATAAATAGAGGAACCGTGGCATTATATTCATTTTAACAGAAATTATCTTCCCTGCTAATGATAAGGGGAGCGATGCCCACCTTTCCATATCTAATTTTGCTTTGTCCAGTGTAACCTTAAAGTTATTGTCCAGTAAATCTTTATATTTACTAGTTACATTAACACCTAAATATGTGAATTTGTCCTTATGTATTGCCAAGGGATAGGCCCGGAAAGAAAGTTTCCTCGCCTGTTTATTAATGGGGAAAAGAACACTTTTGTCTAAATTAATTTTATAGCCCGACACCCCCCCCCAAAACCCTTGATAATACCAAGTGCCTCCGGGATACTAATGTCAGGGTTTGACAGGAAGAGGGGGAGATCGTCCGCATACAAGGATAGCCTATGATTTTGCATCCCCCTTTGTATCCCCACCAATTCAGCAGCCTGTCTCAGCTTTATCGCAAGAGGTTCAATTGCCACATCAAAGAGCAGGGGTGACAAATGGCACCCCTGTCTTGTTCCCCGGAGTAGAGAGAAGGGTTAGATATGATATTATGTGTTCTCACCCTAGCCTGGGGGCTCAAATAAATTATTTTAATCCACAAGCAAAATGTTGGACCAAAGCCAAATCTTTCAAGAGCCATAAATAGATAGTAATATTCTATTCTGTCAAAGGCTTTGTGGGCATCAAGGGATATCACAATCTCTGGTACATTGTTATCTTCAGCAGTATATATTACATTGAACAGACGGCGGAGATTGCTGGAGAGTTGTCAACCTGTAACAAACCCTGTCTGATCAGGATGTATTTTCTTATTTATAATAAGCTCAATTCTAGCTGCCAGAACTTTAGTCAGTATTTTATAATCACATCCAAGTAAACTTACTGGGCGATACGACTCACATTTAAGTGGGTCCTTATTCTTCTTAAGGAGTACAGAGATCAAAGCTTGCGACATTGTTTGGGGCAAAGCTTTTTTATCAAGAGCTTCCATAAATACTCTGCAAAGCAAGGGTATCAGTTTGGGAGCAAATGCTTTGTAAAACTCACTTGGGTAGCCATTAGGGCCCGCCGCTTTTCCTGTCTTCATACTCCGAATTGCTTTGTCCATCTCCATGGTCGATATGGGTTCCTCCAACCTATCTCTATCAGCTGCCTCTATTGGTGATATTTCAAGGTTTTAAAAAAAAATTCTTCACTCGGTCCCTATCATTTATTTCTGAGGTGTACAAGTCCTCATAGAAAGATTTAAATTGATTATTAATACCCATCTGATCTATAATTTTATTACCCATATTATCTCCTATCTCTACTATCCTACCAGCAGTTGCTGATTGTTTCAGTTGGTAGCTCAGGAGTTTACCAGCGCGCTCTCCATGCTCGTGGAGAACTTGGCTTAAGATATGAGTCCTCCTCATGCTGACTTGTCAGGATATAATATTCAGTCTGGAGCAGAATCCTTTTTCTATGCAGCTCCTCTGATGGAGTCATAGAATTTGCCCGGTCAACTTCTTTTATTGCTTTCATTAATTCTGTGGTACGTTTCATTTTTCTTTTCCTTTCACTAGCACTGTATGAAATGATTTGTCCGCGTATATACGCTTTCAATGATTCCCATAAAGTGCCACTGCTTATATCAGAAGTATCGTTAAGATCCAGGAAAAAAACTATTTGCGAATTAATGAATTCTTTAAAATCCTCATCAGCCAATAATCTACTATTAAGGCGCCACATCCTCTGAGGTGGTGTATACTCAGGGAATTTAAGTTTCAGTGTGACCGGGCAATGGTCAGATAATACTATACCAGGGTATTCTACATTCATTACCATAGGGGTCAATTTATTGTCTAACAAAAAATAATCAATCCTAGTATAAGTTTGGTGTGGCGGGGAATAAAAGGAGTACTGTCTGGCAGTCGGATTTGCATATCTCCATGGATCGAATATACCATATGTTTTACAAAAGGAATTAATGCATTGAGCAGATTTACTTGACACATTAAGTGTTGGGCTAGAGCGGTCCATAGTTAAATCTAGGACACAATTCAGGTCTCCCCCCAAAATCAGATTATGTGTGTCCAAATTAGGTAGAAGTGAAAACAAATCCTTAAAAAATTGAACATTATCCCAGTTGGGTGCGTATATATTTGCCAACACTACCGGCATATTGAATAATTTCCCAGCTACAATAACATATTGACCATGTTTGTCTTTTATGGCAGATGTTTCTATGAATTGTACATTCCTGTGTATAAGGATGGCCACTCCTCGACTCTTACTATCAAAATTTGAATGATAAATCTAATTACCCCCCCCCCCCCCCCCCCACACACACACACACACACACACACACAGTTTGAGGTGATCCCTGTTTAACAGGTGTGTCTCTTGCAAATATACTATCTCTGCTCCCTGGTCTCTTAAATACGAAAGATCTTACTCCGTTTTGCCGGCTTATTGATCGCCCTTACGTTCCAGCTCATCAAATTTGTGCCCATTCTGCTCACATCCATGTTTGGTGCCATGCCAGGAGTCCCCAGCCCAACATGCCCACTACGCTCCTATGCCGTCCACTATCTGGATCACACCATGAGGATCTGGCAGCTAAAACAAAAAAAATAAAAGGGGGATGTCTGGGGAAAAACGGGGAAGCAACACACACACATATACAAGTAACATAACACAATACATATATGAACTTGAACCCAAACGCAGTGATCTTTAACAAGCACTCTCGTGGCCAGCCGGTCCACCTTCTCCTACACACCAAGCCTACCGTGTGTGGCTCCGAGCAAAATATCCCATGGTTCCAAAAATATAATATCACCCCAGTAGGGGGAGCTTGTAACAAAAAAAAAACCTTTGAGAAGAAAATACAGTAATGCAAAAATAACTTGTACTAGTGGCGGCCCTTTAGCTCCCCCTTCTTTTCTTTCATTAATAGTATAAAGCAGGGCCACAGCATTTCTTAAACTAAATATTCAAATGTAAAGCAAGAGAATGAGATATTACTTTGTCAGCATTGTAAAATCTAACCAACAATATCTTTCCTAAGAGTTTTAAGTCCTTACACCAGTGTAAACCTTATACTTAGCCAAACTCAGACCAGCCCATACACTTCACCCAGAGTTCAGTGTCTTCTTGATGAACTCCATGGCTTCTTTTGGGCTCTCAAAAGTTTCCGTTTGTCCTCCCTCTGGTGTAATCACCAGTGTTGCCGGGTAACGGAGCCCATATCTCACCCCCCCCCAACCCCCCCCCACCCACCCACAGGTACGCTTGAGGTTCCGTGCTTCTTTGGAGGCTGTTCTCCTGTCGTTTACTTCCTGGGTGTAGTCTGGAAAGATGTGAATCTGTCCGTTCCGACCTTCTGGTGTTCTCTCCATTTCCCTCGCCTTCTTCAATATCTCCTCCTTCTCCACATAGTAGTGGCATCTCACCATGAATGCTCTCGGTGGAGCCCCGGCTCCGTCTCGTCTCGCACCGAGTGTTCGGTGTGCTCGGTCAAGCGTCGGTGTCACTAATAGCCCCAGTTTTTCTTTCAGCAGTCCAGCTATGAACTCCGATGGCTTCTTGCCTATCTCAGCCCCTTCCCTTAGCCCCACGATGCGTATGTTGTTGTGTCGCGATCTCGCTTCGAGGTCTTCACTCCGTCTCCTCAGCTTCAGTATTTCCTTCTCCATTTCCTTCAGTTTCGTCTCCATGCTGGTTATACTATCAGACTGGCCGTTCAGTGTGTCATCCACTTCTTTCTTCCGTGCTTCCATCTCGTTAGCCAGACTGATGTTCGACTCTCTTATCAGCCTCACCTCCTCACATAGCAACTCAAATTGAGCTTTAGTGTTATCTTCCACTGTCTTAGCCCACTTTTCCATCTCGGCTTTTGCCTCTGTTCTTCCTTTATCTATTTCCTCTTTGCATCTCATGATCTCGGTTTTTGTCTCATCTCTGTATTTTGTAATCCCAGCATTAGTTTTTTTGATCTCAGACATCATGTCTTGAGTCCACTGAGGCATGTCGTCGGTGTGTGCTGGGCTAGCATTAGCTTTGCTAGCCGCGACGGCAGAATTGCTGTCCGCGTGCAACTTTTCCATGCCGGCACTTGTCTGTCGGTTGGACATTCTCTATCCTAAATTGCCCCGTGAGCACCTTCGTTCACTTCAAAGCACGAATAGCAGTACACGAGCTCCTCAAAAATGGTAACAAACTGACATTATCACTATTTTGACCACTTTTGCACGGAGCCTCCGCACGCACGTCCTCACATGGCCAAGCACATCCGGAAGTCCGAGGCTCCACCATGATAAACACGTTACAATGAATGCTAACAAGGTATAGTGTGATGGGAGTGGTTACATTTATCAATTTATCAATAAGATGTGATATTCCATTTAAATATGAATTATACATCTTATTGGTCTTTGAACATTTTACCTTATGTTCTTTGGGCTACCAGGGAAATGCACACTTCATATCAATACAGACAGAGTCAAGAATATAGTTTATAAAAATGAATTTAATTCTAAACAATGTCTGTCAGGTTTGGTGGCAGAGCTGAAGCGTGGCTGAGAAGGTCTGTTGCCCAGACGCGGAGTGGTGGAGATAAACAGTGTGGTTTAGATCCTTAAGGTTAGGTTTGAGGGCTGGTAAGCCTGGGAACTCGATACAAAGTCTGGTAGGAACGATGACAGAGTAATGAATGAATGCCGGCACTTCCGTTTATAGTGTCGGCGTGATGACATCGGCGGCCACGTAGGTGGCGGGAATGATGGGAAGTGGTGGCGAGAATGCCGGGAAATGGAGTCAGCTGGAGGAGTTTGTGACAGACCGGGTGGATCCGGAGAGCAGCCGGGAGGCGCAGACGGTAAGTGACTGGATTGATGACCCTGAGGACAGGGAATGGACCCAGGAAGCGAGGAGTGAGCTTCCTGGAGCCAGCCGGCATCCTCAGATTGGCGGAGGGGAGCCACACCTGGTTGCCAGACTGGAAGACGGGGCCAGGCCGGTGGCGGCGGCGATGTTGACAGGCATACTCCTTGGATTGCTCCAAAGGCCTTTGGAGGGAGGCCAGGAAGCGTTGAGTCAGCAGAATGGTCAGAGGCTCCGGGGGGTTTGAATCTGGAGCGAAATGCCGAGAGAGAGCGTCCGCCTTGAGGTTCTTGGAGCCGGGCCGGTAGGCAATATGAAAGTTGTACGGCTCGAAAAAAAGGGCCCACCGAGCCTGACTAGGGTTGAGTTGGTGGGCAGTTTGTAGATGGATGAGATTCTGGTGGTCGGTCTAGATCAGAAAAGGGTCGGTGGTCCCCAAGAGCCACTGCCGCCATTCCTCCAGAGCCCATTTTATTGCCAGCAGTTCTCTGTCGCCGACCCCATAGTTCTGCTGTGTGGGGGAGAACTTCCGGGAGAAGTAGGCTCATGGGTGGAGCTTAGAGTCCAGACCCCGTTGCGAGAGGACGGCCCCCGCTCCCACATCAGAGGCATCCACCTCCACGACGAAGGGCCGGGTTTGGTCCGGGTGGAGGAGGATGGGTTCCTTAATAAAATGCCCGACCAGCTCATGGAAAGCACGGACAGCCTCTGCAGTAAGGCAGAAAGGGCGAGGCTGGTTGGCGGTTTTAGTGAGTGAGGTCAGAGGCGCTGCGAGGGAGCTGAAGTTGCGTATGAACCTCCGGTAAAAGTTCGAGAAACCCAGGAAGCTCTGTAACTGCTTCAGGGTCGTGGGTAGAGGCCACTGAGCTACTGCCTGAACCTTCTGAGGGTCCATCTTCAGGCCCCGGGAGGAGATGGTAAAACCCAGGAAGGAGGTGAACTCCTGGTGAAACGCACACTTCTCCAGTTTGCAGTACAGCCCATGATCCAGAAGGCAGGACAGAACAGCCCGAACATGCCGGTTGTGCTCTTCGGCCGTGCGGGAGTAGATGAGGATGTCATCTAGATATACAAAGACCCAGTGACCCAACATGTCTCTTAGCACATCTGTAATAAACCACTGGAAGACGGCAGGGCTGTTGCAGAGGCCAAAAGGCATCACTAAATATTCATAGTGGCCAGTGGCCGTGATAAACGCGTCTTCCACTCCTCCCCCTCCTTGATACGGATCAGGTTGTAAGCGCTGCGCAGGTCCAGTTTGGTGAATACGGCAGCTTGGGTGATGGCGTCCAGGGCAGTGCCCATGAGAGGAAGAGGGTGACGGTCCCGGATCGTTATCTTATTTAACCCTCGATAGTCAATGCCAGGCCGGAGATCTCCCTCCTTCTTCTTTACAAAGAAAAACCCTGCTGCACCGGGGGATGTAGAGGGACGGATGAACCCCTTCTGGAGGGCATCCGTTATGTAATTGTCCATAGCCCGGGTCTCCGCCAGAGAGAGAGAGTACAGGCGACCCTGAGGGGGTGGGGTGGGGGGTGGGGGTGCCGGGCTGGAGCCTGATCTCCAGGTCATAGGTTCGATGAGGAGGCAGCCTGGTAGTGGGCTCTTTAGCGAAGACCTGAGCGAGGTTGTGGTATTGAGGAGGAACGAACGTCAGGTCTACGTCCTTGGGTGGAGTTACTCCAGTCTGCGGTGAGGGGGAGCCATGGTGGTTCTGGCAAACCGTGCCCCAGGCCGGGACCTTGCTGGTGGACCAGGAGATGTGAGGCTCATGACTGCAGAACCAGGAATGACCCAGGATGAGTGGTGTAGCCGGAGCCTGGATGACCAGGAAGTGGAGGGTCTCCAGGTGTTGGTCAATAGTCATGTGGAGACCCTGGGTTCGGTGGGTGAGAGGGTACGGCATGATTGGCCGGCCGTCCACGCAGGTCACAGGGATGGGTCGGTCGAGGGCAGTGAGGGGTATTTTGAGCTGAGTAACCAGTCCTTGATCGATAAAACACTCTGCGGCCCCAGTGTCTAAAAGAGCCTCCAGTCTGGTCGGACCTTGGTCCAGGTGGAGGGAGACCGGGAGAGTGGTGCGGTGTGGAGCCGGAAAAGTGGAGACTCCGGGCGGGACAGCCCCTACTCTGACCCGGAGGGACCGTTTCCCAGTCTTTTTGGGCACGTGCCACGGTGGTGACCCAAATCCCCACAGTACGCGCATCGTCCCTCCTGATAGTGCCCTGCCCGTTCCTCAAGGGGGAGATGTCCGAGCTGCATCGGCTCCTCAATCGGTTGGTGAGCCGGACGACGGGGTGACATTCTGGTGTGGATGGGAGCTGACGTGGTGCTCGGCCTGTTCAGGATGCAGTGGTCCAGCTGGAGAGCCAGATCCACTGCCAGGTCCAGGGAGGTTGGGGCCTCGTGTCCGATCATGCCCTCCCGGATTCTAGGTGACAGCCCCTCCAGATAAACGGCCTTTAGGGCGGCGTCATCCCACCTCAACCGAGCGGCTGTCATCCGGAAGCTAGAGGTGTACTGACCTGCCGTCTGGGAGCCCTGGCGAAGCTGAAGCAGCCGAGTCTCGTCTGAGACCTTGCTGCTGGGGTGAACAAATGTCTTTTTCATCTCCTGCACAAAAGTCTCATAGCCATTGCAGGCAGGAGATTTTTGATTATAAAGAGCCGCTGCCCATTCACCGGCTCGCCCCATCAGCAGTGAGGTCAGCAGGGTGACACGAGAGCAGGAAGTGGGGTAGTGTGCCGGCTGGCACTCAAAAGTCATTGCCAGGGTCGCTAGCATGCCCTCCGGGGACCCCCTGGTTCCGTCCCACTTATCTGGAAGGCTGAGGCGTGGCTCCATTGGCTAAGAGACGGCCGAGGTCCGTCGTTGCAGGGCAGTAGTAAGCTGGAGAACTAGCTCGGTGAGTGACTCGATCTTTGTGGCTTGGCGATCAGTTACGGCACGGAGCTGGCTCATTTCTGCCGTATGCTGATCCATAGCTGCGCGCAGTTGAACCACTTCAACACGCAGACAAGCGAACTCCGCTGGGTCAACTTGGGACTCTGTCATCCTGTCAGGTTTGGTGGCAGAGCTGAAGCGTGGCTGAGAAGGTCTGTTGCCCAGACGCGGAGTGGTGGACATAAACAGCGTGGTTTAGATCCATAAGGTTAAGTTTGAGGGCTGGTAAGCCTGGGAACTCGATACAAAGTCGGGTAGGAACGATGACAGAGTAATGAATGAACGCTGGCACTTCCGTCAATAGTGTCGACATGATGACGTCGGCGGTCACGTAGGTGGCGGGAATGATGGGAAGTGGTGGCGAGAATGCCGGGAAATTGAGTCAGCTGGAGGAGTTCGTGACAATGTCACTGAGGCAATGAATGAAATGATTGATGTAAGCTTAGATGTTACTTAGAAAAACCTTGTTAAGTATCTGAGAAATTTGTGATGTCTGGGTTGTAAAATCAGTCTGACTGTATAGTTTAACAAGCTATCCATTATTCATAATGGTGGCTTTCAAGCAGATAACAGAATACCTCTCACAAAACTGTCTGCTTGACCCTTACCAATCTGGGTTCAAAAAGTGCCACTCCACTGAAACTGCTCTGTTAGCAGTGATGGAATCCTTAAAAGAAGCTAGAGCGACTGCCAAATCCTCAGTGCTTATCCTGCTCGACTTATCGGCTGCATTTGATACTGTCAACCATGGCTTCCTTTTGTCGACACTCTCTACCATGGGCATCGCAGAGAAAGCACACTGCCTGGTTTGAATTGTACCTCACAGGACGATCATTCAGTGTATCTTGGCTTGGACAATCCTCTACCGTGCGCCATCTTGCCACAGGAGTACCCCAGGGCTCTGTACTAGGACCTCTTCTCTTTGCCATATACACCACCTCACTGGGTGAGCGATCACATGGCTTCTCCCACCACTGCTATGCAGATGACACCCAGCTCTATCTGTCATTTCCACCAGACGACCACACTGTCTCTGCACGAATATCAAACTGTCTCTCTGACATATCAAAATGGATGAAATCCCACCATCTCCAACTCAACGTCTTTAAAACTGAACTACTTGTCATCCCAGCAAAACCATCCATACAGCACAATATCTCAATCCAAAATCTGTGGCTCTTTCAAAGGTAATTCGAAATCTGGGTGTTGTGATTGATGAACACCTGACCTTTAAAGATCACGTTGCCTCTGTTGCTCATTCATGCCGCTTTGCGCTGTATAACATACGAAAGATCTGACCATGCCTAACAACATGCTACCCAGCTCCTGGTGCAATCTACTGTCATTTCCTGCCTCGATTACTGCAATGCCCTTCTAAATGGTCTTCCAGGCAGTACTGTGAGACCTCTTCAAATGGTCCAGAACGCTGCAGCGCGTCTGGTCTTCAATCAGCCAAAAAGAGCACGTCACCCCTCTATTCATTGAGCTCCACTGGCTACCGCTAGCAGCACGCATCAAATTCAAATTGTTAACACTAGCATATAAAGTCTGAGATGGTACGGCTCGCATCTACCTGAATCCTCTTGCGAAGGCTTACGTCCCTACCCGGCCGCTCCGGTCATCACAGGATTGTCGGCTAGCAGTGCCTACACCACGCTCAGGACAATCCAGACTCTTCTCATGCATCGTTCCACAAATGTGTAATGACCTACCAAGCACTACCAGAACAGGGGCTTCCTTTTCAATTTTCAAGAAACACCTGAAGACCCTGCTCTTCAGAGAGCATCTTCTTAACTAGCACCCTCCCTGCACCCATCCCCCCTCTCTACCCTCCACTCCTTGTTCCCTCCTCTCCATGATTGATGTCAAGTTGTTGTATTGTTATTGTTAGCCTCAAAGGCAACATGCCGATTATCACTTGTAAGTCGCTTTGGACAAAAGCATCTACTAAATACATAAACAGAAACATAAATAAAACCATCCGACGCCGGTGTGCAGGTCTACGATACCCTTGTTAGAGGCTCTCGGTGGTCCGGAGGAAAGGCAGCCAGGTTGGTGATGTCACTGGATGGATTGGCTCTGGTCGTAGTTCCCTTTGAATTCAATTACCACCGGCCATAAGATGCTACCAGGGTCTGCTAGCATGATGTTCCAAGTGTGATGAGTTGTTGCATCTGAACAGCTTGCAAGTGTTGCCAAGAAGCTTTGACCTTGGGCAAAACAGAGGATGGTTTCTTGTGCTTTGCTTACCCCGTTAGTCAAACCGGGAAGCTGGTTTAGAACTGGTTAGTTCAGGAAGTGAACATTACTAAAATACCTCAGACCTTCACTTAGGTAGGGGGTTTATATTCTTAATGTGAAGTAAAATCTTGTTAAACATAAATGTTAAACATTCATAATAATATTATTAATGTGTGAGTATACTGATAGATTAACATTAAATGCAACATTACTAATCTGGTGTTATTTAAGATCTGAAATGTCCATTCAACAAAATATGATTACATAAAACTTAAAAAAATTATAAAGTCATTTCATGAGCTAGGAAATATAAACTTTGTTCAAAGAGGATACTTAAGAGCTCCTGCAGCTTTGATGACTTCTGACATACCACAGGATAAGTTAAGAATATTGGGTCAAGTTCATAGACTTCGTATCGGCACCATGGTGTCAGATTGACCAATATGAAGAATATTTTTGGTCATACTGATGAAAACCTTGGCCATTTTATACGCTACAGGTGTAAACTTGGATTGCGTAAAGCGTTTTTTAAAACAATTGAAAAATATGAAAAAGTTGCATAGTTTCCCTTTAAGGTAATTTTTGTAAACAAGAGGCTGCTCAGGGAGCCATCTACAACAGGTAAGATGGTAATTATTTATGAATTTTACACAGAAGTCTTTCAAAATGGTCATAACAATAATTAACTGCTATTTTTTAAGTTTAGTGTCTTGATAAACACTCATTTAGAGTAATCATTGTAAAAAAGAGAAACTTTGCAACATTTCAGTTGTGCCTCAGACTCACAAACCCACCGGAGTCTTCATGCTCATCGATGGAGGGAAGTATACCTTGAACTTCAGCGATGCAAGAGCTGCCTGCCTATTTCTGAATGTCACCATGGCAACCAGGCATCAGATGGAGCGAGCAGTCCAGCATGGCCTGGAGACATGCAAGTAGGCTGAACTACGAATATACAAAGTCAGATTGTTCACATCAGACTTAAAATAGCCAACTGAAAATGTTTCAAGTAAACATCTACAAAAATGAACAATGTGCAGAGACGGAGGTGTAAATGATGCTTCTCCTGCCCTTTGAAGCAAAACTATCAGGAAAATGTAGCTAAAAAGAAAAACTTTTATGGCTCTTGTGAAACCAACTTCTCTGGCCCCACTGTAAGTTTGTAAGGGTAAAACAAAGACGGGAGATCAAACGTATCCATTACATAATCCAGCCTACTTTTGAATCAGTTTTTCAAGGCAACATTGGATTGGATTAATTTGATCCGGATGGAAACTTTTCAGAATCATCAAATCTGGATAACCAGCTCAAACAGGACAGGAAATCACAATGTAGAACTGTAGATATGTAAAGAGCAACAAGTAGAATGGCCAGCGTGGGTCAATATAAGTTTATTTTTATTTGAAACGAAAACACAGATTTAAAAAAAATAACTAAAAACAAGAAAACACCCACACCATCCTCTTCCAGCAGTCCGCTCATCTGAGACCTACAACACAAACACTGTATGAGGATATTTTTAACAAGTTTCAAATATAGATGTATTGAATAATAAAAAAAAAACTTAATGTCATACATATATATATATATATATATATATGTATATATATATATGTATATATATACATACATATATATATATTAACACTTCGGAACCCAAATTAAAAATTAGTCTGATTTCTTACCGATTGGCTGATGGACACTACCTCTCCGAGTTGAGGCGATCCTTCTGGGTGTGGACTAATTTCTGTAGTTTAATCATTATTCTAATCTATTGCTTACCTGGAGCCATGTTTATTCTTTATAACAGGCAGACAAAAGGGCCAGACTTTAACATCATGTCATCCCCTGCTCTTACAGGAGGGGGCCTCTGAGAACTTCACTTCCTCTGTGTCTTTCTAATGAAGGGTCTCCCACACATAAGGTTGTTGGAATACAGCCTACAAAGCTTGAGACTTTTTCATAAATGTTATCCCATGAACAGACGGCTGAAGCCATGTCTCTCTTAAGGAAATCTTTTTAACATCCACTCTTTTTTTTCTCAATAAATTTAAAGTGGTCTCCAGTACAAATGAACGCCTTGTGAGATGTTTTCTATGGGAAAAAAAACTCTGGCACTCCTATTTCAGGACGTTGCAGTTAGCTGGAGAAGTGGGGGCAGAAAACAGCAGGATCTGGTGTCCTATTCATTAATGTCTATTGGATTCTAATATCGTTACCCTGCAGTGGCGGCTGGTGAAAAATATTTTTGGTGGGGCTGTGCTATTTTTTTTAAAACAAACTTGTGCTTTTTGAGCTTTGTGCACAACTCCACTATTTCCTGAATTAAGCACAGCTCTTTTATTTCCTGTCTTACATCATTGGACAAACTGATTAATCCAGGTGTGTCTGACTATTGGCACGCTGCCTTGCGGACCAAGGTTGAAAAATACTGCATTAAATTGCACATAAAATAACACGACCATAAATGGTAAATAGGCAATGCAAGAGGCAAGTAACAAAAACATTTTGTTTAATTTCAACATTTGAGTGAACACGAAAAATTATGAGCAGGTCACTGTTACAGTAATGGTAGTAAACACTACTTAGACAAAATGCCAGAAATTTACACTGTTAAGACTTATGGAAAGTGGAAACACTTTCATAGGAAATAATGTCATCAGTATCCTCTTACAAATGTCATATTTCCCACTTTTTGGGACAATAAAACATTTCTGGTTCTCATTGAGATGTGTTTACTTCAAATGTAAAAACATCTCATTGAGAATCAGAAATGTTTTATTGTCCCAAAAGCTGGGAAATTTGTTTGCTGCAGCAGAAGTGTAACAAGTAAAATGGAATCAGATTGATGTATGTACAAATTTACTTGAAATACACATTTACATGATTAAATATGTATAATAAGTATGTGTGTTGAAATGAGTTTTTACAGTTATTGCACATTAAACATGTTATTAAACAAATGTCCCGGGTTGTGGGACAACCAAGGATTTCTGATTCTGATTGTCTTGTTTACAGAAATGTAATGTACAGCTTACCTCTGCACCCAGCTACTGTTCTCCCTGTCCAAACGTCCTCCGTTTCTTTGTTGGCTGCTGCACTGATGCGCTGCATTCCTCAGTCAGAGAATGAATGGAGTCCCCAATAAGACACAAGTTCCACATCCACCTTCTGTGGATCCCAGCCATTTTGAATAACAAACACAGAAAGCAAAATAACGCATTAGCGTGATTGCATCCAGCTAGCCACTGCTTCCTGGTGTACCAATTTTGGGAGAAGCGTCGTGTGTACAGTTTACCCTTCTCCTTGTCCTGTTGGCTTATCTTTACATCGGGCTGATCTGGTCCAAGCTCTTTGACATTAAGTTTTTCCACCATAGTTCTCCTCTCGAACGGATACTGGAGAAGAGACCGAACTGAATTCAGTGGCTGCTGAGATCCGGTATCCATGATATAGGCGCACTGGCGTCCATGTCTACGTCTGCGTCATGACCGTCACGAGTCACGACCAAAAACGTGCTGGAGTCGAGACTCTCCGAGTTCTATCGAACACCAACGAAAGCCTTGGCGGTAGCTCGATCGCCCATCATGCTTCTGAAACGTTCTGAAACAACGTCGACGCTGATTGGATACATTCCCATTCCTACCCTTTGATTTTCTTGTCAGCAATTGGACAACTGGTCCCGTCTTGTTTGGGCGATTGAAAAACAGCACACAGCCTCCACCGCTCGGCAGAGACCGGCAGAGGTCGGCAGAGACCAATATATATATATATATGATTTATTTTTGTTACAAAACACACAATTAACTTAGAATATGTGATTATTGTTAATTTTATTTATTTATTTTTTTAAATAAAAATTAAAAACACAGGGGAAACTGGGAGGGCGGCGCCCTATTGCCCTCTACTGGCCAGCTGCCACTGTTACTCTGATTGGCTAACAGCAACATCAGTCTTCCACTGCCTCCGTTTGCTTTGCAGCGTTGTGGCAAACGCCAAAACACAGTTGTTTTTTATTTTGAAAGGATTTACAGGAAGTGATTCTACTAACTATTGTAACTTTATTAAGAGCAGTTCCCTAGATCAGCGTTTCTCAACCCTGGTCCTCAGCGCCCCCGTCCTGCATGTATCTCTGATGCCATACACCTGACTTAAATGAAAGAGTGATTAATAGGCTTCTGCAGCACTTGATGTCATCCTAAAGAGGAAATGCAAGTCTGTGAACCAGGTGTGCTGTAGCAGAGACATGGAAAACATGCAGTACAGGCGGGCGCTGAGGACCAGGGTCAAGAAACCCTGCCCTAGATTCTCAATCTCCTCCTCATTCTTCTCATTAATATTAATATTCACAAGAGGACAAAAACATCAGGATTGTTTCCAGTGTGTCGAGGAGGAGAGAAGAAAACGGCAGCAGCCACAGAGTTATACTCTGACTTGAGCATGTCGCTAAATTGGAGTTAAATGAGCTCCGACTACTGAGCGGTTCAAATCTCGATTTCTGGACTTCAAAGTCGGCAAATCGCTGAGTAAACTCAGCGCTTAGAGGAGTTTTAGGATTGACCAGGACTAGAGTTTAATTCTAGCCTTTCACTGCTGGAGGGCATCAATTCCCCCTTCTTGCTTATGTAGGGAGCCAAAGTCTTCTCCCTTTCCAGTTGGCTCATGGGCCCCCAGAAGAACAAAAAAAAACATTGTAAGTGTAATGAAATAGATTACAGTTATTTAATTAGCCAAAAGGCGTGGGATTCCATAAGAAATATGGAATTCACCTTACAGATCGCAGGGTTATTTAAACCAGAAGATTAGAACTTTTTATTGCAGAGATTAGATAACGGCTTCGTATTCACTCAGAGACAACAGAAGAGAGAGAGTCAAGTTTAAAAGTTAAAAATTTTATTACTAACAAATTAAACTAGACTGACTTTAAAACTAAATATATAGTGTAACTAAAATGGATGAGGCAGTGAAGGGATGATGTGTGATGTTAAATCAGAACCAACAAATCCAAAGAAGCGATTGTTCTGACGGGAACTGAAGATGTTGTTTTCGCATTAAGCTTTGGTTCGGAAGTTCAGAAACACATGAGACACCATCATGCCGGTCTACCTACCCTTGGTGGAAGTCCTCTGTAGATCAGGAATATCGAGGTCCAGTGAACCCTCTCTGGAACCGAGCCGGTAGGAAAAGCCGCGGTTCTGATCAAACCCATCTTGAGTTACTTCCGGGTACACGAAAAGTTATTGGCGTCTGGTGAGACCCAAGCCGGGGTCCGGATGGTTGAGCTTTTGTTCTGAAAGCAACTGCTGCCGTTGTTGGAATAGCGAAAAAATTTTCAGCTTGCCGTTGTTCTTTCGTTTGTGTTGGGTACACAAAACTAAACAATCAATGATGAACAAGAGTCTGCTTCTAGACCTGCAGAAAGAGAAAAACAGAAAATAAATAAATAAAAAAGGGACACACAACAATACAAGAGGAGCAAGCTATCATTGCGTCAACTTGATGAAGAAACATAT
This sequence comes from Nothobranchius furzeri, assembly GCF_043380555.1. Lineage (NCBI taxonomy): Eukaryota > Metazoa > Chordata > Actinopteri > Cyprinodontiformes > Nothobranchiidae > Nothobranchius > Nothobranchius furzeri. The sequence goes on along the minus strand of NC_091744.1, from coordinate 50,645,092 downwards.
AATCAACATTGTTTTACTGAACAATCGCACGATAATAAATCACAGTGCATTAAGTGCCCACCACAGCCTTAAGACCTGTGTTGAACGTGTCCAAGTCCATACTTATGAGAGCACCATGTGAGCACCTGTGTGCGTTCATGGGCTTGTATGTGTAAGGTTTCTCTATAGGACCGTCCAGTAGAGAGTGTGAGGGGCCACAGATCTGCCCCCCAAAGACGTGTAGGAGATGGAAGGAGCTCCAAGTCCCAGAGATCCAGGAGCTGCCCCAGAGCACATGGAACCCAGGGAGACTGCAACCAGAAATGCCCACGCCCCCTCTCGAGAGGCGCAGAGGATTGCCCCGTGGGGCCACAACCAGCAGCCAGCAGAGTCCCGGGAGATAACAGCGGCAAGCCCACAGGCACGCCTGCAGCCTCCCACGCCCAAGCCGGCCGAGCCCAGGACCCAGTGCCGCGGGACTCAGGGGCGACCGGCCCCGCCAGGGACCCAACTGAAACCAGGGACACAGATCCCACCAGGCAGCCACCGGGAGCAACCACACAGATGCCAAAAAACTTAAGTCCCCCGAACCGAGGAGCGCCAATACGCAGGCAGTCCAAGGCTCCACACTCAACAGCAAATGTGGCAGGGAGAGGGCAGGCGAAGATGTGTAGCAGCACAAGAAATCCGAGGAGAGGGGAGGAGTCCAAAACGCCACCTGACATATACAGTCATACACACTCCCCCCCTCATGCTCCCACATACACATACAACCTAATACTTACAAAAATTATTACTAGACACCCACTCATGCACAAGGAGTGCAACCATCACCGGTTCCCAGAGTTTGCCCCTTTCGGCTGGGGGTGATTATGAGCAGGCACCCCCCGCCCAACGCCGAGCACAGCAACCCACCACCCCAGACCCCAACATGACGGCCAGCTCCCCCTCCTAGCCTCCAGCCCCGGGAAGCCAAGCAACAACAGAGGTGTGCTAAGACCCCTATTCTCCCTCCGCCTGTGCCAGTACAGTGTTAGTGCATGTTGATGAGGTGTATTCCATGGCTGTGGTGAGCGGGCAGTACAGGCATCATCTGGCCAGCGCCAGCTGATGCCCTTACACAACCCCACATCCCCCCACAGCCCTCTGTGTCTAACTGCTGTTTAAAATTGGAAGTGGGCACCAGCTCTCGGGATGAGGCTGAAAGATCCCCTTGCCAAATGCCGTTGAATGTGCTCACTCCCAAGGCCCCAAGTGTGTGTTTGCATGGAATGTCATTGGTGGAAGCGTTTAAGGTGCAAATAAAATTGGGGGGCAGGTTGCCACAGGAATGCGGAAATGGGATCCATACCCACACCCCTGACATGTCCACCCCCCAAGGTCCTATGTGCATGTTTGTGTGATGATGTGAGGGAGCAGGAGGAGAAAAATGTCTGGGGATGGGGAGGAATGGCTGGTTGGTCTAAGCCCTCCAGGGAGCCAGGTCCCCCACTGGCCCCGATAGGCACCTCCATTCCCAAAATGGCCCCCAGGGCATGGAGACCCCAGCCCATCTAGCCAGGGCCCAAAGCAACAGCATCGCAGAGCCCTACGGAGTCCGAAGGCACCAACCCAGCCCCACCCCAGCAGACTATCTACTCCTATCCCTGCATTTGCACAGCTTCCAGAATATTTCAGACATGAGACATCCATGTAAGGTTGGGTCCCCCCCCCTTCCTGGACATCCCCCTCCCCCATGATGGGACAGAGTAGTTATTATTCCAGAGGAGCCAAGGTCCACTTGAGGCCCTTGAGCCTGGGCCATGCACTGCCACTTGTTCCTGCCTTCTTCCCAGCAGCTTACGAGTCAGGACCTCATCCCCAACTCCCCGCACAGATCCCCACACGGGGATAAAAGAGCTATTTTCTAATCCACTTTGCCTTACGCCCTTAGCCTGGTCTGCCAAACTCGTCCTCTGTTTAATTCTGCACAGAGTCTGGTAACTCAGAGGCAGAGAGGCACTTGAGGGGCAGGACTAGGCAGCTCAAAAATAACAGAAAAAAGACAGAAATGCCAACTGTAGTTTTTTTAGCTGTAGTCAAAAATACCGTCTGGCGACAGCGCAAACATCTTTTATTGTTTTAGAAGAAAGGCTTTTAGCACTTCTACTTGTTGTGGTATTAAATACATTCAAGTCATTTAGAACAAAAGAAAGAGCCTCAGCAAAACCAGCCGCTGTCTTTGTTGTTTATGATGTGGCAGTGAGTGTCCTGTCACAATGTCCAGATTGATCATGCGCCCTGGCTACTTGGCCAAAGGGATGTCCCTTTGGATGACTGGTTAGAGCGTATGACTCTCACCCGGGAGTCTGGGGGATCGAATCCTGCCCGGGCCCTCGTTTATCCACCTTGCCACATTTGGTGTTGTTGGCAGGATCCATGTAGTACTGTCAAGTAGGTCCATGGATGTGAAGTTTGTGGCAGCCTGCGCAGGAGCACGAGGACGTGCTTGTGGAAAGAGGGGGGAAGATGTGGCAGTGAGTGTCCTGTCACAATGTCCCGATTGATCATGCGCCCTGGCTACTTGGCCAAAGGGATGTCCCTTTGGCTGACTGGTTAGAGCGTATGACTCTCACCCAGGAGTCTGGGGGATCGAATCCCGCCCGGGCCCTCGTTTATCCACCTTGCCACAATGAGAAACTGGGTGTCGCTGTAGTTTTATAGCTGTAGTCAAAAATGGCGTCTGCCAACAGCGCAAACATCTTTCTTTAGAAGAAATGTTTTTAGCGCTTCTACTTGTTGTAGTTTTAAAGACATGTTCAAGTCATTTAGAACAAAGGAAAGAGCCCCAGCGAACTCCGCTTCAGTCGCCGTGGTCGACAAACTCTGCGTTGTGGTGTGTGACGTACGATACTCAGCGCTGATTGGCTCAGTTAGAACTCTCAGGGGGTGGGGTTACTTGAATAGGAGAATTCCCAGAAACCTTTCTCTGTGCAGAATTAAACAGAGGAGGAGTCTGACAGGCCAGGCTAGGATGCCTTTATGCCACAATTGTTGTACTTCAATTTAAATGAAAGGTAATGATGTGTGTTTCGACCACACCTGTTACATACTTTGAGATTTTTCAGCTTGTAAAAGGTCATAAATCGTATGACTACAAATCAGACATTGGGATGCCGCATATGTGACGTCACCACATAATCTCCTCTCCCCTAGCATAGCTGCTACTTACCATATGGCCAGATTTTTGGTGGTTCTTTCCTCCTGAAGGAAGGATTTGAAGTTTGCTGAACATACCTTTTGTCCTCAGTTTTTCTCCGTGTGTGTGATTCAGTGACATCACTTTGGTGATGCTCAATTGTTGTCATGGACAAATTTTCACACAAAACCTAAAATAAAGTGTCCCCCCCCCCATTGGAAAATAAGCACTGTCTTGGTATCAAAATGTGTCTGTAAATTCACGGACATCATATGTGAAACTCATGTCACATAACAAGCAGAATTAGAAAACAGCGTTTTTAGCCCCGTTGACTTGCACTTCCCTTACCAAAAAGAAGTACACTGAAGTATACTTGAAGTATACTAAAAATGAATACAGTATACTTCCAAGTTTACTTTCAATGTACTTATCAGAAGTATAGTTATCCGAGTACATTTTTTAAATACTACTAAGTATACTTTAATACATACTTACATTAAAGTTTACTTACATTTAGACTATACTTGTACTTGACTCTATCAGAAGTATATTTCACCAAGTAATGTATAAGTATACTTAATATATATATATACTTATATAATATAATAAATATCTAAGTATATATATATAATATATATATATACTTATATATATAATATATAAGTATATATATATATATATATATATATATATACTTATATATTATATATATAAGTATATATATATATATATATATATATATATATACTTATATATATATAATATATAAGTATATATATATATATATATATATATATATATATATACTTATATATTATATATATAAGTGTATATATATATATATATATATATATATACACTTATATATATAATATATAAGTATATATATACAGGTGCTGGCCAGTAAATTAGAATATCATCAAAAGGTTGAAAATATTTCAGTAATTCCATTCAAAACGTGAAACTTGTACATTATATTCATGCAATGCACACAGACCAATGTATTTCCAATGTTTATTACGTTTAATTTTGATATTTATAGGTGACAACCAATGAAAACATCAAATCTGGTATCTCAGAAAATTAGAATATTCTAAAGGCCAATGAAAAAATGTTTGTTTCTCTAATGTTGGCCAACTGAAAAGAATGAACATGAAAAGAATGTGCATGTATAGCACTCAATACTTAGTCGGGGCTCCTTTTGCCTCAATAACTGCAGTAATGCGGCGTGGCATGGACTCGATCAGTCTGTGGCACTGCTCAGGTGTTATGAGAGCCCAGGTTGCTCTGATAGTCGTCTTCAGCTCCTCTGCATTGTTGGGTCTAGCGTATTGCATCCTCCGCTTCACAATACCCCATAGATTTTCTATGGGGTTAAGGTCAGGCGAGTTTGCTGGCCAATCAAGGACAGGGATACCATGGTCCTTGAACCAGGTGCTGGTGGTTTTGGCACTGTGTGCAGGTGCCAAGTCCTGTTGAAAGGTGAAGTCTGCATCCCCATAAAGTTGGTCAGCAGCAGGAAGCATGAAGTGCTCTAAAACTTCCTGGTAGACGGCTGCATTGACCCTGGACCTCAGGAAACAGAGTGGGCCAACACCGGCAGATGACATGGCACCCCACACCATCACTGACGGTGGAAACTTTACACTGGACCTCATGCAACGTGGATTCTGTGCTTCTCCGCTCTTCCTCCAGACTCTGGGTCCTTGATTTCCAAAGGAAATGCAGAACTTGCTTTCATCAGAAAACATAACTTTGGACCACTCAGCATCAGTCCAGTCCTTTTTGTCCTTGGCCCAGGCGAGACGCTTCTTGCGCTGTTTCTTGTTCAAGAGTGGCTTGACACACGGAATGCGACACCTGAATCCCATGTCTTTCATGAGTCTCCTCGTGGTGGTTCTTGAAGCGCTGACTCCAGCTGCAGTCCACTCTTTGTGGATCTCCCCCACATTTTTGAATGGGTTTGTCGTCACAATTCTCTGCAGGGTGCGGTTATCCCTAGAGCTTGTACACTTTTTTCTACCACATTTTTTCCGTCCCTTCGCCTGTCTGTTAATGTGCTTGGACACAGAGCTCTGCGAACAGCCAGCTTCTTTAGCAATCACCTTTTGTGTATTGCCCTCCTTGTGCAAGGTGTCAATGATTGTCTTTTGGACAGCTGTTAAGTCAGAAGTCTTCCCCATGATTGTGGTGCCTTCCAAACAAGACTGAGGGACCTTTTAAAGGCCTTTGCAGGTGTTTTGAGTAAATCAGCTGATTAGAGTGGCAGCAGGTGTCTTCTATATTCAGCCTTTTCAGAATATTCTAATTTTTTGAGATACCAAATTCGGAGTTTTCATTAGTTGTCACTTATGAATATCAAATTTAAATGTAATGAACATTGGAAATACATTGGTCTGTGTGCATTGCATGAATATAATGTACAAGTTTCACGTTTTGAATGGAATTACTGAAATATTTTCAACCTTTTGATGATATTCTAATTTACTGGCCAGCACCTGTATATATATATATATATATATATATATATATATATATATATATATATATATATATATATATATATACTTATATATTATATATATAAGTGTATATATATATATATATATATATATATATATATATATATATATATATATATATATATATACTTATATATATATATAAGTATATATATATATACTTATATTATATATAAGTATATATATATATATATATATGTATATATATATATATATATATGTATATATATATATATATGTATATATATATATATATATATATATATATATATATATATATATATATATATATATATATATATATATATATATATATATATATATATATGGAACTTTTTATTTTTGAATTAGAACAACAACATTTACATGGAGATGCATTTGAGTTTCTTCTTCCCTTCTCCAGGGCAGTGTTTCCCTGAACAAAGTTTGAATTTCCTTGTGGCCATAAGATCTATCCAACTTAACCAAATCACCAATCAGTACATATAGTTCTGACAAGCTTTCTCTGTATTCATCTTATCTGCTCTCTACTACATTCCACATTTTACTTTGATCTAGCTAAATAACTCACCCAAAAGACAAAAATACATAAATAAATAAAAAATAAAAATTAATAATAATAATTTTCACATGAGAGTACTATCTTTCTAACATTTGTTTTATTGGTTCCCAAATTTTTTCAAATTTCCATAGTCCCAGTCTTGCATTAATTTGTTCCATTTTGTAGACCTGTCTAACTCTGTCTCTCCACTGTGCCACCCTTGGGGGTTCTGTGTCCAGCCATAAAACTGTAATACACTTCTTGGCAGTCATAAGCAGAATTCTGATTACATATGTCTCCATTATGTGTGTATGATTTTTGGTACAGCATTCCCAGTACAAACCATTTTAACTTAAATTGTAATTTCACCTTCAAGGTTCTTTCAATTTCTCCCTAACACCTTCCCAGAATGGTATGAATTTAGGGCAGTCCAAAAGTGTATGTGAAAAGTCTCCCACTAGCCCGCATTTTCTCCAACATAAATTTGAAACATTACTATTTAGACATGATAAGTGGAGTTTTAAAGCATGCATCTTCACCTTCCGTTCAAATTCCCTCCAAGACGGACTATTAGTTAGTTTATGGCCTGCTTCAAGTGTTTCCTCCCATTCCTCATCTGTTATCATTATGTTCACTTCCAGTTCCCATTTTTCTTTAATATCTATATTCTTAACAATCAAATCCTGTTGTAAAGCTTTATATATTTTGAAATCAGTCCTTTTTGACATGTCCTTTCTGTTTAACATAATCACTTCCTCCATATTAAGTTTATCCTTGCTTGAAACTTTGCCTTATTTTGAAATAACTACTCTGTCTGTCTGTCCTAAATAACATATTAAGCATGAAATTACGAATTATTGTGAAATTACACGCACAGGAAGTGCTTTTATTTTGTAGCATTTGCTCAGTCAGCTCTCGAAGCTTCTCAGCAGACCGAGAAGAAGAGCGAGGGTCGGAGGTGCATTAACCGTCGGAGGTCGCGCTTCTGTTCTGCATCTGCACTTGACAGTCACTGGTTCTGCACAACTGAGCTAAATGTAAGTAGCCGCCATAAAAGTTGCTTAAATGTTGTAAATGTTTTTAAGACGGACATGGTGAGTAATGTTGGCCATGTAGCAAGCTAATATGCTAAGTCATTGCATGAGTTAGCTGTGTTATTAACTTTGTGTGTGACTAAAGTCCGTTTATTAAATTAAATGAGCAGCGCTATCTCATTATTAAAGGTTAGCATTACTTTAGATACTTTTTTATTAGACTTCTAGAGACTTATTCCCTCCATTTTTTGTCCCCTCCATCGTAATTTTTTAAACGTGACGTTCTGAGAAAAAAATAAAAGCGGGAGCTCAGCGCCACCAAGTCAAACTTAAACGTCCACTTATTAAAAGTAAATGAGCAGTGGTCTCTTGTACAGTGATGAAAAAATCAGTCTGTGTTGTAAACTATTTCCCCGTAGCACCTGTGTGATAGCTTTGCAAGCAGCCTGCTTTTTTAACCTTAGAAGAGGATTGTGACCGCAAGAGACGAAGCGGTGCTGTATCTCGATGCTATGTTCCCTCCTTCCCTCCATGTTTGTCCCCTCCATAGTTTTTTTAAAAGGTGATGTTCTGAGGACAAAAAAACAAAAAAACGTTAAGTTCAGTTAGCTCGCGGGAGTTTGTCAGTTTTTGTGAAAAGTTTTATTTAATACACGCATAGACATACACATTTTGTTAATGTTTTTATCATCAAATTAAATAGTGCTCAGTTGCACATATCTTGAATCGCAGAACGCTGTTTCTATTAATTTCACAGTATTTTAGTGTTGTAATTTTGTCCTTACTGTACACTGTTACTCCAGATTCTTTTCTTCAAATGTTATGTTTTTAGCTTTGTGTGGATAAGTCAAATTACACTTGAATCTCCTCACACACACACACACACACACATATATATATATAATTTAGATGATTTAGCTTCATATATAGTGGAGGACTGCCTAAATTTTGCAGACTAACACAGATCTACCTTGTGATTCACAATGTTTGTTTTCTCTACTGATTATGCTTCCTGGTGTAGATGTGCATTCCTATGAGCTGTCAGCCACACCGGGAAGCCTGTCTATGAATCTGCAGTCAGACTTCAATGATCCAACCCCACTCTCTGCACACAAGATTGATGGCATGCTGCTGTTGACCCCCAAGAGGTTCATACAAGTGAGACCACTGGTGAGTAATTCTCACAATCTGCATTTTTGATGGCGCATCCTAAATAACATGACTACATATGCATGTATGTATATAAGTTTACAGATTAGGGCTGTCGCGGTTGAGGAATTCCCCCTGCGGTGAGTAGGGCTGTCGCGGTAACCGCAAAAATGAAATATCGCGATATGAAGAAGCCCACCGCGCTGCATCATGCGCCACCGCGATTACTGAACTTGGTTCAACTCAATGATGCATGTTGAGAAGCATGGCTGCACTGGTATCAAAACGAAACGTTACTTCGCTCCTGTGGGAGCGCTTTGGTTTTCAGTACGTCAGCTGCTGCGCAGCCAGAGTCCTTGGCCGAGACAGAGCTGCCACCAGCGGCAAATAAATAAATAAACAAACGCTCGGAGACCTGCTGAAGTCCCGGACAAGCACTGCTTCTGCAGCCGTCCCAAAGAGAGTTTGAGCCGAGCTGGAGCTCACTCGCTACCTGCAGGAGGAATGCATCCACCCTAAAGAAAACCCCCGTGACATGGTGGAGCAACAAACGGGAGATTCCCTTTGCTCGCCAGAGTCGCACGCAAGTACGTGTGTGTTAGTGCAACGAGCGCATCATCTGAGAGGGTTTTCAGTGTTGCTGCAAATGTTGCCGCCCCTCTCAGATCCTCTCTCAAACCGTAGTTAACATGCTGGTTTTCCTTGTAGGTAACAAGGACGTGACCGAGCTATAAATCACCGTCATTCGTGTGTGTGAAAGTGAAATGATAGTGCGCCCGGCGCGCGCGCGCGCGCCCGGTACATGTAATTTTTTATGCTTGATTTTAAACAACTAAACAAAATGGGGACTTGTTTCTTATTTGTTAGATGCTGCAGCCAAATTTGCATTTAAAAGTTTAACCTCCTGAATTTTGTTGTTTTTAAGTTCAGTCGGACTCCGACTGTCGGAGAAACAAGCGTTACTGCGATCTGTGTTGTTACTGCCCTTTGATCTGCATTCAGTAAAGTGTTATTAAAGAAGGCACGGCAATTTTTAACCTTTTTTAAATGTGTAAACATTATGTTTAGATAGTACTGCAATAAAAAAGTGCTGCAATAATATCGCACACCGCAATATTAAGCCACCCTGAATCACCGCAGGGGGAATTCCTCAACCGCGACAGCCCTAGCGGTGAGTCAGGGCAGCTCAATATTGCGTTATGCGATATTATTGCACCCCGTTTTTATTTATGTACTTAGCAAATTTGTTTGTTGATTACTAAACTCATGTCAATATTTCCTTTGAAACATTGTGCTTACATATTTAAAAAATGTTAGAAAAAATACATGGCCATTTTTAACACTTTATTGAATGCAGATCGAAGGGCAGTTACGGCATTTTCTGACTGAACTTAAAAACAACATTCAGGAGGTTTAACTTTGAAATGCAAATTTGGCTGCAACATATAACAGAAATAAAAAAGTGGCTGTTTTGTTTTGTAGTTTAAAATAAAGTATACAAAATGAGATGTCCTAGGCACTGTCATTTCACTTTCACACACAAGAATAACATAACTCGGTCATGTCCTTGTTATGCGCAAGGAAAACCAGCATGTTAACCTTATGCGGTTTGAGAGAGGATCTGAGAGGGGTGACATTTCCAGCGACACTAAAAACCCTCTCGGATGGTGCGCTTGTTGCTCAAATACACATGTACTTACGTGCGACTTTGGAGAGCAATAGAAATCTCCTATGTTTGTTGCGCCACCATGTCAGAGGGTTTTCATTAGGGTCAATGGGTTCCTCCTGCAGGTAGCGAGTGAGCTCCAGCTCGGCTCTAATTCTCTTCAGGACGGTTACAGATGACGTGCTTGTCCGTGACTTCAGCAGGTCTCCCAAGCGTTTTTTTCTTTGCCGCTGGTGGCAGCACTGCCTGCTCCAAGGTCTCTGGCTGGGCTGCAGCTGACGCACTGACACCGCTCCCTCCATCTTCCATGTGTACTATCTCCTCGATCAGCGCGGACTTTACCTCTCAGCATGCGCTGTCGCGAGATTTAATCAAGTGCGGTAATGGTGGTGGCACGTCCTGCAGCGCGGTGGTTTTCTTAATATCGCGATATTTTCTTCTTGCGGTTACCGCGACAGCCCTAATACAGATTTGTCTTTTAAAACTGGTGAATATACAATTTACAGGTAATGCCTTTATGCTATGAGTATTAGAGCCACTGATGGAAAAAAAATGTAGAATTTGAGAAAATAAGTCATAAATCTGAGTTTAATCTCAGAGTTCTGACTGGTACCTAAAACAAAAAAAAAAAAGGGAAATTGGGGAAGATTATGAGGGGGGATCAGAATTCTGACTTAAATCTTAAAATTCAGGCTTTTTTTTTTTTTTTTTTGTTCGTTTGTTTTGATTTTTTTTTTAACAAAAAAAATTCCTAAATAGTTTTTTGTTTGTTTGGTTTTAGGTTCATGAAAAAAGTCAGAATTCTGACTTTAATCCCAGAATTTTGAAATTATCTGACTTTTTTTCTCAATTGTTTTCTTTTTGTTCAGTTACTCTAATACTCTTAGGCAATAAGGCAGTATTAGGGCCACTGAAGGAAACAATTGAATACTGAGATAAATGTCAGAGTTCTGACTTTATTTATTTTAAGAATTTTTTCTTCTTCAGTGGCCCTAATACCCCTCCGTATTATGTAATGTTAAACAATTCAAATTAACTTTTGAATTCAGCAGTTTATCATTGGATTTAGATGCAGATATCACTGTCTTGGAAAATTGGTCAGAGCAGTTTGGCATTAAGTTTGATTAGTAAACTTGACAGTATTTACACTCTTAATAATCTTCTTAGGAATTACATGATGTCCACACAAGGCGTACCACTGTTCTCCATGCCCTTCCTGTCTATCTACGTGAGGAAACCTCTGGGTTTTTGAGGACATGTGTGGTAAGTCCCAGTATTGTAAATTTGAACAAATCATTCTATTTATTTATGCATAAAGACAACACAAGGACAACGCACATGAACATTTTGGAAAATGTGCCATTGTTTCAACTACAAACCTTTGGCAAGATGTTTAAGCCTGCCACACACGAGAGCAATCAGCTGAGCAAACAGCCTCGAATGACTGTTTGCTCAGCAGATACCTCGCCATGTGCGCCTGATTTTCACTGAGTTTTCTGCCTCACGAGACGCTGAGGTGAATATCTGACCAGTTAGATATTTTCCGCCTCACAGGGGTAAAAACTCACCATGTGTGCACTACTGAGCTGCTGGCTGAGCTGAAATATTCTAGTGGCCAATCAAAGCACTTTCTCCGCTCACATGACCCCAAGATGTATTCAGATGCAGCCCCTTACCTTGTCTGCGTGTCTGAAAAATAAACAAAATGGTACCTTGTGGATCGATGGGCCCACTGTTTCCATTACCCTTTCGGAAGGATTCTGGGTCTTCCAGGTGCATCTCTTGGAGTAAATTGGCATAAACTCCTTGCCTGGTCCATCTTTCCAGCTACTGTACCCATATTTTCCTAACCTTGAAATGCCGGTGGCGGCGACGTTTCATCAACAAAAAAGGATAGGCATTTCCTCCGTTTCCAGCTCTGTCTCTGTGTTGTTTCTTTTCTGACATGCAGACAGGGGGCTGCCATCTTGGGGTCATGTGAGCGGAGAACGTGCTTTGGTTGGCCACTAGAATATTTCAGCTCAACCAGCAGCTCAGTAATGTGCACATGGCGAGTTTTTACCCCTTTGAGGCGAAAAATATCTTAACTGGTCAGATATTCACCTCAGCGTCTCGTGAGGCGGAAAACTCTGTGAAAATCAGGCGCCTATGGCGAGGTATCTGCTGAGCAAGCGGTCATTCGAGGCCGTTTGCTCAGCAGATGGCCCTCATGTGTGGCAGGCTTTAAGGCACTGAGAAAAATCAACAATCACTGCAAAGAATTCAAGCAGCTTTCATTAGCGTAACGCTGGCACACACGGAAGCCATCTCACTTTATTCGTAAATGAGAGCACAAAGCAACAGAATGAACAGGAGTAGGGCTGGGCGATATGGCCTAAAATCAATATCACCATATATTGAAGATCTCACCTTGATAACGATAAGTAGACGATAACTACAGGAATGCGTAGCAACAATATTTGTCCACTAGATGGGGCTGTCTCATGTATTACATTGACTAAAATTTTACATGACTCAAGGTGCTACAGCTTCTTAAGGGGACATAAATGTGGCCAACTTACACATCTTTTCATATTTTTATTATCAAATTTATTGACATGGGAAAAATTATCTGGATGAGAGACAAGAACTTGGATAACGATAAATCTTTGACATGTTGCCCAGCCCTAAACAGGAGTCTATCAGACTGCATTTATTGTTATTTACATGACAATCTACTGAAATAAAAATGGCCACAGTCAGAGTTTCAGTTCAGATGTGATTAGTGTATGATCTCCCTTTCATTTTTGTAAGGATGATACCAATGAGCCGGACCTCAGGGATGCAGCAGTTGTCCTCCTGACAACCATCACAGATGATGCCGAGAGTCCAGTTACGTACGACCCAGTGAGAATCTGTTATCCTCGAGGGTGATGTGATTGTCAACCTCTCCAGGCTTCCTGATGCCTTCCTGGTAATGTTCGGCCTCATCTATGCCTTACATCTAGATTATCCGAAGGGACTGACCAACACATTTGAGTTCACGCAGAAAATCTTACTTGGTCTTGATGAGTCTAAACTATCACCCAAGCTGCAGAGTCAAACATGACCTGATGTTACATGTGTAACTCAAAATCTGAAAGAGTGGTGGATTCAGATGACTCACTCTGTTAGAGCATTGTCCACATCCACAATGTAATTTACTATTTGTCTGCTCTTTAATTGTTGATGTTAAAGTAACACACCACCATTTGGGCAAATATGTTCATTTTCCACTTCTTGAGTTAACCCTCCCACTGTCCTAATGGGTGTGACCCCGCGAGGAAAGTTGACCATTGAGCAGGGTTGATGGTTCATCCCTTGGGTCCACGTGGCAGGAGTGAGCACCACCTCACCCCTGCCACGTGGACCTCAAGGAATAAACCATCAATCCTGCTCAATGGTCAACTTTCCTCGCGGGGTCACCCATAAAGACAGTGGGAGGAACAGTTGAGTTTTACCTTTTCTCTGTTCGTCCAGCCGTTCTGAGTCTGGCAACTCTCATTTGTGGCTTTAGTTTAGCGTGAATAATTGAATCGGATTAGCCCATAGGCTAATCCGATTCAATACTCAACTGGTTTTATGCCAAATGGCATAAAGTACTCACTGACTTACTTGATAGTGGTTAGTGTAATTCATATTTTGTTAATGTTGAATTGATGTGCATCCTGATATTGCTTTAAACCACCTACTCAAAGAAAGACTACACACTGCCGTTGTCCAGTTTTCAAAAGTGTGAGTTTGTAATTGTTTCTTTCAAATTTTGTTTTATTTTCTGTTTGAGTTGGCTTAATCGGTAACTTTAATTTGATCATAATTTGAAAATATATTTAATATAAACTCCAAATATTTAAGTTTATTTATGGTCTGATATACTCAAATATCTGAGTTTATAAACTCAGAAAATATGAGGCAACTGATTGCCTTACATTTTTTGAGTTCTGCCTACTTATTCGGGTTTACAGTGTACGAACTGTAAAGATTTTGTGGTGTCAGAGTTCACCTAACAGTTCAAGTGTTCATTTTTTTGCTTTGTGTGTTCACAGGGCATGCTCAGTTGAAGTTTCCATCTCTGCGCGTTCAAGATGTAAGAAAAATAATACGAAAGAAATGCAACAACGAAAACTTCAAAAAGGCATCAACAACCAAGCAAGTGGATCCATAAAATTGACTGATTTTTTTAAAGGCATTTAAAAAAAGTCTTTCAAAATGGACAGAATTAACGCGTTAAACATGTTCAGAACAGTTTGTGTTCTCATCTTTGATTAATCCTGGTAAACAGGTCTGTTTTTGTTCTGTTCTAATTCTCTCTGTTTAATAAATTTAAACAACATGACTTAGCTATTTTATTTTACTTTTTTTCTCTGCATAAAGACGAAGTATCAGTAAATAGTGGAAATTAAATGTATTGGTAGTAAGCAAATAGCAGATGTTAAATGTTACTTGCAGTATGTGTTTATAGAAAAAATAGAGATACTTAAATGTACTAAAAGAATATTACGTCAAGTTTACTGTAAAGTGTACTTTCAAAACTGTAAGTATACTCAATTATATAAGAAGTACACTACAAGTAAACATATATTATTACTTTAAGTATAATTTTAAGTATACATTCAAAGAGAAAAGTATACTCAATTATTTCAGAAGTACACTACAAGTAAACTTATAATGTTACTTAAAGTTTATTTTTAAGTATACTTTCAAGGGCAAAAGTTTACTCAATTTTATTAGAAGAAAACTTATACTGTTACTTTTAAGTATACTTTCAATGAGAAAAGTATACTCAACTATATCAGGAGTACACTACAAGTAAACTTATATTGTTACTTTTAAGTATACTTCCAAGGAGAAAAGTATACTCGATTATATCAGAAGTACACTACAAGTAAACTTATAAGTATACTTCCAAGGAGAAAAGTATACTCAATTATATCAGAAGTACACTACAAGTAAACTTATAAGTATACTTTCAAGGAGAAAAGTATACTCAATTATATCTGAAGTACACTCCAAGTAGACTTGTGAGGTTACTTTAAGTATACTTTCAAAGAGAAAAGTATACTTAATTATATCAGAAGTACACTACAAGTAAACTTATAAGTATACTTTCAAGGAGAAAAGTATACTCAACTATATCAGGAGTACACTACAAGTAAACTTATATTGTTACTTTTAAGTACACTTCCAAGGAGAAAAGTATACTCAATTATATCAGGAGTACACTACAAGTAAACTTATATTGTTACTTTTAAGTATACTTCCAAGGAGAAAAGTATACTCAATTATATCAGAAGTACACTACAAGTAAACTTATAAGTATACTTCCAAGGAGAAAAGTATACTCAATTATATCAGAAGTACACTACAAGTAAACTTATAAGTATACTTTCAAGGAGAAAAGTATACTCAATTATATCTGAAGTACACTCCAAGTAGACTTGTGAGGTTACTTTAAGTATACTTTCAAAGAGAAAAGTATACTCAATTATATCAGAAGTACACTACAAGTAAACTTATAAGTATACTTTCAAGGAGAAAAGTATACTCAACTATATCAGGAGTACACTACAAGTAAACTTATATTGTTACTTTTAAGTACACTTCCAAGGAGAAAAGTATACTCAATTATATCAGAAGTACACTACAAGTAAACTTATAAGTATACTTTCAAGGAGAAAAGTATACTCAATTATATCTGAAGTACACTCCCAAGTACACTTGTGAGGTTACTTTAAGTATACTTTCAAAGAGAAAAGTATACTCAATTATATCAGAAGTACACTACAAATAAACTTAAATTATTACTTTGAAGTATACTTGCAGTATACTTCAAGTATACTTTTAGTGGCCCAATTTAGTCCCAAGGAGTATACTTCTAAGTAAACTTTAAGAACAAGTATGCAAATAAACTTCTGTACACTTAAGTATACTTGAAATTATATACTTAAAGTATACTTCTTTTTCGTAAGGGTTATTTTTTCACTCTTCCGGGGATCCGTGGTCCAATAGTAGATGGGTGTGAATTAAGCTCCCTGTATGGTCAATTTAAAACGGAACTTGTAGCGCTGTAGCTAGCTAGTACAGTAGAGTGACACAATGTGTAGCTCGAATGGATTAGCTTTTCTTTCAGCGTGAGACATTGGGTGTGTGGTGTGAGGGTGTATGAAGACAGTAAAATGTGTGTGTCTCGCGCTCATTGAACGAGAGTTGAAGGGCTGCCATCTCTCACGCACTGAGGGTGAGACACATACATTTGAATATGTTCACACACTCATCCCACACCTCCAATATATCATGCTGATATTTTCTCTGTACTAGGATATCTCTGAGTTATTGTAGCACATAAGCACGCTTAAACACACATTTTCTGTTGTTCCACCTAGCTTTTAAGGAACCATTTGAGTTCGCACGCAGTTTATTTGGTGTTGAAAAGTTTGCTCGTCCAGTTAGCTTAGCCTCAGCAGGGCTATGGCTACTTCTGTCTCTACGTCTCCGTCTCCTATCTCTTGCTCTCTGTGTCAGATGTTTAGTTACTCCTCTGCCTCCTTAAGTGATAATGGTACGTGTAATAAATGTAGCATTTTTGTAGCTTTGGAGGCGAGGGTGTCGGAATTGGAGGCCCGGCTCCGCGCTGTTGAAAAGCCCGTAAACAGCCGTAGCTACTTAGCTAGCGTGGAGCTAACTAGCTTAGAACCTCTCCGTAGTGATTCTCCAGCAGAACCCGAGCAGCCGGGACCTCAGGCCGGCTGGGTGACGGTACGCAGGAAGCATAGAACCCAGCCCGTGGGCCACCACCAACCCATCCACGTTTCTAATAGATTGTCCCCGCTCAGTGACGCACCCACTGACAAGCCGACTCTAATAATTGGCAGCTCCATAGTCAGAAACGTGGCATTAGAGACTCCAGCAACCATAGTTAAATGTTTACCTGGGGCCAGAGCGGGTGACATTAAATCTTATCTGAAACTGCTGGCTAAGGATAAGCGTAAATACAGTAAGATTGTTATTCACGCTGGCGGTAACGACACCCGGTTACACCAATCGGTCACTAAAATTAATGCTGCTTCGGTGTGTAAGTTTGCCAAAACAATGTCGGACTCCGTAATTTTCTCTGGCCCCCTGGCTGATTGGACCAGTGATGACATGGTTAGACGCATGCTGTCCTTCAACCGCTGGTTGTCTAGGTGGTGTCCTGAAAACAACGTGGGCTACATTGATAATTGGAAAACTTTTTGGGGAAAACCTGGTCTGATGCGAAGAAACTGCATCCATCCCGCTTTGGATGGAGCAGATCTTTCCAGTTTTATTAGTCCTCCATGACAACCCAGGGTCCAGACCAGGAAGCAGAGTCATAGTTTAACCCACCCCTCTGCAGCTTCAGTACTGTTACCCACCCAAAGACAGTGTCCTGCCTGTTGGATTGGTCATAATGTTTGTACTCCGTACTTATTGTCCTGTGTGTTTTGCCGTAGGGGCAGCTGGGAGTGGGTGTGGTTATGCTGAACCGACGAGCGGCAAATAAAGTAAAACGGTGGCTCATGAAGCAGGCTAGGAATGTTTATTCATAAGTTTGAGAGCGGAACATTACATGGTGTCAGAGTAAATGGAACTAAACGCCCACTGTCAGCGCGAAATGGATTCGTCAATAGTTCCTGCACCACGAATGGACTGGGATTCAGCTAAACTTCCCGATGCCTGGCGGAGGTTCGTACAACATGTGAAGCTAATGTTTAGTGGCCCGCTAAGCAGCAAGCCTGAGGAGACCCAGTGCAGCTATCTTCTTCTGTGGGTAGGAAAAAGAGGCAGAGACATTTACAACACATGGCAGCTATCTGAGGAAGAAGCTAAAAAGCTGACCACCTACCTCGACAGGTTTGAACAGTACCTCATGCCTAAAACGAACACCATTTTTGCCAGATACAAGTTTAATGAAAGGCTCCAAGGTGAAGGGGAGTCATTTGAACACTTTGTGACAGAGTTAAAGTTACTCGTCAAGCAGTGCGGCTATGTGAACAGTGATGAAATGGTCCGAGACAGGATTGTCTTTGTAACCAGTTTCCCACAAGTCAGAGAAAAACTGCTGAGCCAAGGGTCAGATTTAACTCTAGAAAAAGCCCTAGACATTGCACGCTCCTATGAGATCGCACAAACCCAATAGAAAGCCATGGTCGACCCACACGCAAGCCTGCAGGGAGCAGCGCCTGCGCATGCAGTATCCACTAAGCGCCAGAGTACGCAGCAGAAACATAGGATGGCACCTCATCACAATAATATGGGAAAAGTGTGTGGAAGATGTGCACGTGCACACAGCCAGAAGGAGGAGTGCCCTGCAAAATGGAGGAGGTGCAAAAAGTGCAACAAAATGAACCACTTTGCCAAAGCATGCGTTCAGAAGCACCAAACCAACGCAACCCGGTGTGTTCTATCAACCCTGACACTCCAAGCGATGAAGCGGAGCTATTCATAGATTCCATAACAAAGTGCAATGAAGGGGAGGCTGATGACCAGGCTTACGCTGGCGTAGAAGTAGGCTCACTTCATCACACCGTGAGTTTTAAGCTTGACACAGGAGCCACTGCCAACATCATCCCTGCCCGATTGTTTAAGAAGCATTTCAAGCAGGTCAGCTTGGCACCGCCCACATGCACACTATCTGGCTATGGAGGAGAAAAACTCAACATCAAAAGCACCTGCGAGTTGAAGTGCAGATGGAAAGACATTCACAAGGTGCTGACCTTTGATATAGTAGAAACTGCAGCGCCTCTCATCCTAGGGTTGAGAGCATGCCTAGATCTAAACCTAGTCAAGCTGGTCATGTCAGTACAGATCACAGGCGTCATGGAGGAGTTTGCTGATGTGTTTAAAGGCATAGGGAAATTCCCAGGAGAATGCGACTTACACATTGACCCAGATGCCATGCCCGTCGTGTGCCCCCCATGGAGGATCCCTTTCGCACTGCGGGAAAGACTGAAACAGGAGTTGGACGACATGGAGAAAAACAGCATAATCATCAAGGTAAAAGAACCCATAGAATGGGTAAATGGACTGGTGGTCGCAGAGAGGCGTAATGGGAATCTTAGAGTGTGCCTTGATCCTCGCGATTTAAACAAAGCCTTCAAAAGCCCCCATTACCCGCTTCCAACACTGGATGACATCACACCAAAGCTGGCAGGAGCTCAGTACTTTAGTGTCATGGATGCTCGCTCCGGCTATTGGGCCATCCAGTTAACCACCAAGTCAACGCTCCTCACCACCTTCAACACAACCTTTGGCAGGTACCGCTTTCTGCGCCTTCCTTTTGGGATAATATCAGCACAGGAAATTTTCCAAAGGAAAATCGATGAGACATATGAAGGGCTCAATGGGGTGTCAGCCATCGTGGATGACATCCTCGTGTTTGGCAGGACAAAGGAGGAACACGACGACAACCTCCGTGCCATGCTCGAGCGCACGAGGGAGCGAGGAGTGCGTCTCAATCCAGAGAAATGTGTCATAGGAGCCACAGAAGTGAGTTACTTTGGACACAAACTCACCCGCGAGGGCATCCAGCCAGACCCAAGGAAACTGCAGGCCATAAAAGACATGCCACCGCCTGAGAACAAGAACGAGCTCGAGACAATTCTTGGAATGGCTGATTACCTGTCCAGATTTGCACCACGGCTATCAGAAGTAAATGCACCGCTGCGTCAGCTGCTCAAGCAAGATTCGGAGTTCATATGGGATCAGAATCACGACAGAGTCTTCCAGCAAATGAAAGACCTCATAATCAGAGAACCAGGCCCCATACTGGCATACTACGACACGACCAAGAAGTTATGGCTACAGGTAGATGCATCGAAGTATGGTTTGGGAGCTGTGTTGATGCAGGACGGACACCCAATAGCATATGCTTCAAAGACACTGACCCCAACAGAGATTAACTATGCACAGATTGAAAAAGAGCTCTTTGCAGTGTTGTTTGGATGCAAGCGTTTCCACACCTACATATACGGCAGAAGAGTCCTCGTCGAGTCAGACCACAAGACTTTGGAGCACATACTGAAGAAGCCAATCTCTGTAGACCCTGCTCGTCTGCAGCGCATGCTGTTACAGCTGCAGAGATACGACATAGAGATCGTGCACCGGCCTGGAAAAGACATACTTGTGGCCGACACATTGTCTAGGAAACCATTGCTCGACCAAGACAGCACGCTGAGTGAAGGCATGGAAGACCAGATCCACTCAGTGATGAACAGCCTCCCAGTAAGTGACCAAAAGCTCTCAGAGATACAGGCTGCAACAAGATGCGACCCGCAGCTCACCCTGCTGAGGCAAACCGTGTATGATGGCTGGCCTGAGGACAGAAAAAAATGCCCCAAAACCCTGTTGGACTTCTGGAATTTCAGAGATGAAATTTCGCACTTCCATGGCATCATCTTCAAAGATGACAAAATCATAGTGCCCACAGCCCTAAGAAACAATTTGCTGGAGAGAATCCACACTGGGCACATGGGGATTGAGAGGAGTAAGCAGAGAGCGAGGGACGCCCTCTTCTGGCCAGGCATGGGAAGGGACATAACTGCCATGGTGGAAAACTGTTCCATATGTCAGGAGCGGCACGCAGCAAATCCCAAAGAACCTTTCATTCCACACCAGATTCCTGAGAGACCATGGCAGGTCAGATCTCTTCACATAGGGTGGACAGGACTACTTAGTAATTGTGGACTATTACAGCCGCTACTTTGTGGTTGAAAGGCTATTCTCTACCACCACAGGGTTCGTCACCAAAAAGCTCAAGGCCATATTCGCCAGGCATGGTATACCAGGGAAGCTTGTCTCGGATAACGGCCCATAGTATAGCTCTCGAGAGTTCAAGGATTTTACAGTCACATGGGACTTTGTCCACACGACCTCAAGCACTTTGTACCCACAAAGCAACGGCCTTGCTGAAAGAACGGTTCAAACGGCCAAATCAGTTCTGGATAAAGCTCATGCACAGGGAGTAGATCCATACCTGTCTCTATTGGAGCAAAGGAACACGCCAGTCGACGGCTTTAGATCACCAGTGCAGCTCCTCATGTGTCGACGTCTGTGCTCAGTGATTCCCATCACTGGACACCAGCTGTCACCTCGCATCATAAGCCAGACGGTCGTGCAAAAAAAACATGGATGGAAAGGCAAGAGCGTCAGAGGCACTACTACAATCGCAATGCCACACCACTACCGAGGCTGCAGCAGGGTGACCACATTCGCTTTCAGCACGAGTCTGGAAACTGGAAACCGGCTGTCATCATCCAACCTGCAGAGACTCTTTCCTGATCCGCACTGGCGAAGGACAGACTATACAACGTAACCGACGGCACCTGAGAGGCACCGGCACCTCCAGCACCAATATCCGATCTGGTAACCCAGCCAGATAGTGCAGCTCAACAACAAGCAGAGCCCCTGTCGCCATCCAGAGACACTACAACACCAACCAGGGACACTAGCTCTGCCCTGACCACCAGATCAGGACGAGTGGTCAAACCAAGGGTTATTCTTGACCTGTGATTGTAAAGGGTGTAGGCGGATCGCTGCCCTAAAAAGAGAAAAAACAGAAAAGAAAAAAAAAGCATGTCAAGTGGATGTACCAATGTGTGCATATCCTTTGTTGCATGGTTATTGTTAGTTTTATGTCGCAGTACCTTTACATATTACCGTGTTGAGCAGACTGTTCCGTATCCTCATGTTCAAGATGTTCCATTTCGAAATGCATGCCAGCTGTGTCACTGGCAGACATGAAAAATAAATAAATAAAAAAGGGAGATGTTGGATTGTTCATAACATTTGCACTCTGTACTTATTGTCCTGTGTGTTTTGCCGTAGTGGCAGCTGGGAGTGGGGGTGGTTATTGTAATGTTTCTGGAAGTATGCACCAAGTTTCAGGTTCTTCACAAAAGATGTTTATTGTGTTCTTTCTCCAGCTGTACATCATTCTCTCATCAGTGCTCACCTCTACCCTTAAATAGATTATCTAATACTGCCCCCTTGTGGGCAGAGCCACCATAGGTATCACTACGAGGACTGTTGGACCGACGAGCGGCAAATAAAGTAAAATGGTGGCTCATGAAGCAGGCTAGGAATATTTATTCATAAGTTTGAGAGCGGAACATTACACTGCCCATGGCCAAAATCACACAGATTAAATATCAGGCTTAATAAAGCAAATCATGGAAATCTCATAAATATTAGAACAAATTCAACTGAGCAGAAAATTGGAAAAATTAAATGTGGGTTATTGAACATTAGGTCTATTTTTTTCTAAGACTTTGTTAGTTAATGACTTGATTTGTGATAATCAGATTTATTTGCTCTCTCTCACAGAATCCTGGCTGCAGCAAGAGGACTATGTTAGTTTAAACGAGTCGACTCCTAATTATTTAAATCATCATATTGCTCGATGTACAGGGCGAGGAGGAGGAGTAGCAACCATTTTTCATTTGGACTTATTAATCAATCCCTTACCAATTAATAGCTACAGTTTGTTTGAACATCTTATCCTTAGTTTTCCTAATCCAGATTGCAAAACTGTCCACAGAATGTAGTTAAAAGTCTTCAGCTTGTCCAAAATGCTGCAGCTAGAGTTCTGATGAGAATTAAAAAGGGAGATCATATCTCTCCTGTCTTAGCTTCCCTACATTGGCTACCTGTTAAATTCAGAATAGATTTTAAGATCCTTCTCACATATAAAGCTCTTAATAATCAAGCTCCATCATACATTAGTGATCTGATTGTTCCATTTGTTCCTAACCGAGCACTTCGCTCTCAGACTGCAGGTCTACTGGTGGTTCCCAGAGTATCTAAAATTAGGATGGGAGGCAGATCTTTTAGTTATCAGGCTCCTGTCCTGTGGAACCAGCTCCCAGCTTTAGTCCGTGAGGCAGACACTTTGTCTACTTTTAAGAATAGGCTTAAAACATTTTTATTTGATAGGGCCTATGGTTAAAATCTGATGTTATGTCAGGAACTGAACTCAGAAGACCCGTGAAGACGCCAACACAGTAAAAATCTATATAAAAAAGTCTTTATTTCAAGCAGAGTTACCAGATGGTCGAGGCTGGAGACAGAGTCGGAGACAGGCTAAGGTCAAAATGGCAGGCAGGATACAAGGCAGGGGTCAGGCAAAAAACAAGGTCCAGAGGCAAAGATCAGGCAGGGTGGATGGCTGGAGAACTACTGGCAAGGCTGTAATAATCTGGCCGGGAGCTGGTGGTTTGCTGGTGAATATATAGTAGGGGAAGCAGGTGTGTAAGATGAGCTGATGAGTGAGGAGCAGGTGAAGTGGATGAAGCTGATGAGGTGTAGGTCAGGTTGCTGTGGAAACCAGGGCTTGGCTTGAGCTTGGTGAAGGGACCAGGTGAGCTGAATGAAGGTATAATGAGGAAGTGGAGGAGGGTGAAGGACGGGAGTCATGACATGTAAGCCTTAATCTGGACAAGTGGGGGAGTACAGGGAGGTGGAATGTACAGTCGGTAAAGGCGGCTCTCCCTTGCCCTGCCTCCAACATGCCTCCATCTAAATAGGATAGATTATCGCTGTAGTTATGCTGCTATAGGCTTAGACTGCTGGAGGACACACTGACCACTTTTCACACACTACTGCTTTCTTTTACAGTCTGCTTTTTAACTGTATTATTTTCTGCAATTTCAGCTGTTAACTTTATTTTCTCTGTAAGTGTTTTTCTCCCCAGAAGAAGCTACAACAATGTTCTACTGAGCTGTGGTGGCCTCATGGAGGGGGCCATCGTCTAGCACACTGCTGCTAACCACTAAAACATTCTCCCTCTCCTGATAATAACTTTTTGCTTTCTTTGACGTTGGATGTGCTACTGCTAGTTTATCCGTTTAATTATCGATTCACTAGGATAAATACAATAAAGTTTATCTTTCACCAAATAGAATATTTACTAAGACATCACAATATAACTATAGACACATTACTTGTCTTTGTGTGTGTGTGTGTGTGTGTGTGTGTTTGTGTGTGTTGTGTGTGTGTGTGTGTGTGTGTGTGTGTGTGTGTGTGTGTGTGTGTGTGTGTGTGTGTGTGTGTGTGTGTGTGTGTGTGTGTGTGTGTGTCTGCTCTGTCTTCTCAATCCCCAGTGAGTCGTGGATGATGGCTGCTCATACTGAGCCAGGATTCTCTGGAGGTTTCTTCCTGTTAAAAGGGAGTTTTCCTCTCCACTGTCGCTTTATGCTTGCTTAGTATGAGGATTGCTGTATAGTCACTGACACTAGTCAGTGACTTGATACAATTTGCTGGGTTCCTTATATAGGAAACATTATTTCTGATTGGCTTAATGAACTGACCTGAATTGGAATGTTTATTATGTGAAGTGCCTTGAGATGACTCTTGTCGTGATTTGGCGCTATATAAATAAACTTGAATTGAATTGAATTGAAAAACTGTAAAACCACTCTTGTTTGTAGTTTTATATCGTCCACCAGGCCCTTACTCTGAGTTTTTGGATCAGATCTCTGATTTTGTATCTGATTAGGTGCTAAGTACTGATAAGGTCATTATAGTGGGGGATTTTAATATTCATGTGGACATTGAAAATGATTGCCTCAATGTAGCCTTTAGTAATATGTCTCAACTGGTTTTACCCAAAGAATACATAGCTCCACCCACTCCTGCCATCATACATTAGACCTTGTGCTGACTTATGGCATAGAGTGTGAGGAAATAACAATCTTTCCACATAATCCAGTCCTCTCGGACCACTTTCTGATAACCTTTGAGTTTTTTTTTACAACTGAGTTCTCGAGACATGAAAGTAAATTTCACTATAGTCGGTCTCTATCTGACAACGCTGTTGCATCTTTTAAATCAACTGTTCCATCTTTACTGTCCTCAGCATCTCAGAGGCATGTAGCAGAGGGCAATATTTTCAGTTCTAGCCCCTCACAAATTGATGTCTTAGTTCATAATGTTACTTCCTCTTTACGTGTGGCATTAGATGATGTTGCCCCTTTAAAAAAGAAGGTAATTAGGGACAGGAAGTTGGCTCCCTGGTTTAATTCTCATTTACGAGCTTTAAAACAAAACTCGGAGAGAACATGGCGCTCTACGCACCAGGAGGAGTCCTACTTATCCTGGAAAAATAGTATTGTGCTTTATAAAAATAAGTTTCGTCAAACTAGAACTGCTTATTTGTCATCGCTAATTGAGGAGAATAAGAATAATCCTAAATTTCTTTTCAGTACAGTTGCTAAACTTACACAGAATCATAGCTCTGAGCCATCTATTCCCTTAGCCCTCAGCAGCAATGACTTTATGGGATTTTTTACAAGTAAAATTATTCTATTAGAAACAAAATCTTTAGCATCCTCCCTAATGTGATTTCTTCTTCCTCAGTAAGTGAGGCAGCATCAGAGGTGACTGTAGAACCTCATCTGTGCTTGAACCATTTTGATCCAGTTGAGCTTTCAGATTTGTCAAAAATATTAGCTTCATCTAAACCTTCAACTTGCATTTTAGATCCAATCCCAACCAAATTATTTAAAGAATCATTTCCTTTGGTTACTGCTCCTATTCTAGATATAATCAATCTATCCTTAGTAAATGGATATGTACCACAGGATTTTAAGGTTGCTGTAATCAAACCTTCACTTAAGAAGCCTTCTCTGGATCCAGATGACCCAATGAATTATAGACCAATATCTAACCTTCCATTTTTATCCAAAGTCCTGGAGAGAATGGTGGCCATCCAAGTATGTGAGCATTTAAACACTAATGCTCTGTTTGATGAATTTCAGTCTGGTTTTAGAGAGTATCACAGCACTGAAACTGCATTAGTGAGAGTTACAAATGATATTCTCATGGCCTCAGATAAGAATCTTGTGTCTGTTCTACTCTTGTTAGATCTCAGTGCTGCCTTTGACACAGTAGATCACAATGTTCTTTTAGAAAGACTTGAACATGTTGTAGGGATCAAAGAAACAGTGCTAGGCTGGTTTAAATCCTACCTGTCTGACAGATTTCATTTTGTAAATGTACATGACAAATCTTCTTCATACTCCAGGGTTACTTGCGGAGTACCACAGGGTTCAGTGCTTGGACCAATTCTTTTTACTATATATATGCTCCCAATTGGTAAAATCATTAGACAGCATAGGATAAACTTCCTCTGTTATGCTGACGATACTCAGTTATACTTATCCATTAACCCTGATGAACCTAATCGGTTAGGTAGATTACAGGCTTGTCTTGAGGACATAAAAAATTGGATGACTCTATTTTTTTTGCTTTTAAATCAAGACAAGATCTTTGGACCAGAAATCCAGAAAAGGAAATTGCAGATGCTAATATTTTTCATGTTTAACTCAGAGGGACTGGCAATATTTAATAAATAAGTAATAAGCAGTTCCTCAGTGAACTTGCTCTTTAATAAATTTGAATGAAGTATTTTACTAGTTGTAGTTAAAGTCTCGCTTAAGTCTCGCTCTGTCCCACACAGGTAAACTCTTTCCTTTTTTCTCATAATGTTTAAAGCTTCTCTTTACTTTGTGGTGAACAGATTCGGTTGGCTAGCAGAACAGATTGCAGTCATCCCACGGGTCAAACCAGAGAAAAATTGTGGCTCAGGGAAAACTGGAGCTGTGACCTGGAGCGCATCACCTGAAAAACAATTTGGTGTCTTCTGCTTTAATGACTCAGGTACTGGTACCTTACAGCTCGGTAAAAGATTTGTTTCATAATGAAGCCGACACTGCTGAATCTGTTTTACCAACCTGTAACAAACGTGTCATAAAGGCAGTCATTTTTAGCTCTATCAGATCAGGACGAGACAGTGACAACGTTAGCAGCCGGCCTGCCATCATCCCCAGCCACCAGCTCACAGGCGGCGCTGACCCGGTCTTCATCCCCTCTCACAACTTTGGTCACATCAACAAGGTCTCCACCATCAACAGAAGTAACCACTCGCCCTAAGGAGACATCCTTAGATTTTAAACTCCTGATGGAGACAACAAGAACTTCCTCCCCCTCCTCCCCATCACCTAAAACCGATCCTCCACATCACCTTATAACCTCCAAAAAGGCTGAGGTCAGTTTGGAGTTCCTGACTTCCCCTCAGGCAGCAAAGCCTCCACTAGGAGGTTAGTCACCATTCTTTAGTAGTAGGTTTTTATACTTAAACAATAAACAATAGCAGAGTTTAGGATCAGGTTTTAAGTGATTTGCTAGCCACCACCTCACTAACTTCTACTCTGGTTGTACTTTTAATCAGCTGGACCTACAGCGCTGCTCAGTGTCGGGCTTGTTCTGCTGCTCCTGATAGCAGCAGGTGTCGGGTGGTACTGCAGACCGTAAGTCATGTTTGCCTTTAATCAAATGATTCAAAATGTGAATGTCATTAAAAGACCCAAACATTTATCCTTAAGGTGCAGGGCCGATGCAGGGCCAAGTAAAAAGTCACAAAAATGTGACTTTACACTGTAAACAAAGAAATGTTTTGGTGATGTTTTTATTTGTGCAGCTGAAAAAGAGCTAAAACAGACGTGTTAGTAAAAGTCTGAACATAAGTGTTTTAATGGCTGATGAACATCAGCAGACTGCTGACGATGGCGAGGCATGAAGAGAAGGGTAGAGCAGAGAGAGTTTGTGGAGTTAGGTGTTTATGTCTTTGGGTCAGGTTTGGTCAAGAACATGGATCAGTATGGAACTAGGATTGGGACAATATTCAGCGTAACTTGTACCAAGTTTTGTAACTTCGAACATGTTTCATCACATGTAACTTTGGATTCGTAACTTGTAACTTTGGATTCGTAACTTGTAATTCTCAATTCGTACTTGTATTCTTGTTTTGTAACAGGAACATTGTATTTTGTACATGTATTTTTTATTTTGTAAAATCAAACATTCATTCAGAAGCATGAAACTTTTGTTTTGTAACTAGCAGACTTCCAAATTGAAAAAAATCAAGGTACAAGTTTGAAATCAAAGCTCCCAAAACACACATTTCATTCTACAGGTACAAACCTCAAATCCTACAGTGTTACGAATCTTTTTGTCTCGATTCTAGCGTCAGTGGGAGGAACTTGGGTGGAACCAATGAGAGCACGAGTCTTGGCTACCAATCACGTTTCTCGAATTCCTGTCCAATCATTGGGAGAGGAGGGCAGGGTTTTGTCAGAGCTGTAGAGAGTTACAACACTCCAATAGACTCCTATGGAATGGGGAAGTCACGTGGTTCATGTGGTTTCGAATAGTTCCAAACAGCCCCGCTGCTGCATTGACTGCAGTTCATTTTCGGTGTTTCGGAAGGATTTTCTCCGGTAAGTTGATGAAATGTCATCATTTTGTTGCATTGTGAAGCGTTAGCTAACCGCTTCGTTGTCTCCTCACAGAACAAGGCTATCCCAGCATGCTTTGCGCACCGGCTGTGGATTTTAAACAGGCAGAGAAAATGGGGAGAGCTACGAAGTTTTAAACGTAAGTTTGTTAAAAACTAGCCGTAGAAATCTAAAAAGCTTACAGCGGTTCAGTTTATAGACATTTTTCGTTTGTTTATTTGTTTTTAAATTACATTTTAAGCAGAAATCAGCCAGAATGAGTTTGTATCGCGGGTCCCAGTTATTCCCGTGTGTGTGTGTGTGTGTGTGTGTGTGTGTGTGTGTGTGTGTGTGTCGAATTAAACATGTCAAGCGTTTTTATTCAGCTTAGAGGTGAAGAGTGAAGCTGTTTACACACACAACCACAGTAGTTCTGCTGTGAAAAGTAGTTTTACATTCAGGGATTTACACAGTTGACACGTTAGAATGAAGTAAAAAGTTTGTGTGAAGAATATAATTTTTTATCTTCTCATGTGGATAAATGTAAAAATGTGTTTATTGCCTTTTTGTCACCTGTGGTCTCTGATTTTCTCTGTAGGACTGCAGGTGTCCAGGGTCAGGAGAGGCTTTACCTGGTTGTCATCCTGGGAGAGAGGCCTTCTACTGTCATCATGTTAATGTTATTTAGCTGTTTGATATTTGAACATGTTTATTAAAACAAATACTAACTGATAACTCTTTCTGGTCATTGGTTTTATCACCAGTTTTATTATTACAGATGTTTTTGAACATGTTACATGAACAGAAAATGAAAAGATGATAAGGAGACAACATTATTTATAATATGTTACACTTATTTACAGATCAAAACCAGTATGGACCAGTTTTGTACAGTTAAAGCAGGATTAACCTGAGTGACTCTTCCTGGATCATTTATTTAAACTGAGTGAGCAGGAAGTCTTTAACAGTGCAGCTGGATCTGCTGCAGGAGGATCCAGACGTGGATGGAGGGCTGGAGCAGACCCGTGGCTGGACGTTTCTGGTCAGAGGAACATCATACAGGACGGTCTGCAGAGAGAGCTTTGGGACGCTTCTTCTCACTGTCCACTCCATCGTCCAACTACAGGGCCTGCTGGGCTGGCTCAGACGACGGCTGTTACGTCTCTGTGAATGACTTGCCTGTTAACAGTAGTGGTGGTCTGCTGGTACCTCCTGCAGGACAGAGCACCACTGACCTCCTCCATTCACATCTTCCTGACGCTCATCCTCCAGACCCACAACTTCACCAGCACAAAGGCAGATGTGCAGCACAGTGCATGCTGACCTGTAATAGATTAAATAAGAGTTAGTTTTTTTTATAGAAAAATGTAAAACAAAACATAACCTGCAGTACACTGGTTCTGTTCAGTTTAAAGAAAAGCAGCAGGGAAAACTACAGAGAATTTACATTTTTAAGACAGATCTAATCATTATTAGGCTTAAGTTGAATAAACAAATGCACATTGAAAACTGTTCATTTTATTAAAAAGCCTGTTTTTAAAGCATTTTACCCTCATTTGATGCAAAATAAGTTCTAAGGTCCAATTTACATTAGAAAACATCCTGCTGCATTCAACATTTATAATGCATTTGGTTTATTTTAATTACCTACATGATAATACTCTGTAGTAATGTGTTGTGTACGTTTAACAAGTTCATTCTGTAGCTTAAAACATACATGAAACCATCTAAAGTTAACAAGTAAGTCCTGAAAGCTTCTAGAATAAACAAAGTTACTTTACCTGAAAACGGCTGTGAACAAACACTGCTGATGGACGTGAAGCTGCTCTAGCTCCTTAA
This sequence comes from Nothobranchius furzeri, assembly GCF_043380555.1. Lineage (NCBI taxonomy): Eukaryota > Metazoa > Chordata > Actinopteri > Cyprinodontiformes > Nothobranchiidae > Nothobranchius > Nothobranchius furzeri. The sequence goes on along the minus strand of NC_091744.1, from coordinate 50,614,876 downwards.
TATTCCTGCTCCATTTTCGCTAGCTTTAGCATTTTTCCTTTGCGTGTAGCTGCCGCCACGGCTGTGACGGGACCTACGGGCCACCGTAGAGGTGAAGGCTAGACTGTCCGAATTCAGAGCCGCTGACTTCCGGTTTTAGCGGTCTTCAAGGACCCGGCCTTGCTAGACCGGCGAGGATCCGTACTCATAAGCACCTTTCCTGTGGATTCGGACATTCGGGAGTGTCGTCTCTACAGCTCTGCCCTCCTCTCCCAATGATTGGACAGGAATACGAGAAACGTGATTGGTAGCTAAGACTCGTGCTCTCATTGGTTCCACCCAAGTTCCTCCCACTGACGCTAGAATCAATACAAAAAGATCTGTAACACTGTAGGATTTTGGTTTGTACCTGTAGAATGAAATGTGTGTTTTGAGAGTTTTGATTTCAAACTTGTAACTTGATTTTTTTCAATTTGGAAGTCTGCTAGTTACAAAACAAAAGTTTCATGTTTCTGAATGAATTTTTGATTTTACAAAATAAAAAATACATGTACAAAATACAATGTTCCTGTTACAAATTAAGAATACAAGTACGAATTGAGAATTACAAGTTATGAATCCAAAGTTACAAGTTACGAATCCAAAGTTACATGTGATGAAACATGTTCGAAGTTACAAAACTTGGTACAAGTTACGCTGAATATTGTACAAGTTACGCTAAATATTGTCCCAATCCTAGTTCCATAGATCAGGAGCTCATGCATGAAGGACACATGATGACTGAGAGATGTCTGAGTCGTTCGTACTGTTTGGGAAGCGAGTATCCGCCCAGCAGGAGGTTCTGACAAGGATAAGGAAGTCCAGTTGACCTTTTTCTAGAACTTTGACAAATAACTATTTGTTTTATGTATCTTTTGCCTGCTTTCAGAAGACCTTTTGGTTGGCGTGGCAGACTGCTGAATGATGACACAGAGACAGAGATGTGGAAGAAAACTGACATATACTGTGAACCTGAAGCAGACCTAGATGAAGATGAAGTAGACAAAACATACTCAAGCAACATCACCCTGTGTGTGGATCCGTGTTTAAATCAAACTCTGGATTAGCTGACATTTCTGTGGAGGTTTGATGGTGTAATCATGTCTTTGCAGCACTGAGGATAAAAGGTCTCAGACGTGATGCAGCAGTAAACACTTGGTTTCCACAGACACAAGTCTCTTATTTAGTTGATTTCACAGTAAAATGGTAGTTTGCTGAGGTCAGCTGCATTAACGGCAGAAAAAACAGAAAAAACTTGTCTTTGTCCCAGATTCAGAGGAAACTGTCAACAGCCAGATTTTTACAAAACACGTCTGTAACATCTGACGCATTTTAGCCAACACTATATATAATAAAACAATTCCCCCTCTCACCCTCCGCGGGTGGTCTCATCCTTCCAGGCTCGGGTCCTCCACCAGAGGCCTGGGAGCTTGAGGGTCCTGCAGTATCTTAGCTGTTCCTAGATCTGCTCTTTTCTGGACTGAGATGTCTGATGTTTTATCTGGGATCTGCTTTAGCCACTCCTCCAGTCTGGGGGTTACTGCCCCAAGTGACCCGATGACCACGGGCACCGATGTCTTCACTCTTCAGGCTTTCTCAAGTTCTTCTTTCTTGTTGTAATTCTCACCATTCGCCACCGTACTTCTCTAGTTTCTCCTGTTCCTTTTTCCTGATGTTACATCACTTGGTATTGCCACATCAACCACAACGGCTGTTATCTGTTGTTTGTCCACCACCACAATGTCCGGTTGGTCCACCATCACCATTTTGTCATTCTGGATCTGAAAGTCCCACAGGAGCTTGGCTCTCTTGTTCTCAGACACCTTAGGGGGTGTTACCCGCTTTGACCTCGGGGCTTCCAGTACATACTCTGCACAGATGTTTCTGTGCATGATGCCAGCCACTTGGTTGTGGCGTTCCATGTATGCTTTCCCTGCCAGCATCTTACACCCTGCAGATGTGGTGGATTATCTCATAGCCTACACCTTGGGTCTTGTCTGGTGTGGTAGATCTTGGCCTCTGTTGCTCTGCTGTTCAGGGCCTGTTCCTGTGCAGCCATGATGAGTGTCTCTGACACAGCTTCAGAGAGGTCTTCAGACCAGCTCTTACAGAATGTCAGTAATTCAGCTCAGACTGGGAGACCATCTAAAGGAACACTTTGCAGGTGTTTTGCATTCATTAGCTGATTAGAGTGTGACACTTTGAGTCTAGAATATTGAACCTTTTCATAATATTCTAATTGTCTGAGATTTTGAATTTGGGGTTTTCCGTCAGCTGTAAGCCTGAAGACCTGTTGATTCTTCATCCTTACATTTTCTTCATGCTGCTGTTTCTACCAATTCTGTCTTCCTTCACACCTTTAATCTTTTCCTTTTCCTCATTTGTAATTCAAACTGTTTCTCTTTGTTGTTCTTGTGAAGCACCTGTGATTTTTATCTTGAGACACTATAAAGAAAACTGTTTCCTCTTCTTTACAATTATAACAAATAAAGGTTTGAAACATCAGGCTTTGCATGTCATGAGTCTAATTAATATATTAGTTTCACATTTTAAGACAAATAAATGAAATTTTGCACCATATTCTTAGCCTGGCAAGCCAGACTAAATAAATGTATTATTTAGTCTGGCAACGCTCCATTGACGGCTCTTGGTTGTGGGGCGGGTTCTACCGTTGTCTTTCAAATGATCTCCGCATTCCACTGGACAATGAATGTGATTCAGGCTGCCTCAATTCAGGGTCTGCATCCTTCGTCGGCCGGATTCGTCATAGCGCCGCGACCAGGCCTGTCCCAATTTGAAGACTCCTTCAAATGCGGTCGACGAATCCGGCCTTCTTTTTGCCTGTATGAAGGATGGGTCCGGTGTATCCTTCAGTGGTTCACATTTCCCAAGATGCCTTGCGGGCCGGACGGCAGAACTTTTAAAAACAATGGCGGACAGTGAAGCGGGAGCTGTCGGAGAGGATTGCGCATATAAATGTAAGTATAAACTTGAAAACTGTTAGGTTAAGGGCTTTTTGTGATACGCGAACGTTATTTTAGTCAGAAATGTTACAGTAAAAGTGCTTGTATTGCGGTCTCGGCTCGTATGTTCGGCCGCTCGGTGTCGCACTTCTCCCACTATGTTTCTCTCCTGATTTTAATGGGAGTTTGTATTTTAGGGACAAAAGAGAAAACCAGGGAATTTATTAAGCTTAGGGCGGAGATGGACCACATGATCACTGGAGCAAAGTATTCGGCGGCTGTGGCATGGAGGTACAATAACATCTCATATTTTAAAAACTCATTTGAATTTAGTTTTTTCTGCGAAAACATGAAAGGAATAACCCGTTGTCCTCTTTTCTCTTCCTGTTTCTTTTCTTACATGTTTGTTAAGACTATTCTGGAGAAAATGGGCATCCAGGGGAAGGTGCCAGCGATGACCAGCTTCTGGAGCTGATCAGGGAGGACATGAGGCTGCAGAGGGAGGCAGAGCAGCAGAGGGCACAGGAGAGAAGGGAGAACTTTGACAGCTTTTTACTTTGCTAGAAAGAAATGATTAATAAAGATTAAACATGTACATATAAAAGAAATATCTAAATAAAATCAGTTCTGTATTAAACTCTTGAGTTTTATTTTTGCTTACAAATGAGAATTGTTTACTAGAGGGTATCCCGCTGGGTCTTAAAGTCTTAAAAGGTGATAAATCGGTTTTGGTCAAATTAAGACCCTTAGAAAGTATTAAAAACTATAATCACTATAATCATCTGAGCTCAGGCTCAGCTTGTCAAAAGTATTTTCTCTGAATTAGCTCTCCAACAGTCAAGGAAACGATTAAAAAGCTAAAACTTCGGGCTCCATCGTTTAAAGTTCCTTCTGCTCAGCGGTTCCACGGTTGCTAGGCGACGGAACGTTTGCCGAAGGAGTGGCGGGAATTCATGAAGGCTAGGCCTGTCAAAATGGCTGCGTCTGCAGCTAGACCTTACTCAAATTCACAGCCGTTAACATCCGGTCTATGGGGAGGACCCAGCCCACGTCGGCCGAGTAGGCTGGGTCCTTGAAGGATGCAGACCCTGAATTGAGACCTGAGACACAGCCTTTGAAACCCCTCTAGAGAGCTGTGATTGGCTAGCCAGTCCTGGTAGGAGCTGCGGAGGTTCCAATGGAGCGTGCCTAGACTAACTTTGCAAAGCAAGAATTTGGTCTAGTTCACTAGGCTACCATATTATACTTTATAGCTTCAACTGATAGTGTTGTTGTAATTCTCACCATTCGCCACCGTGGCGCTGTTGAGTCTCGTGAACCGCGGTAGGTCACATGGTCACACCAAAGAAGACCCACATCCACCTTCAGCTAGCAGGAGCTGGCATGTTGTCATTTCTGCTCTTCGTGTTATTTTCTAATTGAACGAGTTAACCAGCGTAAAACCCTGAAAATGCGCCGTCTGGGCTCCGTTCAGCAGAAGATACCGTGCGTGTTCCTCACCGACGTGAAGCCAGAACCGTCCAGTAAACGGGACCGTCAGGTGAGTGCAGCAGCCTCTTATTTATAAACCGTAACGCCACACGGTTAACAAACATGACTTTTTCTTAAATCAATATCATGCTTATGCCAGTCCGTTCTTGTGATCGTCTGTGTTGCATAAATGACTTCATCATCATCCAGCCCATCTGTCTCACCAGTGATCCGACCCGCTTTGCAGCCAGGAGGACTAGGACCTCATCACGGTCCGATACCTGAGAGAAAGGACTAGTCAGCATCTCCTCTGGACCAATCCAGAACAAATTTATTATTGCAGATGACACCTTTTAGATGACATGAGTGAAGGTATCTGCAGCGTCATTTCTGGCGGTGCAGACTCAGCAGCGCGTCCTGCTGCTCAGATAGCGCAAGGCAACACAAATTATGAAAAATGCACAACTAATTCAAACTTCTGAACCTATTATTTGGTTTTAAAACCACTGACGCTGTGTGCTGTCTAACATTATTAAAGCTAGATAATTGTGGCGTCCACGCCCACGGTGAGAAACTGAACATAGAATATTTTTATCAGCCCTGAATGACACATTTCTGTCTTCAGCAATTTCAGGTCATCGCCACCGAAAACGTGAACCCGGTTGCTGTGGAGGCTAACATAGACGGTGCAGTAGCCACAGAGAAACTGGATGGGACCTGCTGCTACGTCACCCTGCATCAAGGTGAGCAGATACAGCCTTCTTGTCTCAGTGTGAAAACTGAAATGGCTGAATTCTCTTTGCTTCAGGTCGATTGTACCTCTGGGCCAGACTCGACAGGAAACCCAACAAGCAGGCAGACAAGAGGTTTAAGAAGCACCAGCACACTCACCAAAGCAGTAAAGGTACCAGGTGTAGCTGATGACACACTCCTGGGCAGACCAGCGGCAGGTCAGACAGCTGTTGGCTTCTGTTCCAGATTTCACATGGAATGTGGAGGAAGACTTCAAAGCAGTGTCAGAAATGTGGATCCCAGCTCACAAAGTCAGACACCACAACGGCCACCCGATGCCTGACGAGCACGGACACATTCCAGGTCTGTTGGGTTTGCGGCTGATGAAACCTGGAAGATGAGACCTCTGATTGTGTTCCCGTTGAACCTGCAGGCTGGGTTCCGGTGGAGAAGAGCAACAAGCAGTACTGCTGGCACTCCTCTGTGGTGGATTATGAAGTCGGGTCAGCTCTTGTTCTTCGGCCAAGCTCTGATGAAGAGGTGTTAGAAATCACAGCCGTCCCACTGGCGGACCTCCAGGAACACACTCTGGAGCTGGTTGGAACCAGCATCAATGGAAACCCTTATGGTACGACCCTGACCTGTTCCTCAGTATCACCACGAATACAAGGGTTTCACACACACAGGGCAGATGTTCTCCATCACAGCTGAGTAACCTTCTACATGCAGGGCTGGGGAGTAAGAAGCAGCCTGTTCACTGCCTGGTTCCACATGGCAGCATCCCAGTAACCAACCCTCCACCAGTGGACTTCCAGCAGCTTTGCTCCTGGTTCCAGGAGAGCCCAGCAGGCCGAGTGGAGGGCATCGTGTGGCACTGTAAGGACGGCACCCTTGTCAAGGTGTGGAGTCTCTATGTGCCGTCAGACTGACGCATTCAAACCAATAATTTACATTTGAGTGTACGGAGGAGCTGAGTGGTTCCATCTAAAACAACTTATCTACACAGATGTGTGTGTGTGTGTGTGTGTGTGTGCAGGTTCATCGTCACCACCTGGGTCTCCGGTGGCCAGTTGGGGACACCCACCTCTCCAGCAGGTCGGTGGTGGTTCGGGTCGATGCCTACAGCTCCACCAACACCTTGTTCACAGCTCTTTCAGCTCTAAATGGACACAGCTTCAGACGGCTTCAGGATGTCCAGTTAGAGTCGTAACCGGGGTATTCGCTCTGCTGAACCTGACACTTGAGGAACCAGAAGTCTCATGAGAGTGGTCTTTAAGGGACGAGGTGTCCCCGTCCTACAAGCTCCGACCTGAAGGACTTGCCAGCTGGGTGAGAAAATCTTTGTGTGAAGAGTAAATGGCAGATTTGACAGATTAAGGCAGTTCCTTTATTGACACACTTATAAATACGTTACATGAGAAATGACTGTAAACCTACGAGTTAAGAAAAGACAAAAGCTGCTGTATAGAAAACATAAAAGAACCAGTTTAATATTAAACCCTCATTGTTTTATTGTGGAACAAACAGGATAAGGGCTGCGTTTTAACCTACGTTAGTGTGCCAGACCCTCAGTTAACTGATGGACACGCTGGGCATCTCAGCCTGGACCCCAAACTGGTCACACACCTTCTTCAGCTGCTCCTCCAGCAGGATGTTCTTCTTCACCTCCAGGTTGTAGTTATACTTCAGATCCTCCAGCTCGTCCAAGAGTGTTGGGTCAAAGCTCTCCAGCTCCTTCTTCAACCTCCTGACCTCCGCTTGAAGGCTGCTCTTCTCCGTTTCTGCTGCCTGCAGGAGGGTGTTCACTTTTCTGTAATCTGAAAATAAAACTAATGATGCAACATCCACCACTGACAGGTTTATTTTCTGTATACAATTAAACTACAGTGCTTTAAAATACTCACTAGGAGTGTGAACTGGCAAGTATCCAGTGGTTTGATGCATTGTGACGCCAAAAGTCAGACAATATTTTTAAGTCTGAATTAAAAACGCTTCTAAGACTCAAGAGTTACCCCGTGATCTCGTTCCATCAGGATAAAGGCGGTAAACCCTGCTGCCACCTAGCAGTCAGAGTGTGAATTGCACTACACAAAATAAATAGTTAACATTTGCATGAAAGTGCTCAATAAAAAAACACTTTTCCAGTGCATCGCTATTTTCTCTCATCAGAAGCTTAAACCCATCGATGAAATGAGCTACAGAGAATCGTGGAACCAGAAACGAGTAGCTAGTGTTAAAAACTAAACATAAACAATAAAAACCCAAAGCCTCCACTGGTTCATGCTGAAGGAAGGGCTGACTCTCTCACCTGATGAGGAAGCCGTCTCCCCGTCTGGCTCAGCGCTCTTCAGCCTTCAGACAGATCGTAGCTACAGTCAGGATCTCCAGAATTTAAAGTTATAAGTTCTGAACGTAGGGCTGGACAATATAGACAACAAGCTCATCGATAAAAATGTCAAAAATACATTTTACGCGCAGCCCTGGGCCCCTGGCCATCTTAGGCCATTACTTCATGTTAAAACACGTTGGTTGCATTACCAGACTTGTTTTTATCAATTCTGTGTTGCAAACCACCATTGTTTGTTTGTTTGTTTGGTTAAGTACTTTAATCTATTTTGGGACAATTTCTTCCTCCTCTCCTTGCTGCAACATCTTGTATAAATCACACTGCTGTCTGTTTAGGTTTGAGAGGGGATTGGCTGGGTGTAAGTAGTGACTAGTATGAAGCTATCCAATAGGCTGTAATGGAAAAAGGAACATTTTATTGATCCATTTGTTTTCTATTGAACCACATGTCTATTGGTTATATATATATATATATATATATATAATTGTCCAGCCCTATCTGTACGTTTCCACAGTAAAATCTAAAGTCAGATGGAGCGGAAGTGCAGACAACAAAACGGCAGCATAAAATTGTTGGAAACTAAAGTCATTTTTGACAACCTCCCCTCGTTTCAGAGGCTTTAACATGATTGGACAAGACAGAATACCTGCTAAATAAATGTTCAGTTCTAATAATGAGTAGAAAGTGGTGGCCTAACGTACCTGGTAGTAGTCTGGACCCCACTGGAGGCACCTGCATCAGCCTTTAAAGCAGGAAACCTTTTTAACACGTCAACCTGAAGGAACACATCAGTGACACTCATGCACCACTCTGTTAAATATTCAACACCTGTTGGTCACGCTAACCACATGTCATCAGTTCATGTTTTTACGTTCAGACCCTGAGACTGGGGACAGAAAACAGAAGCAGGAAGTGGTGGAACCTACACAGTTGCTACTGGAAGACTTTAATATTCACATCTGCTGTCCTGGAAGTTTCTTTAGTCTCTGATTTCATCAACCTAGTGAACTCTTAGTTTTACGCAGTGGGTTAATGTGGCCACACACTGGATCTTGTGTTATCACTGGGGTGTTCAGTAGACAATCTGACTACTAAGGATGCAGTTTTTTCAGACCATAATCCGATATTTACCCCCAGTAGGTATAGTCGTCATGTGAACTCTGACACTGCAACTCATTTCACTTCGCTGTTTGAACAAGCCTTCTTTGATTCATCAGACGAGTCCTCACTGGATGGATTGCTTACTTGTTTTAATGAGACCTGTGAGGCTATCCTTAACACTGTTGCGCCGTTAAGGCCCAGGAGGGGAAAGCGTACGGTAAATTTATGGTCAACGGACGCTACTCGTGCCACAAGAAGGACATGTAGAAGGTACGAGAGACAGTGGAAGAAGGATAATCTGCATGTTATGTGACAGTTGGAAATCTCACCAAGAGGCAGATCTGCGAGATTTGCATATTATCCAATCTCATTTCCTTAAACTCAAATAACCCCAGAGTACTTTATACAGCAATTAACTCCGTTTTGAAAGTGAATGATCACCATGTGGTGCAGGCTTCAGATAAAATGTGTGATGAGTTCCTTGACTTTTTTATGGGGAAAGTCGCTGCGCTCCGGGCTACCATGCCTAGGGCACCGGAATGCCGCCCTTCTGTGACTTCTATCAGAGGTTTGGTAGCATTTCAACCAATTAGTTTAGATGACTTGGATCAAGATCGTTGGGGAGGCTAAGCCGAGCGGCTCACCAGACGAAGTGATGCCAACGCTCCTCTTTAAAGAAGTCTTTCCAGTCGTCGCCCCTCTAATATTGCACATAATTAACATGAGCCTAAGCTCTGGCATATTCCCGACGATTTTAAAAAGGCGGTTATTCAACCTTTACTCAAAAAGCCTGGACTGGATGCTTCGCTGGCTGCAAACTACAGGCCCATTTTGAAATTTCCATTCTTAAGGTACTAGAGAAATGTGTTTACCACCAGCTCTTGGTTTTCATGGATGAGAATGCCACTGTGAGACTTTCCAGTCTGGCTTCAGAGCTCTACACAGCACGGAGACTGCACTGGTTAGAGTGCTCAATGACATTCATCTAGCGACTGATAGCGGTAATTCTGTGTTGATACTTCTGCTGGACCTTACGGCTGCCTTAGACACGATAGATCATGAAGTGCTGCTTCACCGTCTACTCAGGGATTCCCTAAGTGTGGTGCAGGGGTGTGCGAGCTGCCACTAGGGGGTGTGCGAGGTGAAAAGTGTGATGGCTGTGGAGCTCAGAGAAGTCTGTCATATGTCACCATTAGCGTAGCCAGAAACTCATTTGTGGGTGGGCCTAAGAAAAAGTAAGTGGGCCCAATAAATGTAATTGAAAACAAGTATATTTTGCGCGTGTGTCCTCCGCATGTGCCCTAGCTTCATAATAACAATGCGTCGAGCTTCAGCGTTCTGGCCTGCGCACGCCGATATGTTCCGTGTTTGATCATTTTTATCGGTGTTGGAGAAATCTGAAGGTGGTGAGTCATTCTGGCAGATTGTAATTAACACCTGTCTCATGCAGGTGTTCTGACATTGTAAACCTCACACACAGAACATTGTGGATGTAACTAAATAAATCAAGAAATGATTCCCATCTGAGCATTTTAGCATTATTATATTATTATATTAGCACACTGACTGTGGGACAGCATTCTAAACGTGTCGGGCTATTAACAGCGCGCTGAAGATCTGAAGTTCAGAGTGCTTCTGTCAGAGGTCAGACGCGTTCCAGCGGAACCACGGCTCACGGGTGCACATGTGAGCACATCAGTGCTGGGCAGAAGTAATTTTACAACATTGGTTTAAACAGCGCCAATAACGAGACACGGTGACTGGAGCGGCTCATGGAGCTGTGCCGCACACACACAAACACACACACGCGCACACAGATTCAATAAGCACACGCTGCGCCGTCAGACTGAAGGCAGAAATGAGCACTGCCTCCTCCGTGATAAAAACTTTTAAGAGGTTTTATAACAACATTTTTCATTCCAGGTCAAATTAAGATATTAGCTTCTATTTTGGGATGACGTATTAAAGTCGGGTCCGCTCCAGCCAGTGACTCCTCATGAACCTGACCACAACTTCTGTTACTGCAGCATTTGTTATTCCAGTCCGCTTGGCAGCGGATCGCAGATTCAGCCACACCAATAAACCGCAGTAAGTCGGTCTGAGGCAAAAGTGAACCTCATGGCTATAGCTTTTCCATCTTTTCCCCTATAGACATTTGATTACGCACAAGTAGGTGACCAGTTCAGGTTTACGCAGAGCAGAAGGAAGGAGAGAACTCTGGTTAAACATTCGTGCTTTAAGAAAACCGTTAATTGCATTGTTTATGTGCTACCTGGGCACTCTAAATATTTATTTGAAATTAAATCAAAGGAAATTGTAATGGTGTCGAATGTTTATTAATTACTATTTAAAAAAATGAAAGTGATGGGGAAAAGGTCGATCGTATTTTTTTAACCCTGTCTGTTTAGCTTGACGTCTGATATATATATATATATATATATATATATATATATATATATATATATATATATATATATATATAGAGCCATGCCCTGATGTGGGGCTGGGGGGTGCGTCAACACGGTCGGGACATAGAAGGGGGTGCGCGGCTAAATAAGTTTGGGAACTGCTGGTCTACATCATTATGTTGGGATTTCAGGGTTAGCCCTGGATAGCTGGCCATTAAATGACCCACAGTCAATTAGAGGAGAGTCAGAATGTCTGCTTGGAGCAAACAATATAGCCTCTGTTTTCTGATCATTTAAGCTCAGAAAAATTTCACTCATCCAGGTCTTGATCTCCGTCAAACAATTGGAAAGAATAGAAATAGACAGACCTCCTGACGTGTTCAGAGGCAGGTACAACTGACAATCATCAGCATAAAGGTGAAAGTGAACTCCAAGCTCACGACAGATGTCACCTAAGGGCAGAATGTAAATAGAAAACAACATCGAGCCCTGTGGTACCCCCCAGGTTAAATCAGAGTACTCTGAGGAACAACTTCCCATCCTTACACACATCTTTCTATTTGTCACGTATGATCTGAACCAATCCAGTGCTTCAGTGACTAATCTTGGTGTTAAACTAGATAGCACCCTTTGTTTTGACACCCACATTAATGGAGTGATCTCCTCCTTTTTCCACCTTTGTCGGCTGGCAAAGATCAAACCTTTCCTGTCACGACATGATCTTGTGACGGTAGTCCATGCTTTTATTATGGTGCGATTGGACTACTGCAACTCTGTTTTATTCGTTGTGATGAAGGGCTCAATAGCCAGGTTACAAATGGTGCAGAATGCTGCTGCCAGATGTTTTGAGGGCATGCGCAAGTATGACCACATAACTCCTGTCCTGGCTGCATTTCATTGGCTGCCCATTGATGTAAGGATTCGTTTTAGGATACTTTTGCTGGCTTTTAAAACATTAAATGGTCTGGCCCCTCCTTACTTGGTGTCACTGCTTCAACCGTACACCCCTGCACGGTCACTCCGCTCGGAGAACCTCATGCTCCTCTCAGTCCCAAGAACGCGCCTAAAGACACATGGTGATAGGGCCTTTGCTGTGGCAGGTCCTAAGCTTTGGAACGAGCTTCCTCTCAGCATAAAGGCCTCCACCTCTGTGGCGGTTTTTAAGGCAAGGCTAGAAACCTACTTTTATGATCTGTCTTTTAGTCTTTCTAACTAGTTTTTATTGTTTTACTTAAAGTGATCCGTGCATTCACTGTGTTTTTTGTCTGTATCATGTGATCCAATGTTTTTATTTTCTGGACCTAATGCTTTATGTTTTTACTTGGTCTGTGTAGCGCCTTGGTGGCATGTTTTTGCCTGTAAGGTGCGATTTATAGATAAAGTTGAGTAGAGTTGAGTTACAGTCTGAAAGAGCTTAAAAGTCTTTTGAATGACTGAAAAACAGCTAAAAATACCTCAGTTATACTTAGTAGGTACAGTTGATGTGTTATTATCCTTTATAATTATAATACCTGAAACCTATGTGCTAGATCTGGTCTTTGTTATGATCAGTACAGGACCCTCATGCTCCTATATTTCTTCCTACAAACGGTCAAAATCCTGATTAGGAAATTTTCACTCTTTGTTATATTGCAGCCATTTGTTAAAACCAGGGCTTATTTGAGCTGGATCTTGCCGGAACAAGATCCGGGAGCTATCTTATTTTGAAAGGACCGTTCTGGCAACTGTCTGCTAGGATCCGGCAACTCGTGACAAACTTGTGCTATACGCAGGATTCGAATAACGGGTGAGCTAGGGAGCTCCTGGAAGTCCTCAACACACCCAGGGGGAGCCCAAAACCATCCTGGTTCTACTTATATTACATTATCTATGTGGACTCTCAGGGGATTATTTAGAGCTGAGAGGCGCAGAGCTCTGATCGTTGATGCGCTCCAGACAGATGCGTCCTGAGCACGGCCGCAGTAACATCCTCAAAGTGTCGCCACCTCAAAAACAAAGTTAACACGCGATTATTTATGTCGGCTCATACAGTGGTGTGAAAAACTATTTGCCCCCTTCCTGATTTCTTATTCTTTTGCATGTTTGTCACACAAAATGTTTCTGATCATCAAAAACATTTAACCGTTAGTCAAAGATAACACAAGTAAACACAAAATGCAGTTTTGAAATGATGGTTTTTATTATTTAGGGAGAGAACAAAATCCAAACCTACATTGCCCTGTGTGAAAAAGTAATTGCCCCTGAACCTAACAACTGGTTGGACCTCCCTTAGCAGCAATAACTGCAATCAAGCGTTTGCGATAACTTGCTACGAGTCTTTCACAGCGCTCTGGAGGAATTTTGGCCCACTCATCTTGGCACAATAGTTGTAATTCAGCTTTATTTGAGGGTTTTCTAGCATGAACCGCCTTTTTAAGGTCATGCCATAGCATCTCAATAGGATTCAGGTCAGGACTTTGACTAGGCCACTCCAAAGTCTTCATTTTGTTGTTCTTCAGCCATTCAGAGGTAGATTTGCTGGTGTGTTTTGGGTCATTGTCCTGCTGCAGCACCCAAGATGGCTTCAGCTTTAGTTGACGAACAGATGGCCGGACGTTCTCCTTCAGGATGTTTTGGTAGACAGTAGAATTCATGGTTCCATTTATCACAGCAAGCCTTCCAGTTCCTGAAGCAGCAAAACACCCCCAGACCATCACACTACCACCACCATATTTTACTGTTGGTATGATGTTCTTTGTCTGAAATGCTGTGTTACTTCTACGCCAGATGTAACGGGACATTTGCCTTCCAAAAAGTTCAACTTTTGTCTCATCAGTCCACGAGGTATTTTCCCAAAAGTCTTGGCAATCATTGAGATGTTTCTTAGCAAAATTGAGACGAGCCCTAATGTTCTTTCTGCTTAACTGTGGTTTACGTCTTGGAAATCTGCCATGCAGGCCTTTTTTGCCCAGTCCCTTTCTTAAGTGGAGTTGTGAACTTTGACCTTAATTGAGGCAAGTGAGGCCTGCAGTTCTTTAGAAGTTGTCCTGGGGTCTTTGGTGACCTCTCGGATGAGTTGTCTCTGCGCTCTTGGGGTAATATTGGTCGGCCGCCCACTCCTGGGAAGGTTCACCACTGTTCCATGTTGTTGCCATTTGTGGATAATGGCTCTCACTGTGGTTCGCTGGAGTCCCAAAGCTTTAGAAATGGCTTTATAACCTTTACCAGACTGATAGATCTCAGTTACTTTTGTTCTTGAATTTCTTTGGATCTTGGCGTGATGTCTAGCTTTTGAGGTGCTTTTGGTCTACTTCTCTGTGTCAGGCAGCTCATATTTAAGTGATGTCTTGATTGAAACAGGTGTGGCAGTAATCAGGCTTGGGGGTGGCTACAGAAATTGAACTCAGGTGTGAAACACCAGAGTTGGGTTACTTTTTAACAAGGGGGGCAATTACTTTTTCACACAGGGCAATGTAGGTTTGGATTTTGTTCTCTCCCTAAATAATAAAAACAATCATTTCAAAACTGCATTTTGTGTTTACTTGTGTTATCTTTGACTAATGGTTAAATGTGTTTGATGATCAGAAACATTTTGTGTGACAAACATGCAAAAGAATAAGAAATCAGGAAGGGGGCAAATAGTTTTTCACACCACTGTATTTCCTTTTATATTTTCTGTCTTTTATTTGTGCCTGATGTGTTTCGCTGCTGCGGAGCGCATCACCTGTTTCGTCCTCCAGTGAATTCACCTCACCAGTGCGGTCAGCGCGCACTCCGCTGTTTTTGCGGTCGGTAGATCTTTTAGAACTGCAGCTCAAAGGTAACTCATGAGGTGAATATATATGAACCCAGGTAGCAGTTTCTCTTTAGGATTGAGAGGAGATGCAGGAAGATAATAAACAGACAGGACAGAAAAATAGTCAAATAAAAACAAGTTAGTTTTTGTACCTGGTGGTTGCAACAAACAGACACCATTGAAGGTAATCATAAGTGAGGAACAGAAAATGAAATAATTATTTTAATGTTTAGAGCAGCAGGAACTCAGAGAGGCTGCAGGCGCATCAGTGAGTTTGCGGCTGCTGCGCAGGGGGAGGGGGTGGGGGGGACGTGACGGGACTGGGACATTAATTCAGACAGGGAATTTTGAAACCATCCCATGCCACCGCCCAAGTCATGATAAACACTAAAAGTGGGTCAGGTTGGGCGCCTACTGATCTAAAAGTGTAAAACAAGTGTTTTAAGTGTTTTTAAATTGTATAGTGTTACTTGTTTTACTTAGTTATCTTGTTGACGGACTACAGATGCTAATTAGCAACTATGCTATAATCTGGTCCATTTACGATCAATACAATGTCTTTGATTGTTTATTAATGTGCTTTGTCCTGATAAAGAATTGAATTGAACTAAACTAAAACTTCACGTGTCCTGATTCTTTCCTCTAAAATATAAATGTTTGTGTTCTGCTGCTATAATTTGTGCTTATGTTGCATAAACTGAAATTCTATTTTATTCAGTTAAACGTGCCTCCTGCTCATTGGATGAAATAGGCCAGACACCATCATCCACCTGAATTTAAGACCAACAGGTACCAGACTACATGTCTGGGTCAAAAGAATCACACCACAAGCAGAGACATAAACAAGTGTGTGTGTGTGTGTGGGGGGGGGGGGGGGGGGGGGTCTCACCATTGCTAAATGACTGCATCATTAGAGTCATTTAGGTTTACAATGTAGTTGGCACAGATTAAATGGACAGCCTCAACAATGGAAGAAGCCTTTTGCAGATGCACATATCTCTGACATCCATATATACTGACAGACCAGCATATATGGATGTTTTCCTCATACTATTCATATGAACACCACTAATAATAATACTAGGGGTTTAAAGGCTTTGGACCAAAGACAAAATAAGCCAGAAGTGAAGGTTTATGCATTTAACTAGAAATGTCATAAATGATCATCAGGGCTGATGAAATCTAATCCAGATTAGTCCAGGTCAGAATTATCATCTCATCCGTCTCATGATCAGCAGCAGCTGGATGTTCATGGCCACAACATTCCAAGTGAAGCACACCCCTTTTATGTCTTGTGTTTGCTCACGATCCATATTTCTGTTTAGAAACCGCCTCTCCTCCATGGATGTACCTGCCTGTCAGAGTGTCTAACCACTGGTTGGTCAGCTGATGCTGCTGTCGGTCATTGCAGGAATGTGTACGGTGTGAGGAAACAGTTTTAATTTCTCTCCTCTGCCTGAGCTGATAGTGATGGGCAGCGCGCCTCGCGGCAGTGATGCACCTTTTGCGCAAAATGCGGCCCTTCCTGGAGCGCGTGCCAGACCGTGGATGACTCATGTTAGAGGACACACAGATATATTTTCAAAAATCTCTGAGATTTTGACTAATGAATCCCTGGAAATTTTACCGGTGTGCACTGTGCCCGAGAAAACGTGCTGGCATGCTGAAAGGTTATATTTAGAAGTGGCGGCGGTGCTGGTACCGGGCCAGAGCTCTGCTCTCTGTCCCTAAAGGATGAGTCTGATGATCTGATCATCAGAACCTGATCATCATGATCCGTTCCTGACAGCCGCTGTCTCTCCCTCCCCAACCTGCCCCACGTGCCCAGCACTGCACGCTGCGCAATAATTAAACTGGCCCAAAAACTCCGCCTTAAACCGGTTCTCCCAACATGACCACACACAGCCAGCCTGGACATGCTTCTGTGGGCAGAGCTTTCTTCTTTTTCAATCTCTCCTTTTCTGCTCCACCTTTCCTGGTCCGTCTAGGTCCATTTTGCCTCTGGGGCCAAAGGTGCGGTGGTGCTAGCCGCTCTGGGGTGGTGGGTGTCTGCAGCGCTTTGCCAGACCCCGACAAAGTGAGAGGAGGGGGTGTCTTTGTGCCCAGTTTGCTCCGTTTGTGCGAGCATCAGGACAGCAGATGCCCTAGTGAGCTGCATGACGGATTGCTCGTTTAGATGTTACGCACGTCATGACCGGCAACCACTGAGCGGGCCAGTTTAACGGCCAGGCCACCGGGAAACCTCCCGTTTCTCCCGATTACCGACCCGCCACTGAAGAGCACTCCCCCCCAGATCCTGAGCATGGAATACGCACAGATCTGTGCGTAAGTACGACTGATAAATGAGGCCCCAGGGCTGTGAGGTAATAGGAGTCCTGCACAAGGCTGTAGATGTTGTTCTTGAATATCTAAAGAGCAGGAAAAGATAGGCTCCTCTTTGAGCCTTCTTCATGCTGTCTCAGGTTCTGTTGGTATCCTTAATTCTACTTGAGAAGAAACATTTAATTGGGACAACAAGTAAGACTGAAGAAATCCATGAAAGGGTGAATACTTTTTCCCAGAACTGTTCCTCAGTTTCTGGAAACTAAACCTGCTATCTTGAAGTCTCCCCGTCCCTCCTGAGTCCAGCAGGAGCTAAGCTAGTGAGCTAGCCGGATTCTGGTTTGTGTGATGAATGTTCACCTGATCTTCCCGTTGTCTGACCAGCATCTCAGCTCTTTCCTCGCGCTCCTTCGCCTCCTTCAGTTGCAGTTTGAGCTCGGAGAGGCTGGATGTCTTTAGAGATAACTCCTTCTCCAACTCCTTCATCTTGTTCTCAAACATTCTGCACGACACCAAACTCAGACTCACATGCTGCCCGTTCTGCTTCATGTCACGGAGCTGTGGGTAGCAGTGCTGACCTGGTTACGACAGAAGCCTTCCAGGCCTTGCCTGTGCCCTCTGTGACGGGTTTACACAGAGCTTCTCGAAGTCTTTGTTTGGTTTCTTCCAGCTCTGCCTCGAGCTTCTCATTGGTCACTTCCAGGCTTGTCTTGGTGACTCTCATCTTCTCTGCTGCTCCCATTTCCTGTTAGAATAGACGGGAACGTTTATTACAAACAACCATCAGCCTTGTTCCTGTTTTCCCCGCTGGAACATGAATAAACGTTGATACCCGTTTGATCTCCTTACGCAGACGCTCATTTTCCACCATTATCTTCTCCAGGCCTTTAGTTTTGGATTCCAGTTTTGAAATCAGCTCAGCTTCACTTTGACTCTTTAGAGTCTGAAAGTCAGCCTGATGAAAAACACAAGCTTTCATTAGTAAACAGCACTGATGCACCACACGAAGGACGGCCACCACAATGCTTACACCTTTAGTTGTTCATTTTCTTTCTCCAAAGCAGCGACTCGGTCCAGATCTGGAGGCCTGCTAGACTTCTTCAGAGTGTTGTTCTCCCTCTGAACCCTCTCCACCACCTTCTTCATCAGCCCGATGGTCTTCTCTAGCTCGGGTACTGTTTTACCGCTGTTTCCAGCCTGGTGAGGAACACAATCATCAAAAAGACAAACGGACTCGATGGAGTCCTTGCAGTCGCCACGGTTAACCTACTCCACGTATGTGGACCAGCCTCTTCTCTACTTCAGCCTTTTCCTTTTTCAGTGCAGCGCAGAACTCCTTAAGGTTGGAGACTTGATCCTGTGGAGAACAGAGAGCAGGGCCTATAGAGCTGCTCTATAAATGTGGACGTTCTAGGGTGGTACCTTGAGTCTCGGTAAATCTCTGTTGGTCTGTTCCAGCTGAAAACGCAGCTCCAGATTCTCGGAGGCCAACCTGAGATTTTCTTTAGAAAGGTCCAGATCTCTCTGTGACGGCGTCCCCGTGCCTCGGCCTGAAGTCTAGAGACAGAATCATGTCAGAACAAGACCACAGCTGAAGGGTTTAGAGAACAGCTCCACTACATCATCAGAGGCAGATGGTGCAGAGGAGTTCACCACTGATTGGTCACTAGAGCCTGACTGTAGCACATCTATCACTACCACAGCACTACCACTTCAGCAGAGTGGCTACGGAAAGCCTGGAGTACCTTCAGGTAACGCTGAGCTCGACTGTCCTTTTTAGTGTCAACAAAACTCTCTGGGCCTTTGCTCAGTTTGATGCTGGAGTCAGCATCCTCCTTTTCCTCCAACTCAGCTGCTTCCTGCATCTCAGATGCGACTGTGACATCAACGTCGTCAGCATCATCTGGGTCTGAATCACCTTCACTCACAGCTTGACTCATTTCATCTTCTGCTGTTGCGTCGGACTCAGACAGAGTTGATCCAGTCCTCTCTGATGGAGCCGACTCACTGCCTTGTGCAGGTTGTGCTCCTTCCTGCTCAGGCGCAGTCATTTCAGGGCTAACGGTGACCTCTTCTGTAACATCTAGGACATCTCCTCCCTTCTGCCCTTCCTCCTCTTGAACCTGATCTGAGCTATCTTCAGGGTTTGATAGCTCCAGGTCAGGACAAGCATCTTCTGCTCCACTTTCTCTATCTGTCTGGCTTTGCTTTAGCTCCCCCTGGTGGCCACAGCCCTCCTCTGCAGTCTCAGGGCTACGTGGGTGGCTGCAGGGCTCAGCGGGTGGGGCTGCAGCGTTCCCTTCACACGACCCATCCTCGACATCAAAAGTGACAGAACAAATTCCTCTAAAAGCACGGGAGGAAATTCCTCTCCCCTTCTCAGGCTATAAATCCGATCAAATCCAGTGACAAAGGAGAGAAATGGAGAAAGAGTCTGATGAATGCACAGTTAAACATCTCAAGTCCTTCAACAGAACAGAGGCCAAGTAATATATCTGTTATAAATATTAGATGTTGCCATTTGGATAAAATATAATAATCATTTAAAAGTCTTCAAACTGAGCTCTTAAACCCAAAGCCTTCAGTAAATACAGCACCAGTGTTCCTTATTTGCTGGCTAAATGAGACTATTACATTTCCATTTAACTACTTACTCACATAGTAGTCATCACTATGATAGTTACTTCATGTTATAAAATGTTGGAGAAATGATCTTTTTCATCATTTAAAGCCTTAAAAATGTACTTTTCTACCTCTACTTCTGTTATTTAGGTACCAAAACTAAGAAAAAAGCAAATTTCACGTAATAAAAGCTTTCATCATGTTTCATGAATTTACTTGTGATCCTTCTGATCAATGCACCGATGTAACAGCTGATCTAAAGATGGACGGGTTGGCTTACGGAGGGTCTGGACGGAGACTCTTTGGGGGTCTGGTTCTCCTCCAGGATGTGGTTTCGTAACACCAGATTCTCCGTGGCATCATCACAAGGTGCGGCCTGCTGTTGTCTGGGAGTTCAGAGAGAAAACAGCAGTCTGGGTGTGCGTTACAATGTGAGCTGGCGTTTTCAAAGTAAACATTAATGTTTGGGGCCCGGCCCGCTTGTGTGATAAAGGTTCTGTGTGTTTTAGTGTTTTGTTTCACTCGTCTCCTCATTTTCCCCACACGAGGTGATATCAGCTATCGGCTCCATTTACAAACTAGCTCGTTTGAAAAGTGTGCTGTGATGACACACACACACGAGACACAAAGGTGTTTTTGGTTAAGTTTGGAAGTGGTCTGTTTAAAGCAGGGTGTGAAGGCCGCTGTCCTGCATGTTTTAGTTGTTGCTCTGCTCCAAAACACCAGTTCAGCCTCTCTAATTTCTACAGAATCCCCACTGGACCAGGTCAGGTGTGCAGGAGTCTGGAGAGCTAACAAACACCATCCGACAGGCCTTACATGTCTGGGAACCCCCACTAAGTTATTATCAAAGTAAAAGGACAAAAACAATAAATACTCATATTTAATGCCCATGTTTACTTCTGACCACTCAGACACACTTTAAAGTTGTGATTTGTGTCTCCAGCTCTGAGTTTTTCCTCCTCAGATCCTCTAGTTCCCTCTCCATCTCAGTGGATCGCACCCCCACCACCGGGTCCACAGCCACACCCCGAGCCTTTAGTTTCTTCTGAAGTGCAGCCTTTTCCTGCTCTAGTCTGCAAACACGGGAAAAAGCAAAAGGAAAATGAATATAAAACAAGACACAAGGGCATGACAGCTCCACTGACTTATGCACAGCTGTGCAGGAGCGTCTTTTGATTCTGGACGAGAAGAATGAAAAGGAAGTAAATCAGTCATGAGCAACATCATCGAGCAAAATCTAAGAAAGCTGTGCAAACCCGCTAGCGTGATCTACACACTGACCTGGCATAAAGGTCTCTGAGAGTGCCGAGCTGCTTTGACAACGATTCATTATCTCGTTCTCTCTCCTTCAGTGAATTCTTCACTTTTTCCATCCTGGCTTGCCATTTTTTGCTCTCCTCCCACCGCACAATTTCTTCTTTAGTCTATCAAAAAGACAAGTGATGCATCAGCTGAGTATGTAATAAATACTGAGCCAGTGGAAAACAGTGGGCCCGTTCCCGGGATGTTCGGGGCCCACCTGTTACAGAAATGTGGCTGGGCTACAACAAAAACTGTTATCGGTGTTAGTTGCACATGTTAGCATCACATCTAAATATGAAAGGTCAGCGCTAAATGCTAGTCACAAACAGACTCTTTCTCATTCTCTGTGCAACATAATAAAGAAAATACTGGTGGTTTGAATATTTAGTTTCATGAACTGATTTTCTACATCTGTGTGTTGCTGATTCGTGGATCTTTGTGATGAAAACCACCCAACCAAAGAAAACTGGATGATTGAATAATATCCTGTATGGCTGCAGAAGCTCAACGAGAGATGCTTGGATACTGAAAAAAAATCATCATCACAAATATTTTGGCCAGTAAATAAATGATGTAACACAGTCACTCATCTGGTTTGAAAATGCTGCATTTATTTATCCTGTCAGCAAACAACACATCAGACCAAACTCATATAACACACAGCACGTTCTCCGACCATCGACGGGATGTCTCTGCATGGTGCACTAGCTCGTTTATTATGGTCTGTGGTCATATTCATCAAGTTTTACATCCGTTTGGAACCCTATTTGATTCGATTTTGGATGAACAATTACAGAAATCTATGCTTTGACCACATATTTTGTCATGAAAACAAACGTTTTCTGATCAAACACCTAAAACATGCAGAGTTCACATTTCAAGGAGACAGCAGACACAGATTTGTGTTTAGTGGTGAATAAAACGTATGAAAGTCTGAATTCAGAGGTAAAATAACTTTTATCACGTTAAAATAATAAACAGTAAAGACTTCCATTAGGCCGGATTAGGATACGGTTATTTTTGTTACAATCAGATGTACGTTTAAAACACACACACACACGCACGCACAATATCTAATGAAGCTACTTGATCAATCAGTCACATAAAGAACACACACGAGCAGGCAGCGCTGCTGTAAAAGCAGAGAAGAGCTGCTACGGGGGCCTGGAGGTTCAAGCAGGACGTCGGTGTTTGAAAAAATGTTTTTTAGGAGCATCGATGCTTGGAGGTAGAATTATCAGTTAGATAAGTCTAACTGATAATTAGACTTCTCTAGTAGACAAGATACTGTAACTTATTAGTTAGACTTTCAGTTATCATCTTGGAGTGTGTGTGTGTGTGTGTGTGAGGGGGTCATAGTGGAGAATAACCAAAGCGTATTTTTGAATAGATAAACTCCGGTGGTGTGTTTTGCTCTCATTCTGTCAGCTTTTCTAAAGTTGACTTTTTAAAACACCACAGAAATGCAGATTTGACCTCAGAGGGAGTGGAAACTATAACAAAATAATTCTACAATCATTTTTTATTTTCTTAATTATATTGTTTTTGGAGCCAAATGGACACTGAGATAATTTCATAGCTGCGTTCTGAAAGCCACTCTGATCGTTCTAACCAGCTTTAACTCAGTTAAACATCAGATGATCTTATTCTGAAGCTCTGGCCGTGGCAGGATTCCCTTTTTATTGTAGTGATGTTGCAAATAGAAGTGTAAGTTGTGTTTTATAGGATGGAACAGACCGCCTCAGAGGGAGGAAGGGACCACACCACAGGCTAACATCATTTTAATTTAAGATGAAGTAATACTGAATGTAAATGATGGTGAAACTCCTGACTGTGACACACACTCATCCATCCCTGAGCCGTGGTTAACACACCAGCATCTGCACAGAGGATGTCCCACACTCAGCTACTAGAACAACACCCACACTCCTATAATCATTCATGGATAATGGTAGCAGCGTTAGAGCTGTGTATCATGTGTGGTATGATGATGATGTGAAGTACCTGCTGGTCCTGACCCTTTTCTTAAGCGGACCTTCTAGCTGACTGCTTCCTCCCAACACTAAACTAAACACCTCCGGCTGTTCTGATGCTTCTGCTACCACCGATCAGTCTGATGATGCTCAAACCTTTCCGGGATCCTCTTTGACTTCGGCTCTTTTCTCCAGGTCAGACTCCAGCCTCCTGATCTTCCGCTGTAGGTTCTCGATGGTGGGCCCTTTGCTAGCTGCCTCTGAGTGAATCTAGACGACAAACACAAAAGTCTCATTTTTCATACCAGACAGCTTTTTTCTGTTAACACTCATCTAAGAAGGAGGGATGCAGCGGGTTAAATATACGAGCTGAGAAACGCAACAATAAACCAGGTGGTCTGTTGGGATACGCTACAGGAATACCCAAATAATTAAATCAGCTCAGAAATTCCTCACGAGTTCATCTTAAATCCCAGCAGACAGAGATTTCCCTCTCGATGCATTCCTCCGCCCTCTCCTAATGGGCTTGGTATGTCTCGCATCCCAACCTTTTATCATATTTCAAGGTCTGACTGGAATCACGCGTCCACATGATGTTATGCTGGTGAGGCTGCGTCATGTGGCTGACCATGAATGCATCGATCTGCAGCTTGTGTCACAACAACCAAATGAACCACGCTCCTTCCCAAACCAGCGAGCAGGTGTGTGGTTGCACACGCTCGTATACACACCTGTAAGGCGGTGGTGAGCCTCTTGACTTGCTGCTTCAGTTCCAGGACTTCTTGTTCCCGCTCCTCCTTTTCAGCCTGCAGTCGCTTCTGGGTCTTTTGAGATCTCTGGATGTCTTGATTCAGCCCCTCCACTTCCTCTTTCAGGTTGTTCTCTCGACTTCTGGATGACTTAGTGAAGTCCTTTGCAGCTTGAAGCTCTTCCTTAAGTTCATGTACTTGTGCCTTTGAATGAAATAACAAGTACTTGAGATCAGTAAGCAAGTTGAAAAAGTGTATTTTTATGCAATCAAATGAAAGCTATAAGTGGACAAAAACAAGTCCTGAGCAGAGTGCACCAGCAGGTCCTAACTTAAACCAGTCATAACCCGTAATCTGACTGGAGTTAGAGCCGAGTGCACCAACTCAGACTAGAACCAGCCACAGCTGCAAGCGTTGCTGTGCTGCTTGCCTAGCGACGCATCGGCCCCAGCGCAGCGAGAATGGAGGAGGGAGGCACATTTCTACTACATTAATAACACAAATACAAACAAACAAAAAGGCGCTGTTTGAGAGACGATCTCGGCTGCCATCCGCCCGCGCATACAGTTGAGAAGATAAGAAAAAAAGGAAAAGATCTCCTGTCATGAGTAAAAAATGACCAGTCTGCTGTTAAAAATCCCCAGACCGGAGGGGTCCTCTATCTTCATGCCTGCTTTTGGAGTGGATCTGACAGCAAGGTCACTCGCAAAGAAGCCCTAAATAACACTAACGTCTACGTAGGGCTGGGAAATACATCAAACATTTATCGTTATCAAAGTTTCTGACTCTTATCGAGATAATTTTTCCCATGTCAGTAAATTTGATAATAAAAAAAGAAAAGATGTGTGCAGGTTGGCAACGTTCATGTCCCTCTCAGAAGCTGCAGCACCCTGAATCACGTAAAAATACATGTGACAGCCCCATCTAGTGGACAACTTGCAGTTATCATCCATTTATCGTTACCGAGGGGAAATCCTCAACATATGGTGATAGTGATTTTAGGCCGAATCGCCCAGCCCTACATCTACATTTCATTAACGATATTAAACATGAGAGACGGGAGGATTTGCCATAAAAATGTGTACAGTAAGCATGAACCCTGTTAAAACGGCGTCCAGACAAATAGGGAAAGCTGGCCAGACCCCGATGGTGCCCGAGGGTTAATGGGACCTTTTAGAAGATCAGAGAGCTGCAGGAATCATCACGTGGCTTCAGATTTGTGACCTACATGATGAAGTGCTGGGTTCCTCCAGGCCTCCTCAGGTTTCTGTTTAAATACATTTTAATTTAAAAAATATTGTAAAAGTGTGAGTAACTGTTGAATGTTGCTGCTCCACACGCGTCTCTCTGGCTGTCTGTGCTTTGTGTCATTAACACGACGTTTAATCACGTCATTAAACTGTTACATGGACATGTGGCAGCGATGTCTGGCTGCATGCTCGCAGTCACAGGCCCATTAGATATGACTGAGCTGAAACAGCTGCAGCATAAGTGTATCTGCCTACACCTTGTGATGAATTATTTTTTCATGTGATCAACTCTTCCAGTTCATTTACAGTGCTGATGAGAGGGTGAGCCTCCGGAGAGCAGGCGAGTGAGAGAGGACGATGAACGACAAACATGAGTCAGCTGAGCTCTGCCAGATTGGAGGTCAGCTGTTTTTATGAGCGGTCCTGATGTCGCTGCTCCACTTGTGTGGTTGCTTTTTGCTGCTGAATCCTTTTCAATTCAATTCAATTGAAAAACACTTTATTAATCCCAGAGGGAAATTGATTTCCTGCTGAGTAGTCAGCCAAATCTGCACAGAGCGATGTGAAAGCTAACCAGTGCGGAGCTTATTACCTGCTCTTCACTCACGGATTCAAGCGAGGAGAGAACAGCGTCCCTCCAGGACCGGGACTGGACACCACTGGTTTAACAGAAACCAGCTAGCAGTGCTTCACCCAGAGGTGATTAATGACCGTAAAACTGAAACAGAGTAGAGAAACCAGAACACGTTCACCTTCAGGTCTTTGGTGTGTCTGTCGACAAGCAGCTGCACATTGAGGCTCTCCTCTCTCTGGGCAGCATTTGCTATGACCTGCTGCTCTGCTGCAGCCGTCATCTCCGCCCGCAGTTCCAGCAGCGCCTTACTGAGAGCCTGTGAAAAGACGAAACAAAGAGCATGGTGCACACAGGTACAGCTGACACTCAATCATGCATCTCTCTGGGATTACTTCCTCTCTGCTCCCACAGTTAGCTCAGCTGTCAACATCTTTTAGAAACTGTTTTTGGACAAAACTTTTTCAGTCATTGTAACTTTTATTATTGATGAAGCGTCGATCTGATTAAAACCTTCAGCTGCTTTTCTTTTTGGGCGAGTTGTGCTTTGAGCCGTTCCACCAGGTTCTTCATGGTGTTGCTCGGGGAGCGGACCGTGGCCTCTTTCTGGGCCTCCAGGTCCATACGGAGGTTGTTCATCTCCTTCTCCATCTGAGTCATCTGACTCCTCTGGTCCTCAGTTTCACCAGTCAGAGCTTTCAGCTGGACGACGTACCTCTCTTCCAGCCTGCAACGAATCGCTTTTATCAGGTCTGTTGAAACCAGGATACCTAAAACCAGCATCACTTTAACCGATACAACATCTAAGATGGTTTAGGAGCTGTAAATCGTATGTTCTAGGGCAAAATCAGAGATCAGATCTAGCTGATTAATCTCCCCACAATAACTGGGATGATTGTAGTTTAAAACTCTGATAAGAAAGGCAGCAGGTGGTATGTAGTCATCAAATATTTAATTATTAGTCTGTCTGGACACCCGATGTTGTGAAAATGCAATTAACCTCCATCTGTTTGAGTTTCAATAAAGAATCATTGATGAGACTTCTCAGCTCTCCTGAAACTCATAAAGGTGTTTCTCTAAAACATGAGCTGGTGTTGTCGTCTGTCACTCGTGTGTGTGTTGTGCCACAGACACACACCTACCACCCAGTGCACTGTTGAACTTTTCAAAACCCCTTTAATCTGATTTACCTTTGACCCCTTAAACCCAGTCTCCTTTAATTCACCCTAAGTAACCGTTTGTTCGCTAGATTAATATTTTTCCTTGAAGTCTGACAGTATTGACCCGTTCGATTACTTTACTGGAGCTGTGAAGTTTACACTGAGCAGAAAATCCAAACCCAAGCTCTCACAACAGCCCCTGGTGGAACACAACAAACGAGCCCTGTGATTAGAGCGCGGCAGAAGGAACACAGTAAACAAGGGTAAACAACAAAACCAAGAATAAATACTTCTGTGGAGTCCTACTTTCGTTTCCCACACCTGTACCCGGTTCACTGTACTAAAACGTATCAAATCCCAAACTTTAAGACGTACGTCTAAACCGCAGACTCCACCCCATGACTGAGCTCGGCCAAGGGCCGTAGCCAGACTAAATATTTACATGCAAAGACATGCTTGCTAGGCTACGCTCTTCTTTTTGGAGTTGAACATTAATGCTGTCGAAGATTCTGGAGATGTTTTTATTTGCTGATAACATTTGGGATTTTGCTGCAAAGCTACACAACATTTTAGAAGCTTGGAAGGTTTAGATGTGTAGGGTTCTCACACCAGTTCTCATCGCTCCTCTAAGATGAAGGAGACTGGTTTGGCCTGAGAAGGCTGAGGGGACCAACACAGAACTTCCTTTTTGAAAAGAGACACCATCAGGTTGAGCTGGAAATCTGCAGCTCCTACACACATGACTGTGATCGTTTATTAACTTTATACAGACATGCACAGCTATAACTTCTATATGGAGTTTTGGTTGTACTGTAGGATGCGGTGTTGGGATTTTATAAATGTGATTTGACAGATTAAACATTGCTAACCTCAACACAGACAACCTTCCTTCTTCCTCTAAATTTTTTAAAAATTTCTCAGAGGTTCCCAAAGCTGGGGTCTGGACCCCATTGTAGGCCACTAAGAGCTACACAGGGAGTCCTGAGGTGATTTCCAGAAATGAAAAGAAGATTGAAAAACAATGCTGAAGCTATGGATATGGGTGAAAATGAGCTGAGGAGGCGTTCTTAATGCCCTGGGTTTTTAGCGTTTTAAGCATGTTTGTGTAGTTAAATCAGAGATTTCTGGGGTCACATATCTTGACATCACTGGGAACCACCGAGCTAGATGGCTGAAACCTGGACCCAGCTGGGTCTTCTAACAGGACCACAACCCCAGTCCCACAACAGATGGATGAATTAGGCCCATTGTTCTGGCCATAACCTTTTCTTCAGAGCTGAGTCCATGCCAGAACATTGGTCCACAATGGGCTAGAAGCTCACTAGAGACTCATGGTTCAGGTCCAACTCAGACAGACATTAGTGTGGGTGCAGGTAGCTATTGGAGAGGTTTTGAATTGTGAAAGGTCACATGAACATGAGCAGTTTTTTCTGTGTTTTATATAAATCCATAACCTGATGTAAAGGATTGCTGTGGATTATGTGAGTTTGAAAGAGCTGCAGTTTCTCAGGTTGATCAGGAGCCTGTAGACACGGTTGGTCACCATTGTCTGGGATGTGCAGAACCTCTGAGCGCTTGTTTGATACTGCTAATCTCACACTAATGACGACCCTTCTACCACTGCTTGTTCAAATAAATATCAGTTCTTCACCCTAAAAAAGTAAACAGAGAAGTCTATTCACTTTTCCAGTTTGTTAGCGTGTTCCTTAGCTTGAGCTTCCGTGATGCTCCTCTGTCGCTCCAGCGCCGCTGTGGTCAGCTTCAGCTTCTCTTTAATGGAGGAGAGAGAGATGTCCTGCTCAGCCACCGTCTGCTCCAACTCAGCCAGGCGCTCTAGATGCTTGGATGTCTGCACCCTGATGGTGGGCTTCTTCATCAGCTCCTAAACGCCAAACCCCACAACAGTTAGCAGCATCAAATAAACCTGTTTGAACTGGTGCTGTGATGGTTCTCTAGTTGAGCCGGGAGTCTCTAAAGAGGGCAGGGGTTCGATAATATTTTATTACGTTTAACTTGGAACTCTTTTATATTATTTAGGGACTGGATTTAATTCTAATTTGAGTTTAACTTTAATATTTTATCATTTTTAGAAACATTTTCAATGTTTTTGCTAAATATACTTAACTATTAAACATTGAAAAACTGTATTTGTTTAATGGCCTGCTAGTCGCTACTAGCTGAAACTAGCTGGTGGAAATAAAAGTTCACACCCAAAAACAAAAGGTCAGGTCTCAGGAGGATATGGGGGTTGTCTGCTGGAGATAAGCACGGGTAGGGTCACGTTAGACACGTGTTTTTGTCAGATCATCCCAGAACCAAGCAAGGAGACGGTACCATTGCTGTCTGCTTGAAGCGGTCCAGTGAGATGTCCGAGTGCACGTCCAACTTCTCATGCAACACTCTCAACTCTTCCTGATGTCTCCTGATCATTTCCTCTTGACCCTGGTCCCGACAGAGGAAATGCAACGCAGAGAGACAGTAGAAGGTTTAACAGGAGGAAAACAGCTCTGAGCTTCTGAGACTTTAAACATGGCGTTCAGGTTTGCACTGGTTCTTGGTCTCCTGGAGCCTGCCTCTTGCCATTATGGTTCCTCTCTACAGCCCAGTAAACAGGCTGGTGAGGACACAACACCAGCTTTAGTTCTCTGAAGTGGAACCAGAAGGACCTGCTACTAACGGAGCTCTGGCTCTGGTTTAACACGAATGACAGTCTCTGACGGTTAGAAACAGGATCTCCGTACCTGTCGGACCTGAACCAGCTGGTTCTGGCACTTCTTTAGCATTTCTTCTTTTTTATCAAGTCGAGCTTGGAGGTCTTTGATGGTCTGGTGGGCCACCTTGAGGGCAGGTTGACTCTCCCGCTGGTTTTCCTCGTGCTTGGACAGATCTGCCAGCAGGTGCTCCCTGGCAACAGAATCTGGGAGTCGGAGACGCAGCTCATTGATCACCTTATCCCTGGAGAGGATGTTCTGTTCTGCCTTCCGCAGAGACTCTTCTGTCTCCTTCAGCTTCTGTAGATCAAACATGTCACTGGATTAATGGTTTCACTGTTTACCTGAGAAGATGTGATGAATGCATGAACAGCGAGGAGATACTATGCCTTGTCCAGACTTTTGCACGCGGCCTGAACGTCCAAGATGGTGCGGATGTGCTCTCTGTTTTTACCCAAAGCGAACTCTAACTGATGAGCCAGAGGCAGAGCTGGGTCTGGGAGGGATCCTGTTGCTTCATCACACTGGAAATCATCATCAAACAGGTCACAAGCTCAAAAACAACACGTCTCAGACATGCTGTCTGGTTTGGTGAACTCTGTTGTACTTTAAAAAGTACATGGCTCCAAATGAAGACCTGACAACATTCAGATGCTCCTCAGTGTCACATCAGCTGCCTCTCCATGTCCAGATGGCTGTGCAACTTGGGATGGAGGTAGCAATAAAACTCTTCTGCTACCCACCCAGGCTTTGAGCCGTGGCTCAGTGAGATGCTATCTGCTCTACAAATGGAAATGCTTCGACAAAAGCATCGCATTAAGACAAATTTAGGAGGATATGTGGACCTTGTTTTATCAAACCAGACCCATAAGAACATTTTATGACTTCCCAGTTTCTCATTATGATTCTGTGTTATTTACCCAGAGGTTCCTTCACTCATTGTCAATACTTTGAATTTGAATTTATTGAATGTGAATTTCTTTGACTACTATTTTGAAGTATGAAACATATTTCTTTACCTTGTTTTGGTCATTTAAGTTTCTCAGGGCTGGCAGCCAATATGTTCTTTTTGTGAAAAAATACAAAAAAATAATATTACAAAACAAATATGATCCAAGCCATTAAAGCTCGCTGGGCTGAGGCTGTTGGCGACTAGTTGGAGACTCAAAGTTGGGAGAAAAGAAGCAGATTTGAATCTCACTGAAAATGTGGGTGAGAGATTTTGGTCCATGTTTGAAAACATGGTTGCAAAACGTGTCTCAGTTTGTTACCTTAGATGTTTTTGTCATTAAAGCAAGTGTCTGACGACCTTTAACACGCTATAGGGACGAGAAAATGCTGTAACTAGCATTTGATTTGCCAGTTAAAGAGTTAAAAAATCAATCGCCCAAGCCTGCACACATACACCACTTATAGTTTATGTACGTGAATGATTGTGTTTGTTCCCCTGCTTCAGATTTCACACTCGTCACACATAATTGTCATCTCCAAGAGATCCCAGCAGCATTTACACAACAACTCCAAGAAATATGTGACAGAAAGTCTGTCTGGGAGTTCATGAGAGATTCCTGCAGCACTCATAAGAAAGACGCACGTGTAATGAGTACAAATTCAGTCAGACTGCAAATGAAAATGGGAGAATTGTTTTATAACATTCCTGCAAATTATAGTTTCTAACTAGATCGCTGCAGGCCAGTAAGATCCTGGCTTTGGTCACCAAGGTTGTCTTTATGTTTATGTTTATTCACTTAGCAGATGCTTTTGTCCAAAGCGACTCACAATTTCTAACTTGTTTAGGGTTAACCTTGTCTTTAATTTAAGAGCTTTAGATAAGTTCGTCCAGGTCTCCTCTATTCTTGGAGAACGTTTGTTTTTAGATTGTAAGAGGCCCTGTGACTTGTATTTGCAGGAAAACTGAGAACACCCATGAGTGACTCTGGCTTTAAGGAAAAAGCAGCAACGTTTCACCTTTTCTGTGCTGCTGAGAATCTCGTTTTGCTGCTTCTCGTAGCCCTCCAGTCGTCTCTCCAGCTCGACTTCTCGTTGATCCCAGCTCAGCTGGCGTTCTTCTTGCAGCTTGGCAAGGGAAAGAGAAGATTTGTCTAAAAAATAACCACCATATAGACACATTCTGAAGCTCCCTCTGCCTGCTGTGTCAGGGTTAGGGTTATAGCGCCTTTGGCCACTCAGACAAAAACAGGGAGGAAGATGAAATATTATTTCCATAAATAACAACCTTTTCGTACAGAAACCATGTCTGACATCTGGAGCGGAGAAAAAGAGCTCCCAGGAGTTTGGGGTCCAGCACGAGTTTTACCATAAACTATTTTATAACCGTCAGATGTTCAGACGGTATTTTCAGGTGTGTGTTTGACACTCCTACAGTGAAGGACTGAAGGAAGTTCTGATCTACAACGGCTCCTCAGACAGGTTCTAGAGGCAATACCTTGAGTTATTAATGTTTAAGTTTGTGATTGGGTTCATTTCCTCTCCTTACAGTGTTTAGCTGAACAATGTCCTCCTCCAGAGAGCTGATGGTTCGGTCCTGCTCCTTCACGAGCTTCTTCAGGTATGAGATCTCCTCCTTCTGCACTACCAGCTCCCTAGCCTTCCTCAGCTCCTGGAGGCGAGCCTCCTCCATCCTCCTGTGCCACTCAGTGACCTGTCCAGGTTAGATTTGGTTTAGTAGGAAATAAAACATCAGCTCAGAAATATCTGAAACACAACAATCGCCTCTGACCTTCTGGGCACCTTTAATGTCCTTCAGTGTTAATATGAGCTCCTCCAGCCCTCGCAGTCTCAGCTCCAGCTCCTCAGCTCTTCCCTCTGCGCCCCTCCTCTCCTCCTCTGCCTTCCTCCTCTCCTCCTGAGCTTTTGTTCTGTCCTCCTGGAGTTTCATTAGAGTCACAGAAAACTTCTCCTGCTGAGGTAGAGGCAGAGCTCCGGCAAACTGCCGGCGCAGGGACTGGATGGTTTTCCGAAGGTGCATGGAGCGGCTCCTGCCCTCCTGGCGGGCGAGAAACAGAGCTCGCTCGCTAGTGTCCAGTCGCTGCTCGGCACGCAGCTTGTAGGCCTCCAGCGCCTGGATGTGGGTGGCGGAGGCCTCCAGCCTCCCCACAGCAGACGACTCACTGAGCTGCAGGGCTACAATGTGCTGGTGGAGCTTTGCAATGAGGGCCTTCTCGTCGGACTGGGACTAAAAACACAGATGCAGAGCATCGAGCATTTACATTATCATCCTACCTGTTGCAGATGGCTTCCTGAACAGCCTCAGTTCGAAGAAACAGCCTTTCTGTCCTACAGAACTGAAGTGCAAATCTGGCGGGAATCGTCAGCTCGTCAGTTCTGAAAACTCCATTTCTCTGATCTGAGGCTGTTCAAGAACAGGTAGATGGGATTTACTCCCAACTTCAAAATGGCCTCAACTAAGGTGAGCAGCAATGTGGAACGGCAAGAGGAACTGTTCTGGGTTAAAAGTGAACAAATGTTCTGTTTTTGTTTTTCCTTTTGAAGAACAGCCTCTAATGAAGCTAGCCGAGCTTTGCTGTAAACTGAAATGTGTTCATCCAGTGTGGGATTGTGCTTCCATTCAGCGTGTCCACAGACAACGTTTCTTATTGTTTCAGAGTAGACCAGCCTGAAAAACATGTAGATGAGGTGTGAAACTCATTCATTCGGTTATTTTTAGTCTCAGGGCGACTTGTTCAAGTGCTGTGAGAGAAAGTAAAGGAACTAAACAAGAGTTTTAAGCTGTTTCAGATTCAGTCTGGAGGTTTAAAACAAGGCCGGTACTTAGTGGTGGTCAGAGGGGCCGACGGCGCCAAATGGCAGCCTCGCCTCTGTCAGACCTCCCCAGGGCGGCTGTGGCTACAAGTAGCTTACCATCACTAGCAGTGTGTGAATGTGAGAGTGTGTGAAAGCGTCTTTGGGTGTCTAGAAAAGCGCTATATAAGTTCAATGCATTATTATTATTATTATTATTATTATTATTATTATTATTAAAGCAGCAGAAATAATCACAGGGTGTGATTTGAAATGTAACACGTCCAAACGCAATAATGAAAAACAAGTACACTTGTTTTTGGGGAGAAGGGACTTGTGAATAACCGTGGGGTGTAGAAAATGAGACGTGATCTTTTTGACACGGAGCAGGACCTCTTGACACAACAGCACGATGACTGGGCGACCTGAGGTGAGGGAGGGAGTCTCTTAAACTCATCTCCAGTGGTCTCTAGTATAAATGAATCCCTTTAGAGTCGATCTCTGTGGAAAAAAAGCTCTAGCGCTCCTCTTTCAGAAACTAGAAGTGATTCAGAGGAGAGGTGAGCAGAAGATGGCAGGAAATGGAGTCTTACTTCCAGATTTTGATATATCTCTCCTCTGACTGGCTAACAGCAATGTGACTCTACCTCTGACTGTTTGTTCTGCAACACTGATGTTTTATCTCCACAAATAGCTCAAGCATGAAGTTCTGCTGTGTGGTGAAGTTGCTAATGCTAACAGTTAGCTTCTGCTAGCCCAAATGTGTTCTGCTCTCTCCTGGACACTAAACCAACAACAGCCCTTCCTGTCGTGAGCCAAGATGGGTCCATGAACGTTAGCTTTCAGTGTGACATAGATCTGTGAGGCTTTTCTAATCTGAGCGTTTTCCTGTTTAACACAAGTTTCTCTTCTGTTCAATCAATTTATCAAGCAATCCTGCTTTATATCTTCTACATCTATAGTCACTGATGAAGGTGCTACCATCTACAAATAGAAACTAACAAATAAAACAATAAAACAAGCAACACTGGTATTTGCTGGAATCCCCTACACAAGGACCCTGGCAGTTACCTGTAAGTCCAGTAATTGTCTCCTTAAAGCTTCTACTTCTGTATCTTTGGACTTCTGTCGGGCCTGCAGAGCAGACACCTGAGCCATCGCCACATCAGACACCTCCTGCAGCCTGTTAAAATAAACACACACACACACACACACACACACACACACACACACACACACACACACACACACACACACTTACACTATACATTTCTCTAAAGACGATCGTTAAAGTTTTTATTTGTAAAATCCACAACAACAGGAACAGATCATTCATGTTTCTAAAATATTGATGTTACTCCCTGCCCATGAAAAACGGTTGAATTTCAGTCATCATTCCTGTGAAAACATTCTTGTCTCTATAATCCATCACCAGGGTTGTGTTTGAAGATAGCGGAGTATCGGGACAGCGTGAAACGTACTTGGAGACTTCGAAGCGGAGCTCGGCCTCCGCCT
Source organism: Nothobranchius furzeri (assembly GCF_043380555.1). Taxonomy (NCBI): domain Eukaryota; kingdom Metazoa; phylum Chordata; class Actinopteri; order Cyprinodontiformes; family Nothobranchiidae; genus Nothobranchius; species Nothobranchius furzeri. The sequence goes on along the minus strand of NC_091744.1, from coordinate 50,580,122 downwards.
TCTCCAGCTCTGAGATCCTGGCTCGATCTGCATCGCTCACAGCTTTGCTGACGCTGTCTGCCAACTCATCTCTTAGCTCCCGCTCGGTCTTCTGGGCCTCCGCATTCATCTTTGTGAGCTGAAGGAAAACAAAACCACAAAACTATTTGGTAAAAGAAAATATTAATAGATGAGAGGAGATCAAGCAGCCAAGGGTCAGCAATTATAAAGCGAACTGGTCTTTCCACACAGGCTGTGTGTGAGGTGAAACCCCGTTCTGCACCTGGAAATGTAAGATAGCACTGTCTGTATGTTTTCAGATGGACCAAAGCTCACTGTGATGCTGATGCCCACGCCTTTAGAGCCTGACAGAAGAAAACAAATCCTCCGTGATTTCTTTGGCGTCTTACTTCTGCAAACTTGGACTCCAGCTCGGCGTTGCGCTCCTCCACCTGTCTGAGGGAGTTCCTCGTGTGCTCGTACATTTTCTGGGCATGCTCGGCTCTCTGTCTCTCATTCAGCTCCTTCATCTCTGAGGTAGTGATTTGTCTTGCTGCAGATAGCATCTCGTTGTTGATGGACGCCTTGTCTGACTTGGCCATGCCAGGTTCCACACCTAACCAAAAATAAAACATCGTGTTCAGGGTGGAATCCACCAAACCAGGTCTGTGGCTGTGTCCATGTCAGACCTAGAGGTCTAAATGGAACTACTCTGACTCAGATGTGAGAGCTCTAGAGTAGCGCTGATGGCACCATTTGGTCGGAGCACAATGAAACATCATCCCAGTCAGAACAATGCTAGCCACAATACCATGAAGCTAAGGCTGTGATACTCATCTACTGCAACATGCTCAGGAGCGGGGTCTGACACCGTACAGATGTAAACAAACCTCTGTCCCACTTGAAGCCTGAGCCCCAGGCGGTGTCTCGTAGCATCACTAAAGCCCTGAAAATCTGCTGATTATAACAGTGATGGCATCAAATTATCCCTGTAAACAACTTTCTCTGAGCAATCCTGATTGCTGAATGTCTCGATTGTACTCGTTTCATGACACGTTTCTATAATCAAGGTAAACAAAACACCACACGCTGCTTGTTTACCAGCCGGGCCAGCGCTCTCCCACGCTTGCTCTAACGTGTTCAGTTTCTCCTTCGTGATCTCCAGTTCTTTAATCATGGAGGAGATTTGTTCTCGAAGGGAGTCGTTTTCACCCTAAAAGATGGAGCAAGTCCGTCAGCTACCAAACATAAGCTAACAGACATATTGAGTGAGTAACGGAGATACTTGGGTATTATATTAATACCTGTAAATGTTCGAGGTTGGTGGTTCTCTGTATGAGACAGCTGTCTCTCTGGAGCATGTCTCTGTATTTGACTGTTAGCTCGGTGTACTGCTTATTAGCCTTCTCCAGCTCTGACGCAGGGACGCTGTCATCCAAGGCCTTCTGCAGAGCAGACATCTTGTAAGCAGCCATTTCCTGTAGAAAACACAAGACATGAGGATAAAGTAGACCTGATGAGGGTTGAAATGTGTCTTTCTGAGGACACTGTACTCATATTTGTGATGGGACTAATTTCCAGTAAACAGATGAGGATAGAAGGGATGTTACATGTTTAAATACGTGGTTGGTATTTCAACTATCTGTCCTGGTAACTTTGACTTATTCAGCTAAAAAATAGTCAAAACCAATGAAGCTGATAAAAAAGACCTGGAGATGGACAAGAAAAACAAGGACTGGTACAAATACAGGCCCCATCAAAAGTATTAGACTACTTGAAAATCGGCCAAAAATCACATTTTGCAAGGTTGGATCTTAACAAGGTCCCACGTAGAGTTGAGACAGGAAGAAATACGAGTGAGGCAAAACATTTTCTGAGCAGCGATTTATTAAAAACAACACTTAAACTGAAACTGGTCGTTGTTTTATAGTTGATCAAAAGTTTAAGACCACAGCTCCCAAAAACACCCGTAACTCCTCCAAAACACTAACATCAAAGCTCCAAACAGCAGCTCCACCGTCGTCGTCAATCACTTCACAAATTTTTTGCACACGCTTGATGCAGTGGTTTCCATACGGGGAGTGGGAAACATTTCTCCAAGTGGTGAAGACGACTGCACGGAGGGCCTCTACTGTCAGGAACTGGTGTCCATTTTTGTAAATGTCCCTTGCCATTCATCCCCAATAAGCATTACAACAGCCTGTTTCAGTTTAAGCCTTGTTTACAAAACATAATGCTCAGAACATCTTCTGTCTCACTCCCATTTCTTCTCGTTACAAGTTGAAGCTCCACCTTGTTAGGATCCAACTATGCAAAATATGAGTTTTGGCCATTTTCAAGTGGTCTTAAGACTTTTGATCGAGACTGAAAGAATGCTCAGCGAGATGAGGAAAACAAACTCAAACCTTCACCCATGAACAATCTCTTCTTATCTGCATCTCATCTTTAGGTTACAGCCGAGTTAAAACTGACAAAGGTCGTGTTGACTGTAGTGTCCATTTACTCTCCCTGCGTTGTTTCTTTTACTTCTACTGGTGCTTTATTGCACTTAACAAATCAAAAGAAATAAAGAGAAGACTTCTGTTTTATGGCATTTACCATTGGGACAAAAGAACGGATCCAGATTTGATAAACGTCATCATATCTACATCTACAACGAATTAACTTTTGAATGGCCTCCGCAGCTACACCTTAGTGTCAATGGAAAAGATAAACAAGACTAAACTGAGTGGATTAGGTCCTGATCTCAAACTGGCACGTTAGTTGACTCTTACACAACACAAGCCCTGAGCTGTAACAGATCATGAGAGATTTCTGCAACATTAAATGAGACGAGAGTTGACGGGAACTTAGACACGAGAGGTGGAAAGTGATACGCACTTCTGCCTGGAATGTTCTAAAACTGTTCCTGGGCAGAGTGGGCGGACGCTGTGTTTGTTGGAAAGTTAAAGATCCAACACAAGTTGTGAAAAGTTTGGCTGGTTAAAATGTTTATTTGTGTAACGAACTGCTGGACCTGATGAACCAACCTTCGTGTCTAGTATTTTGTACTCTTATCGGCTGTGTCTGTGGATTTTGCTGCTGCAGGGATGAATGTTTTCTCCAGTCTTGATAAAAAGCAGACAGACATTAGCAGTTTTTGATAGAGAGGTTTATCTCTGTGTGTTCATTAGAGCACAATCTTGAAAGTGTGCAGAGCTCCTGCAGAGAGCAGACGGACTTGGGCGTCTGATGATAGCACATCTGCCCAACATTCCTGTGTCGTTCTCTGCGTCTGTAGAGCATTTACACACACCCTCCCGTACTACGACGGATGATGAATTCAGCACCTTTCACTGATAAATGTCTTCTTCCTCGTTGATGGTATGTGAAATTCATCCTAAACAGCTAAAGTTTGGACTCCTGTGACATACGTCTGATTGTCTTTCTGCGCATCTGGGATGAACCTGTGACCAAAGAAGTCAGCGGCAGGTTTGATGAATGGCTTCCTCCTTGTATGAGAAAGTTTCAGCAGCAGCAGACGGTGTTGAGTGACCGAGTTGTTTTGGTTATCCTGAACATATACAGCAGCACCTCTCTTTCTCACCCAGGATTCATGACCCGCCTGGTCTTTAAGGCTCTGAGATCCCCCTGACCTCCAGATTATCACACAGTCATTTATTCCTGGTGTTAAAACACTAAACTTATCTACAGATAGCTGAGAATGCCTTCAATTTGTTTTATGGTTGACTGTTATCTGGTGAAGTTTAGAACAAAGTGATTTGTCACAAACTACTCTTACATGGGAATGACGTGTTTTATTTCTGTGGATGCTCCTTTTACGGCTAACCGGTTAATCTCACAGTTTTTGCATCTCTCCTATAATCTTTTCTGTCTTGTTGGCATTATATAAAATATATAAAAACATTTCCTGTTATGTTTGTGCAAATACATGTTATTGAACAAAATAAAGTCTTTTAACTTTTCTGAAAGAGGTTCAACCTGTATTTGGACCCGTGGAAACTCAGCTAGAGGACTAATCATTAAAACCATAAAACGACACTAGAGCAGCGGTGGCCATCCTTCTAAAACAGATAATTAACTGACGTATTGGTAGAAATGAGAGTTTCTGCTTTATTGGATTTAAATATGGAGACAACCGTCTTCATGGTGCCTATCAGGTTTAGTGTGGACCTGCCCAGGTCCAACTGTAGTGTGGCTCAGTGGTTTGAGTCTCATGATCGACAGCTTTAAGCTTGGTTTATGCTTGACGCATTCACTTTCCGCTTGGTGATGCGGATGGAACGTGCTTCACAACTCGCAGCGTTTATGGTTCATGCGGCTTGTCTCTGCGGTAAGCCAATATTCTCCCAAACTGTAGGGGGCGGCATGGAGCTCTACACGCATGCATCCAACACTTCACCATAGTAGAAGTAAAAATTACTGTTGTTTACAACATGGCATTTCAGCATTTTTAACAGCGTCCTCGTCTTTTCCGACAGTGCGAGCTATTTCTCTCCAAGAATTATTAAAAACATGTTGATCACGGTGATCTTTGAGAGCTGAATCATACAAATGTCTGTATTTATGAACCTCTGCCATACTAGTTCTTGTCGGTCCACCATGTTTTTCTACGTCCGACCGTCCGCGTGGGTAGAAAATTTCCTAGGTGTGCAGTGCGGAAACTTTGGGCCTTGCGGAGGTGCGGTGGAGGGGCGTGGTTGTTAAAATGACGCAATTTTGCCGTGCGGACCTTGCGGATGCGTCAACCATGAACGGAAGTTACGGTGTAACTATGGTTCTGTGAGTTCCTGGATGACTGCCAGTAGCAGTAAACAGAGTGGACGTATCTCCTCGCGCTCTGCGCAGGTCGAGCACTAATGTAAACCAAGTCACGCACGTGACACGTAGCGCACCTGGTCGCGAGTCTATAAATTACGCGCCGATAGCTACGTTCAGGTCTCCCGGGATCTTCTCGCCCGAGAAGTTCCGAGTGACCCCTGTGACTGGCAGCCATCCAGGAACTCACAGAACCATAGTTACACCGTAACTTCCGTTCTGTTTCGTTCCCTCCTGACTCCCAGTGGCAGTAAACAGAGTGGATGACTCATGCCAGCAGTGTCACGAGGAACATAAAACTCACCTTCACTCAGGAGGTAGCCGCCAGAGGCAGCACAGCTGAAGCGAGTGTGGACCCGTGGCCAACGTTGAGGCGGTAGAAGCGTGCAAACGTGCACGGAGTTGCCCAGGACGCCGCAGCACAGACGTACGACAGTGGCACACCTCTCATCGCCGCCCAGGATGTAGCAACACTCCTGGTGGAATGGCACACGATCCCAGGGGGAGCCACTGCACCCACTGCCACATAAGCCATTGCAATGGCATCCACGACCCAATGCGACAGCCTCTGCTTCGAAAGGGCCCGACCCCTGTTCACTCCTCCGTGACTAACAGCTGGTTCGACTGCCGGACAGTGTTTGTGGCCACAATATAGAGCTGCAGTGCCCGGACCGGGCACAGCAAATTCGTCCGCCGTTGTTCCTCCGAATGAAATGGGGGAGGGAAATACGCCCCCAGCTCGATTGCGGCATTCACGTAGCCAGAGGGCAGAACTTTGGGAAGAAAGGCAACGTTGGGCCACAGCATCTCCCCCGACCCATCTGCCTTCACCGCAGGCAGGCGGGGCTGATGTCCAGTGAGTGCAGCTCACTGACCCGTTTAGCCGACGTCACTTCCAAGAGAAAGGCGGTTTTCACAGACACCACTGCCAACGGGGAGGTAGTCATCGGCTCAAAGGGCAGCCCACACAGGGCCTGCAGGACCAGGGGAAGGTCCCAAGCAGGTGCCGGCCTGCACAAGGCAGGACGCAACCTTCTCACGCCCCGCAGAAACTGGGTCACCAAACAGTGAGCCCCAATGCTCCTGCCATCCACCAAGAGGTGGTTGGCCGAAATAGCCGCCAGGTGTACCTAAAGGGTTAAGGCGGCCCGGCCCTTGTCAAACAGGTGCCGGAGGTATCACAGAACCTCATGCAGGGAACAAGAACCAGGGTCCACGTCCCTGCCGGAACACCAGGTAGAGAACCGCTGCCAACAGCGAGCGTACATGGCCCTTGTAGACGGAACCCTGGCGCTATCCAGCACCTGCTGGATGGAGGGCTCTAAGCCGACTGGGGGCTGCCTGCTCCCTTCAATGGCCACACCGTGAGCCGAAGATGATCTGGGGACGGATGCCAAATCCTCCCCTCCATCTGAGACAGGAGGTCCCGTCTAGCCGGCAACCGCCACGGCTCCCCGTTCAGCAGACTGAGAAGCAAAGGAAACCAGACCCTCATGGGCCAGTCTGGCGCCACCAGAAGGACCTCGTGTGACGAGTCCCTCACCCGATGGAGGGTTGGTAAGATCAACGGGAAAGGTGGGAAAGCGTACAGGCGAACCAACGGCCAGGTATTGGCGAGGGCATGCATCCCCAGAGGGGCGTCGGCCTCTGCCAGGGAGAACCACAAGGGGCAATGCGTGCTGCTCCTTGGGGTGAACAGATCCACCTGGGCCTCTCCGAACTGATGCCACACCCTCTGCACCACCTGAGGGTGCAACCTCCATTCCCCCGGGGGAAGACCCCGCCGGGACAGGCAATCCGCCACTGAGTTCCTCCACCCCGGAAGGTGCAGCGCTCTGACGGAGGCCAAGCGAGGATAAGCCCAGGTCAACAGCGTCTGAGCCTCCCTCAACGATCGCAATGACCTGGTGCTCCCCTGATGGTTTATGTGGAACACCGCCGAGGTGCTGTCCATTCGGACAAGCACGTGCTTGCCCAGCAGAAAGGGCAAGAAGCGCCTCAGCGCCAGGTAGACGGTCTTCAATTCCAGGACATTGATGTGAAGCCATGCCTGACGGGTCTCCACAACTCCTGGACTGACCTGCACTGCCAATGCGCCCCCCACCCCGGGGGTGATGCATCCGCCGTGACCACCTCCCATCTGGCGGGAACCGCGCCAAGCGGGACGCCGTGACTCAGGTAGGCGACATCGTCCCAACGACGCAAAAGAGCCACACAGCTGCTCGTGACCTCCAGCTCAACCCGTCGGGTGTTGCCGGGGATCCAGGCGGAAGCCGTTGAACCACCTCTGCAAGGGCCGAAGGTGGAGCAGCCTGAGAGGCACCAGTGCAGAAGCCGAGACCAGCATCCCCAACAGTCGTAGCCACACCTGGACCGGGGGTGCTGCCCCAAGGCGAAAGGCCCGGAGCAAAGACCAAATCCAGACCCTCCTCTGCTCGGTCAGCCTCGCCCGCATGGCCACAGAATCTATGGCAATGCCAATAACATCCACCCGCTGAGTCGGAACCAGAGAACTCTTCTGCAGGTTCACCGTCATCCCCAGCGCCTCGACGTGGGCAAGGACCCTGGCCGTGGCCAGACCCACTTCGCGACACGACGGCGCGCAGACGAGCCAGTCGTCAAGATATGGCAGAACCTTCAACCCCGACCGACACAGGGGGCTCAGGGCTGCCTTCACGCACCGCATGAAAACTCGGAGGGCGAGAGACAGGCCGAATGGCAGAACCAGAAACTGGTACACCCTCCCGAGGAAAGAAAACCACAGGTACTTCCTGTGCCCCGAATGGATCGGGACATGAAAGTATGCTTCCTTGAGATCTATGGTCGTAAACCACTCTCCCGGACAAACCACCTGAAGGACATCGCGAGTCCGAAGCATGCGGAAGGGCAGCACCTTCAGGAACCGATTGAGACCCCTGAGGTCCAGTACCGGCCGCAGGGGCCCGTCCTTCTTCGGCACCAAGAAATACGTCGAATAAAAGCCATCTGCCTACGAATGCGGCGGAACAACCTCTATGGCCCGTTTGTCCAGGAGAACATCTATTTCCTGCATCAGGATGCTGACCCGTGCAGGATCTGTGACCGAAGTCACCCTGTCTCCCGAAGGGGGTGGGGGCCGACGGCGTAACTGCAACCTGTAGCCTTGGGACATGGTACGAACCAGCCAAGCGTCTCCGCATTGTGCCTCCCAGAAGGCCAGGTGCTGTAGTGTAAATCTGCCCGCCGCCGGCCCACAGCCCTCAGGCCGTGTCCTGACACCTGTTTGGGGCCCTGGGGGGGGCGGCGGCCCCTGTCCTGCCCCGAGGATCCCCGGGGGGGTGCCTGAGCTGCCCCCCGAGCGTCTCCAAGTCCCTGCTGCAGCCGCAGTCTGCTGGGTGACCTGCAAGGGGGCGGCCGGACAAAACCGGCGCCGAGGGTCCCGTGCACCTCGTGGCCTGGACTGTGGCACGGGGAGGATCCCTGCCCCGCTACGCCCACTCCAGGCCTCTGCGGCCTGTCTGGACTGCCGCCGACGTTCCAATGCCCTCTCAGCCTCGGGCCCGAACAACTAGCCCGGCACCACGGGCAGTCCGCGCAGGCTCTGTCGGCAGTCATCCGACACCGGGGCCTGCGCCAACCAGACCTGACGGCTAGCCACTACCAGTGTGCCCAACAATTGACCAAGCTCCCTGGACATCAGCCCAAACGCGTGCAGGGCTGCGTCGTTTGTATTGCCCAGTGCCATCCCCGCTGCGCCCAACTGCAGCATCTGGGACTGGGCTAGCAACAGCACCGACAGCGAATTGCTGGTGCGTGCCATCCTTGCCCCGATGTCGTAAGCCCGGCACAGTAAGCTGTCGGTCACCCGACACTGGGTGCTCGGACAGCGGACCCTGTCCCTCAATGCCTCATCCGGGGAGAGCACCAAAGAAGCAATGCAGTGGTCCACCGGGGGCATGCGGTCCAACCCATAGGTTCCTGCCTCCCGCATCGATGCCAGGGTCCTGGCATCCCTACCGTGGTGGGAGAGCATTCTCGGGTCCCCCCAGCACCGCTGCAGCTCCTCCACAATGGCCAGCGATGGTGGGACCTGAAACGGGGGCGCCGCCGGAGCCCGGCGGAAGAAGGGATTCCCCGCCGGACGGGCCACCGGCACGTCGTCCAGTCCAATCCTGGACAGTGCTGCTCGCAAAATCGCCCGCAACTGACAGGAGTCCTCCGCCAGCTCCGAGCTTGCTGAGCTATGGAGGGACATCCCAGAGTCTCCGGGACTTCCCAGGCCCAGGGGCTCCACTACCAGCCCATGACTACAACCCAGAGAGGGGCCCTCCTCCTCGAGGGACTGAAACTCGGAATTTGAGGCCCTCATAGAGATCAGGTCGTCCAAGCCCCCCTCGTCCGGGGCTCTGGTCAGCAGCGCGTTGAGCTGTTCCACCTCCGCCGGCAAAGTGTCCACTTCCTGGCAAGAGGGGTGCGTCACACGCCGCTTCTTGTGCCTCGGGCTGCCGAGTTCCTCAGCCGGTCTATCCCTTCGTCTCCCGGAACACGGATGAGGGATACCAGAGGGCGGCAGGTCTGACTCAAACAGGAGGCACTCTACTTGACGTAGCCTGTCCTCCCGCACCGCCAGCGGCAAAATGCTGCAGTTCATGCATGGGTCAGTCAGCGCCTCTCTGAGGTGACCGACGCCCAGGCACTTTGGACACAGGTCGTGGCCGTCCTCCACCTGGAGGGGAGCCCCGCATGACGTACACGCCAACATCCCTACCGGTGTGGGAGACGCCAGCGACTCCACAGGAACTGAGCGAGGACTTCGAGGAAAACTGAAGAACGCGATTCAGTCCTGGAGTTGTAAAACAACACACGTGTGTGTGTCGGCTGGGTAATCTGAGCGTGCCACCTCCACGGTCAGAACATCCAGCCCCACCCCCCTCCCCTTTCCACAGGGGAAAACCTGCGACCGCCAGCGAGCCCTATCCAAGCCGGCAGCGGCGGTCCGAACGGCGCCGGCCGCACCGCCCGCTCTCTGTAACAAATGACAGATAACAGCGTCAATCCACCGCCCCAGAGGGCTCCTTTGAGCGCTCTGACCACACGGTCCCGGGCAGGAAGATGCCAAGTAGAAAAAGTACTCACCTCTAGACCGATAAGATCCGAATCACGGACTTAGGGAGTGATTGACCAGCGAAGCACGCCAGGTCAACAGTAAGAAGATCAAAGAGACCCGAACGTAGCTATTGGCGCGTAATTTATAGACTCGCGACCAGGTGCACTACGTGTCACGTGCGTGACTTTGTTTACATTAGTACTCGACCTGCGCAGAGCGCGAGGAGATACATCCACTCTGTTTACTGCCACTGGCAGTCAGGAGGGAACGAAACAGAACCAACCTTAACAGTGACAGATGGAGCGGGAATGTGAAAGAAGAAGAAAAGCCAGGGAGACATGGTAGATGTGAAACTGAATGTAAAAAGTGAGTCACATAATTGATATGAGTAATCGATCGTGATGAAGCAGAATTACTAAAAGACTTTTCACACCAGTACGAGCGTACGGTTTTTATGACGCAAAGAGCAAGTTGAGGGCGGAGCGAGATGAAAGAAAACAGGGTTCACCTGACGGCCTTCTTCGGCTGTACTGTTTTGGTGATTTAGGTGATTAGATGTTTAGGTGAAAATGCCCTTTTGGGTCATTTTCGGTGCATCCCTACTGTAAAGTCAAAACAAATCAGTTGCCACGTTTACATGGACACAGTTAATCGGACTGAACGCCCAATAAGGTCAAAAATTCTGCATGTAAACATGCCAATCGTAATGTTCTGATCTGATTCGGCCTGATCAAAATGAAATTTCTATCTGATAGAGAGTGGTGGTTTTGTCCGATCCTCATTCCGATTGACGTGCATGTACACAGCCATTTGGATTGTTGGAGTAAAATAATGCCCACTGCGCATGTGTGCAACAGCTAGCGAGCCACACCGCTGTCATTTAGACTACCTGACTAAAAAATGACGGCCTAATTACCGAGCGTCAGCTTTTAAATATGAAGGCGAACCGTCTCCGTTTCTGTAATATCTAACCCAGAATTTGCATTTTGTGGAAGTAAAATAATAATCTGATTATTGCACAAATCATTCGACAAACGTGTTCAAGTCTGTAGTGGAAACACGCAGATTGATTTCGGGTTTGCAGCACGGATCTCCGTTTCTGTGAACGCAGCAGCTGTTCCTGCAGCCGGTGGATGGAGACGTGCTCGTGAAGAAGACCGGGTAACGTTGGTTACACAGACCTGGTTTGAGTTTAAGGAGGCTGATGCTGAGTAGAAAAACATCCTCAGTTAAATATTCTGGGTGACGATCTGTGCAAAAACACGTTAACACAGATGAGATGAGATGCGGTTCGTTTAACATGATGAACACAGGCTTCCAGACTTTTACTTTGTGGGTCCAAAACTGTAAATCAGCTTCAGGAATTGGAGCTAGAGGAGGTGGATTACCTTGTACCGCAGCAGGTAGCCCATCCTCTGGATGACTGAGGCTTGCATGCAGCCACTCTCATCCCTCAGCTTGCTGTTTTCCCTACGGAGGTGCTGCTCTTGCTCCAGCAGGATGGTGTAGCGCCGCATGAGTTTCTTCTCGTTAACCTTCAGGACGGTCAGCTTGCGAAAGGCTTCGCTCAGCTGTCTCTTGATTTCCTCTGGGTCCCTTTGAAGAGTGTCCAGCAGGTCCTGATGAAGGAAACGCATGGGTTCTAAGAAAACGCCTCTATACAAACGTCCCTCTTCTTCTGAGAGTTCATCCCTTCTTTTCTGTAATTATTATTTAAACATAAAGTTGAAGCTGTTGAAAGTTTGTTACTGAACAGCCTAGCATTTTTAACACATTTTTTGGTTGGGTGTGAAGTTTTATTTTTGTTGGACTTACATTGAACTGCTGGATTTTGACACCATCCACCTGCTTTTGCTCCTCCAACGTATTCTTAATCTCTGAGAATGTCTCAGTCTCCTTCTGCCACACTGTTTTCTCACTAAGAAAATCACAAAAAGCCCTTTAAACATGGATTTCTTTATCAAACCTCCCTTCTCCCGTTACCACACCTAAGAAATTCTTTGTATAGGAGTCCCTGCTGATGGCTGATGACAGCAAATTTCTCCTTGTATTCTTCCAAGCTTCTTGTGAGAGTTTTGCTTTTTTCCTCCTTGTTTCTGAGCTCCTGAAATCAGAAATGTTGCAGGATTCTTTAAATGGCAAACACATTTTTTATTATAGTATTTTCAGTCTAGTAATGCTGACCTGGAGCAGACGGACAGCATATTCATTTAAGGAGCTGATGACCTCAGTGCTGCTGGGCCCCAGACCCTCAGGGAGGGTCAAAGGTCGTGGGAGGACTCCACTGCCACCCAACTTTCTGAGCAGCTCTAATTCATCTTCAAGTTGGTTCACCTGGCAGACAAAAGTGATAGAAAATCCATCAGTTTCACTAAAAAATGTCATTTGTACATCAAAGCAGCTTCTTTGTTGACATCAACTGAGAAATCTGATGACTTAAATAAATGCTTTGAAGACAACTAATGTTTATGTTTATGTTTATTTATTTGGCAGACACTTTTATCCAAAGCGACTTACAATTTATAACCTATAGGGCATGTTGTGATCTGTGGGGGAAACCGGAGGAAACCCACGCATGCATGGGGAGAACACGCAACTCCACGCAGAAAGGCCGCAGCCCAGTTTTGAACCTGCAACTTTCGTGCTGCGAGGCAACAGTGCTAACCACTGTGCCACCATGCAGCCAACAACTTATGTGCCAGCGTGTCCTCTAAAGTTATATGATGGACAATCATAGAAGAAGATGATTCTTATTATTCGTAGACAAAACGTGTGCTCTAATCCTCTGTGCGTTTGACTTCTCTTAAGGTAACCTGGTTTTAATAAAAATAACCCAACAGATGTGACAAACAGGAATTTGATATTTCAACTCATCCTGAACCGCTTTCCTGCTAAAAGAGACGATGCAGATAAAAAAAATATCTAACTGATTCACCACAATCATTTTTCATCCTGACACACACGAATGTACCTTCTCCTTGGCTCTGACGAGCTGACTGAAGCTGCCGGTCGCTTCTTCACGAGCCGACTTCAGCTCCCGTCTCAGCTCTTCGTTTCTCCCCACCAGCTGATGAATCTGGGACTTCAGGTCTGAGGCGGGCTGCCCACCCATGATCCTCACATCAACAGCCTGAGACCAGAGGCACAAAGACGAGTCAAATGGGGTTCAAGCAAAAAACAAAAACAATGCTGATAAGTAACAGATGCAGCCTGTGAGAGAGGAAATATCAATCAGGATTCAGCCTGCTCCTCACGCCAAGTTTATCACATTAACAATAATTACTAACACACTCTAAAGCCACATTTAGTCCAACATCAAACTGTTTATATGTTATGGTGCAGCTGCTTCATGGATGTGTCTGTAGCTTCTACCACTGCTGATGTGGCTTCTTAACTGGATCTGACCTGTTGGGTGTTGCGTTGCCAGGTAATGGAAACAACAAAGAGTGAAGATTTATGTAGTTTTCAGCTTAACAATACGCTCAATAAAGGTTAAAGGTGCGGGGCACTCATTTAATCAATACATCTGCAGTGATCTCTAGTAGGAAGGAATGCCTTGCAAGTCGTACTCTGGGGAAAAAAGCCCTGGTGCATGACTATTTTCATGTTCAGCCTGCATGAAAAAACTCAGAGTGAGGAATAATAATCAGAATAAAATCAATAAAAATTGTTCAGTGTTCCACACCTTTAAACTAACAGCCACCGTAAACATGTCCTACAGGCATCACAGAATAGGACAGAATAGACTTTATTGATCTCACCGTGAGGAAATTCACTTAGTAAAGCAACAGTTTTTCACACTTTAAGCTGTTGCTTTCAAACTAGTTTCAGTGATTCTTGAGTCAAAAACTTGAGCAACTTTCCATTGGACAGCACTCTGTAGCCCTCTGCTGACCAGAGAGCGGTTCATTAGAACTGCCAATCAGAGGCTTCTACTAGTAGGTAGGTGTGAACTTCAGTTGGCCAATCATTTGGTAGTGGGTGTGTTGGGTCAACTCTGCGCGAAGCTGACCGCTGGAGAGCTGGTCCCAAAAAACCCCAGATGTGAACACAGTTAACCTACCAGGGCTGGTCTGGGCCGATTCAGATGAGAATGCACCACAACAGTTTTGTGGTTCGGGTAGGAACACTAGAGAGAGGTCTGGGCCTGTTTTAAGGCAACAGCTGTAAACCAGTCTCATTTTCTTTAGCTCTTCGGTAAACACAGGGGGGTTTGGGTTTGTTGTTACCTTTCCTGTTTATGTTTCTTAGCTGTTTACCATGTCGGAAAAAATATAAAGGCTAGCAGTTTGCTTTTTCAGTTTGCCGACCAATAAAAGGCACTAGAAGAATTTAGCTTTCATTGTTGGCATTATGGTGGAGCCTCGAAGTAAAAGTAAGAAAGTACATTCTTTGAATGTGAAGTAAAGAGCTAAAAGACAGCAGTCAACATCGGCCCGGCCTTCACTGCTTTGAGGGGCTGACGGAGGCCACGAAATGACAGACATATAGTGACCAGGCTTTGTTGCAACTGGACTTGTAAGTAATAATGTTTTTTTGTCCAACAGTGTTTAACTTTGTGGCTTATTTAGTATCAGTTGGCTTGTGTTAGCATTAGCTCATTGTTAGCATGAGCTACGGCAGGCGGTGGAAGGGTTGTTTATAATAGTTTCTGCTTTCAACCAGAAGGACTGAGAAACAGCAAACTTACAAAGTTTTGCTTTAAGCATATGAACTTGTTTTGTTGTCTCATACGACTGGGTTAAAGCCACCCAGTTAGCTCAATAATTGCATAACAATTATAGGACAGTCCTAACAAGATGAATTGAAAAGAACAGGATTTTTAAAATTTAGTTCTTTTAGTATCAAGCTTTGATAAATTAATGCAAAAAGCACAATGTTCCACTGCTTCTTTTGACTAAAACACCTGCTTGATCCCTGTGAGGGAATCTGTTCAAATATGGAACCTTGCCCATCTACCAGAACAAGACGTTCTGGTAAATAGAATATCATCTAAACCTCTAACTTCTCAGGGTTAATAAAAAACAACATCAACTATGAGTCACAATTAGAAGAAGAAACACTTGCATTAGGCAGCATTTTCAGATTAGAAACAGAGACAGCATCATCACTCGTCTCCTGATTAATCTTCAGAGCTTGAAGAACATCTTTCAGCGTGGCCTCCAGATCCCTCTGCACCTTTGACAGTTCTTCCACTGTGAGGTAACACATAGGTATGAATGGTAAAGCAAAGCAATGGGTTCTGGGATTTTAAACTCATGTCATGAGTTAAGGTTTGACAATCCAAAAATAATCAGTCAACTAAACATCTGACTGGTATCAAACAAGTGTGTGGTTTATGAAAGTGATTTAGTCTCTACCTCTGAGCCCAGATCATACTTACCTTTAACCTGAAACTCAGTCTTGTGGCACTCCAGCTCTCTCTCTTTACTGCTCAGCTGCTTTTCAAGGTATTCATTCTGCAATGTGGACCAAAAACAATGTAAACATTGACATGATAGAATCAAATTATCTACAAAACAATCAGATGTTTGGAAAAGATTAACTTTGTTCCTCTGAAAAGATCACAAATCAAAACTCTTGAGCAGCTAACGTGTGCTAAACTACCAGCACTGCTGCTGGCCAAGAAACAAAACCTCTGGAGTGGGATTAACTAGCAGAGATCACCGAGAGCTTTCACATGGCCTAAAGAAGTTGAGCCGAACTGGACCCATTGAGAGTTGTATCCCAGTAATATCTCAGACCTGCAATCATGAATAACAAGAACTTTATTGTCCCGAGGGAAATTATTTTGCCATGGACACACTCAGGGAAACAAGAAGACAGTAAAACAGTAATAAAAAAAAAACAGAACAACAAATTGTAACAAATAAGTATAACTAGCAGCGTGGAATGAGGGATGCGACAAACAACACGCAAAATCAATCACCTACAGAGGGAGGAAGAGTCATAGCTACAGGCATCAAGGATTTCTGCATTTGGAGGCTATCAGTCTTTGATGTGTGAGCTCTGATGGCTCATTATGGAGGTATGCATTAGGAGGGCTCGTTCCTAAGAAGCTTCTTCAGCATTCTCCTCTCAGAGACCTCCATCAACAGCAAAAGAACAAGATCCTAAATACAAGCAGCTTTCTTCGTAAGGTGGCTCAATTATTTCCCTTTTCCAACAGCCTACTCAGCGTGACTCAAATCGATTCGGTCTAGGTGGGCGACCTTTCCATCAGTAACTGTGTTAGCCAATTACAGACCTATCTCACATCTACCTTAATTATCTAAACTGCTTGAGAGGGTTGTATATTTACAGTTGGTTGCATTTTTAGACACTCACAAACTCTGGGAGATCTTTCAGTCAGGGTTCAGAGCAGGTCACAGTACCGAGACTGCACTTTTAATGGTTCTTGATGTTTTTTTAGCTTGTGACGGGGGGATGCTGTTATTCCTTTGATGTTAGATTTGTCTGCGGCCTTTGACACGGTCGATCATGACATACTTTTGGATCAGCTACAACATTGGGCGGGAATTACCGGTGCAGCCCTACAATGGCTACACTCCTACTTATCCGACAGGAGTTTTTGTGTCAGTGTAGGTGAAACCTCCTCGACCTGGGTGGGACTCAAGTGGGGTGTGCCACAGGGGTCTGTACTGGGTTCGCTTCTTTTTGCTGTCTACTTACTGGAATCTTCTTCGGCGGTTCGGCATGCGTTTTCATTTTTATGCTGACGACTGTCAGATCTACCTCCCCCTTCAGCGGAGGGTCGATGGGTCAATATCAAAGCTTGTAGATGCCTTAGAGGATGTGAATCCTGGATGGCTACAAACTTTTTACATCTGAATGACACTAAAGCCTGATTTATGCTTCTCCGTCTGCGTCAGTGCGGAGCACACGCAAGTACGTACGGAGTCAAGCCCACTTTTTTAAACATCCGTCGAATGAGACGGATTACACAAGCTTGTGATTGGTCAGGACGCCGCTGTTGTTTACAGCGCCGCCATTGCAAAAAGAGCCGAGGATAACTAGCGGCAGACACGGAGAAGCTTGAAGAATACCTCGCGAAAAAACTCTAAAAATATGAACGTTTCATCCTCCCGTGACTGGAGGAGTGAAAAGATGCGCAGCAAGCGTTTTATTTGTGGACGGAAATGACAGGAAACGTGGGTTTAGAGGTGGGGAGCGCATGAAGCAGTGGGAGAATGAGAGACAAATATGTCCGTGTTAAAAGTCTCTTATATACACAAAAACCACAATATAAACAAACGATCTTGGACCGACACATGAGAGGATACCACAGAACAGCGCTATGTCCTCTGTGGTCCTGCCGGGCAATTGCTTTGCAACACTCCCCAGGAGATGGAGAAGTAAAAGAGCAAAACGCTTCCGTCAATCCGTGCGTGTCTGTCCCTTGCGGAGCTGACGGAGAAGCATAAACCAGGCTTAAGACTGAAGTAATTGTACTTAGCCCTGGCATGTCTACACGCCCATGCAATGCTGTGAATCTGGGCCCTTTAGCATCCAACATGAAGACCACCATCCGAAATTTGGGAGTGCAACTGGACTCAGCCCTTAAATTCGACGCGCAAATCAACCAGGTTGTGCTATCGTGTTATTTTAACTTACACCGACTAGCCAGAATTAAGCCCCTGCTGTCCAGAATACATTTACAGACTGTCACACATGCTTTTGTTCTTTCAAGGCTCGACTACTGCAATGCACTGTATGCCGGCCTTAGTCAGGGTGCGGTAGCACGCTTGCAGTTAGTACAAAACTCAGCCGCTAGGTTCGTGACAGGCACTAGGTGCAGGGAACATATCACCCCTGTGTTGGCATCCCTTCATTGGCTGCCTGTGCAATACAGGGCAAAATTCAAGGTCTTGGTACTGGCATACAAGGCCTTACAAGAAACTGCTCCAGCATATCTTGGCAACCATTTGCATAGACATGCCCCCTCGCGGGCCCTTCACTCAGCCGGCAGGGAGTTGTTGATCGTTCCACGCACTAAGTGCAGGTCACAGGGGTACTGTGCGTTCTCGGTGTTGGCACCTGCACTTTGGAACCAGTTGCCTTTGGTGGTGCGTCAGTCAACCTCATTGGGGTTTTTTAAGACTCTCCTTAAGACCTATTTTTGTGTCGAGGCTTTTCAGGTTTAGCTAATTTTACCCGGTTTCGATGCCCCAGCCTGTTAATCTTTTTCAGGATTTTATTTTTTGCTTTTAACTCTCCTCTTTTAATTGATTTTATGTTGGTTTTACGATTGTTATATTTTATTATGATGGTTTTATGTTTTTATTGTGTTGTGTTCAGCACCTTGGGCGTCTGCCTTGGATGCAGAAGGGGCTTTATAAATGAAGGAAATGAAATGAAAGTGGTCTGCGGTAGCTGCCAACTTTCAGTATCTGTCTCATTGTGGTTTCAAGAGCCTCTTTCAGAAAAGAATGCCGCACCACAGTGGCGGCATCAGAGAGCTTTAGGTCTTTTATAAGTGGTCACATCGTGACGATAATGTTGCGCAATCGTGTCCTTTTTTACAAAACATTACACAATGGTGGTATAAAAGGGGTATGAGGGCGGTCTCTGCGCTGCCGTGGACTTCTGTTTATCTTGGACATAATTTGTTTTTTTTTGTTTTTTTGGCGATGAGATCTGCGATCGCTGAGTTTTTTTCACAAGCTGCTCCTAAAGGTGTCGGTCCTCCACAGTCCCCGTGCAGTCTCTGGTGATCTAATGGAGGGAAGCTCCTGGAGCTCTGCATTGCTCCAGTTTATCATCTCAGCTGATTCTGTTTCCAAAAGTGAAACTTGCAGCCCGCGTTTACTTTAATTTTCAATACAGTTGCTGGTTGGAGCTCGGCAGTAACTCTCCAATTGATCATGACATCTCCCTATTTTGAGCCAAGGCGTAAAATGCATTCACAAGTTCGGCGTTGCAGTAATATTGCCGCCACGACGCGTACATAAGATACATCGAGGCGGCAGTATTACGCTGATTTGCTGACATGAAGTGTCTTCTAAAACGGGCTCTTGTTACCGATTGTACTGATTGGCGTGGGTAGAATCAGCCACCAGCAGCTTTCTACTTGCTTGATTCATTACTAATCTGGATGCAGTGAGGCAAACATATTCTCTGACTGCGGCTCGGACCGGCCGCTCCAGCATGATGGCTGTCTGTCTGCTTGTATGGGAGATGAGCCCACGGCAGCATTATTGCTCAGTGAGAAAGTAGGAAGATGTGTGCTTCATGTCAGAGTCGCCAAAAGCAACACTGTCAATGCCCACTTTGTTTACCAACTTCTGGTGCTTGAGGAAAGCCTCCACAGACTTCTCTTCTTCAGCGACAAGCCCACGTGCTTGGAGACATTTGCATTCCTGAGAACAAAACCTAGGCAAGTGGGAGTGGGCTGTCCCCACCCGGCCCAGGCCGAACTGACCTAAGTACGAATGAGGCATAAAATAGTAAATTATCCTTTCTGACCTGGAAAAACCTTGGGATCTCTCAGGAGGAGCTGGACAGCGTCGCTAGAGGAGAGGGAGTCTGGGTTTCCCTCCTGGACCCTATTATGTCCTCTCTGGACATATAACTTATGTTATATCTGATCCTGGACAAAAGGACTGGTTCCAGTCTGACCAATATCAGTTACCCAGATTCGCTTCACAGATCACTGTAATGCCTAACTCTCACTGATATGCAATATTGAATTCATACCTCAATAAATATTCAACCAGGTGTTAATGATTCAACTTAACAGCTACAGAAGAAATGTAGTAATAGTAATATTTTTGCTGTAGCTGAGCGGTGAGAAGTGCAGTTATTACTCAGAGTCTTACCTTGAGTTGGAGCTCTTCATCAGTGTAAACTCCTGGTTTGAGCGGCATCTTTCTGCTGAGTCTGACATCTTCATCCAGCGGCACTGGGATGCCTGCAGAGACAGATGTAATGTATTTAAGTGTGATTTCACTAAATCAAACACTAAAAGCTTTAATATTGGGTTCAACACAGAGACTCAGCATAAAATAAAGATTGTCAAATTATTTTGAAATCTACTAAATCGTAGCGCAAATCATTCAACCTTTTTTCCCCCCATGTCCTGTCTGGCTGTGAAGCAAACAGAATTGATGTCTGAATGTTGGTGACAAGCCTTGCAGATTTACTCTCAGATGGAGCATCAAAGCTTCTGCTTTAATGTCACGCCTGATACTTAAAACTTTATTGGTATTGTTTTTTGAATGCTCTGTAATTCAATTAAATTTCAATTCAATTCAAGTTTATTCATACAGCACCTAATCACAACACGAGTCGTCTCAAGACACTTCACATAATAAAACATTCCAATACATTTCCGACCAGACATGGAGACAGAGGTGAAAGAGAAAGGAAGGAACAAAAGCAAGAGATTGGGGGGGGGGGGGGGGGGGGGGATTCCACAAAAATAAACAATCAATGATGAACAACAGTCTGCTTCTAGACCTGCAGAAAGAGAAAAACAAACCAAAAAAGGGGGACACACAACAACACAACTAGAGCAAACTATCACTGTGTCAACCTGATGAGGAAAAATACAATCAATATTGTTTTACTGAACAATCACATGATAATAAATCAGTGCATTTAGTGCCAACCACAGCCTTAAGACATGTGTTGAACGTGCCCAAGTCCATACTTAATAGAGCATCATGTGAGCACCTGTGTGTGTACATGCACTTGTTTATGTAAGGTTTCTCTACAGGAGCGTCCAATAGAAAGTGTGAGGGGCCACAGATCTGCCCCCAAAGATGTGTAGGAGACGGGGGGAGCTCCAAGTCCCAGAGATCCAGAAGCTGCCCCAGAGCACAGGGACCCCAGGGGGACTGTAACCAGAAAGCCCCAGCCCCCTCTCGAGAGGCACAGAGGGTTGCCCCAGGGGGTCACAACCAGCAGCCGGCAGTCTCGAGAGATAACAGCGGCAAGCCCAAAGGCCCGCCCGCAGCCTCCCACGCCCAAGCCAGCTGAGCCCGGGACCCAGTGCCCCGGGACCCAGGGGCGACCAGCCCCGCCGGGGACCCAACAGTGCCCAGGGACACAGATCCCACCAGGCAGCCACCGGGAGCAACCACACAGATGCCAAAAATCTTAAGCCCCCTGAACCGAGGAGCTGCGAACACACAGGCAGACCAAGGCATCACACTCAGCAGCAAATGTGGCGGGGGAGGGCAGGTGAAGATGTGTAGCAGCACAAGACGTCCCAAGAGATGGGAGGAGACCAAACCCCACCTGATCAGCCATCTTGCCCACACCAGCTGATGCCATCACACAGTTCCGTCTGTCCCTGTGGACTGTGGGAATGGGATCCATACCCACACCCCCTGACTTCCCCACCCCTCCCAATTTGTCACGCTGCCTCCTTCACAACCCTCGACATCCTCCCCCAGAGGATCCCAAACTCACTCAGACCAACCGAACTCCACTGCCCAGCATTCCCAGCGCCAGTCTTCTGGCCCACGTCACCCGCCACATCTACATAAGGAAGTGCAGCTCAACGCCAAACCACTCAGTCATCATTCTAACCAAACTGTGCTCCGAGTTCCGACCAGATCCAACCCGATCACTCAGCCGTTCCTGACCAGATCAGCCCGAGCTACTCACCCTGCCGACTCAAAGTAAGTCAGCTTGTTACCTTTTGGAGCCGCCGTGCTCTCCAGTCATTGTACGGTTTGACTCCTAGAACAAACCGCGTGTGAATCTGCCCGGCGTCAGTCACTCCGTGTTTGGGTCTAAAAACACGCTACATTCCGAACTCTCGCGCCGGTCCAGCTCAGCTCGAGTCAGGCCTTACACAATTTGGGATAGACAGAAATAATTTTTTAGAATATAACCAAATTAAATCTGTAACTAAACACATTTTTAATCTTAAAAAAGTGGAATTCCAAACACCTACAAGGGTATTGGACTTCTGTAATCTCAACACCCCAAACTACTGTCTAAAGTATATGACACTGTTCAAAATTGAAAATACAATAGTAATTCCTACAGAAAAATGGGAGGTGGATTTATCAGTCAGCTTTGATCAGATTTTTTGGTTTCATACTCGTTTAAAAACTTTTGAAATGATCAGAAACCCCAATTTGCAATTAATTCAGTACAAAATTCTGCACAGAGTACACCATACAGGTCATCGGATGTTCAGAATGGGGTTTGTGTCGTCTGACACCAGTACACACTGCACAAACAACATTCTTGACAATTATGTCCACACACTGTGGTTCTGTCCACCAGTTCAGGGTGTTTGGGGTAGAGAATGTGAAGACCTGTCAAAGTGTCAGAAATGTCATATCCCAACTTCACCCTCATTTTGTTTACTGGGAAACCTGGATGATGTCCCGATTGAAACACCTTTGGTTCACGTGGATCTGACTGCCATATGCATCGCTAAGAAAACTATCCTCATAAATTGGAAAAATAGAGATACTCTTTGCATTAACCAGTATAAAATCTTTTGTTAGATCATATAACATTTGGGGCGGGGGTCTGGGGCTGCTGTCCTGCTCTGGGGGTGCTTGGGTTGCCTCGTGGGGTGGACTACTGGCGGTTTAGAGTGGGCCTTGGGGGGCCTTAGTAGGGGCCACGGGTTGCTGCCTGGTGGCTGCATTACCCCTGGGTGGGTCTGGGTGGGGGCCTGGGGGTTCGGGATGTGGGGGCGGCCGGCCCCGTGCGGGGATCTGGGCGGGATCCTGGGGATTGGGTCCTAACTTGAAGGCTGCCGGGAGGAAGGCGTAAACACACATGGCTCATGGGATCCCAGGTGGACCTTGGATACTCTGAAATATTGGTAACAATTCTGTTCCATCATGGAGGAGGTGGATGTCCAGAAGGGAGAGGACCCAGTCTTACATGGATGTCATATGTCTTAACTATTCTGGAAGTTGGGCAAATGCAGGGATGGGAGTAGATATTTTGCTGGGATGGGGCTGGTTTGGTGCCCTCGGACTCCGTGGGGCTCTGTGATGCTGCTGTTTTGGGCTTTGGTGAGATGGGCTGGGGTCTCCATGCCCTGGGTGGTATTTTGGGAACGGAGGTGCCTATTGGGGCCAGCGGGGGAGCTGACTCCCTGAAGGGCTTATGGCCCCCCAGCCATTCCTCCCCATCCCCTGACATTTTCCTCCTACTGCTCCCTCACATCATCACACAAACAAATCATTCAACCTTAATGTTTTTCTGTTTCCAGAAAAGATTAAAAACCAGAAAAGTAGCTTTTCAACATGAGAGAATTTTTTTGCAAAAAAGAAGAAAAAACTAAAACAAAATAATGATTTGATGCTTCTGCTTCAGGTACTGTACGAACAGTCAGAGCTTTTGTTGATGCATCACGATGGATTCATCTGAATATTTAAAACCTCTGACGAGTGTTTCGCTACAGTACAGCTAATAATAGGTCTATTCAAAGAGGAAACAACAATTATTAACACCCCTTTCACCACATACACAACAATCAGAGCGAACCAGAAAGGGATTTTACTATAAAAGTGGATTAAAGAGTATAAAGGACAGTCAGGCCACAAAAAACAAATAAAAAAACTCCTTGATGTTTATTGTTTCAAAGCTGTTAGGTTGTAAGAATACCCAAAGATGAAGGCACCACGAGCCCTTTATTTGCGTGAGAACAGTTAATGTGCTGCTGAATTCTGTCCTATGTTGTCTAATGGATGTAAAAATGTGTTTCATGAATTCACTGTGCATCTGCAACAGCAGAGAAACAGCATTATTCTCTTTTGATTGAAGCCCAAATAGCTAATGCACTAAGCTTTTATTTCTTCTTAAATTAGGTCAAAGTGCACAACATCAGTTTGTTACAATGGTTTTAAATGTGTGAAACACTGAAAAACAATTTTTTTATAATTATTTCTGATTATAATTAGTCACTTAGTTTTTCATGCAGGCTGAACATGAACATGGTCTCCTACACCTATCTCCTGCGTTAGCTTCTGATTAGAAGGTGAAATTCTAGGATTAGAAAAGCCAGACAGATCTACATCACGCTGTCACTTAACATTCACGGATTTACCCATCTTGACTCACGACGAGGAAGGCTGTTGTTTGTTTAGCTTCCAGAAAATAGCAGAGAAAGTCTCAGCTTTTGCTAACTGTTAGCTTTAACAACTCCACCACACAGCAGAACTCCTCCAGACATGTGTTATTTGTGGGGATAAAACATCAACGTTGCACAGCAAACTGAGTCAGTCGTAGAGCAACGTTGCTGTTAGCCAATCAGAAGCGAGATGTCCAAATATCAGGAAATAAGACTCGTGCAAGCGGTGCACACAAGCTTTTTTCCCTACAGTACGACTTACAAGGTATTCATTCCTACTAGAGACCACTGCAAATGTGTTGACTAAATGAGTAAACCACACTTTTAAATATATTGTTCAGATAAAACACTTGAGAGGGGACCAGTAAAAGTTTAAGTGCACTGAAACACTGAAGAAACAAGGCTGCCTTAAAGCAACTGATATGGTACTGAATGCACACACGATTGTGGTGTGATTTAAATTTGTGAATTCACCTCTTTCCTTCGCCATACGACGTATTTGTTTCTTTAGCTCTAGTCTCTCCTCTTCTAGTCGTTCAATCTAGAGAGAAAGAACAAACATCAGCGAGTTCTTCAGTTATAAAACAACTTCTGGAACCTTTGTGAGCTCAGTGTACCTCTTTTGCAAGAACTTGATTTTCTGCTTTGTACTGGCGCTGCCTGAGAGTTTTGGCCCGCCTGAATTCTGTCAGATCCACTTCCTGTTTTGGTTCCAGACCTGAAAGCAGAAAAAAATCAAGCAAAATTGCTTGTTTGAATATCACAGCTTCAGGGGATGCACTCAGTTTAAAACACACTGAGTAACAAAAACAAGAAGTATTTTTCAAGGATTCTGACCCAGTTTTTCGCGAAAATCCTCGTTTTCATCCAGGAGGTCATTGATTCTCAGCTCAAGCTGGTTGATCTCTATGGTCATGGCCTCTGCCTCTTGATCTCTCACTCTAATTTGATTGTTACACTCTTTGATCTCAGCAATGGCAGCTTCCAGGCCATAAGTACCCTGCCATGCACAAACAGGACAGTTCATACACACCTGTACTCCCTCAGCTCTGGGTCTTTTTGTCTCAAATACTTTTTGATTAGATTTGGTGAAAAACAGACATGTAAACTCAGAAACCATGTTGCTCACACCACAGTCATGCTGGCATTTAAGCATCACTTTAACAAACAAGCCATATAAGTTAAAAAAAATCACAAGCCTCATTTCCAGGAAATTAAAAGCCAGTTAATTTGATTTTGGATGCTGCGGTTGTCAAAGTCAAACACAAAGGCGAGAGGGTATTGGTAGACTCACAGACTCATATTGGCTCAAGCGGTTTGAAGCCTCAATGAGGGCTTTGTCCTTCTCCTCAGCATCAGCTTCTGCTTGTCTTAACACTCGCTCTGCTTCCACGGCTCTTCTCTCTGCAGCACTCAGCTTTGACTTCAGCTCCTCTGTCCTCTTCTGCTGTGAGGTTAAAGGCCCGCCTTGGGACAGCAGAGCGAAACAATAGCTTATACTTTTGTAAAGAAACCCTCCTCTGGCTTTGCAACTGCTTCTACCAGCCAAACAGCTGCTAGAAGTATAACAGTGAATAGATCAGAAAATCATTTGGTTAAATACTCGTAATTAGTAAAACAGGAAAAAGAAACGACAAATGCTAAATTGTTATCTATGTACAATAACTCTCCTAAAAACATGCCAGTCTTGCTTGAAGGGTGGCTCTAAACAGGACATTTATACCAACGCAGGGCTGGGCAATATGGGAAAAAAATACAGAAAATATTTATCATTTCCATCTATGTCAATATGTAGCAGTATAAGACAAATCACTATTTTTGTTCATTTAATGTTCCCTGGTGAGATCTGGCAATATTAGAAGGTTATTTTTTTTATTAAAATTTCTTTTCAAAGGCTGAAAAAAGCTGTCATCAGTCATGTCAGTGGGTTTTTGAGTGTGTGAATTAAAATCCTTTTGGCTTTCCATACATTTACTTCTTGCTCTCAGAGGTTCTACATGATTGAGAACATACAATGATCACTATGAGTACACCTGACTACATTTGTCAGAAAGCCTTAAGTTTCCTTTCAGAATAAACATTTTCTATGGGATACCATACTACAAAATCATCATCATCATTTTCTTTATAGAGCACAATTAAAATCCAGCATGAGAGCTGACCAAAGTGCTTCACAGGCTAATAGAGAAAAGTAAAAACTATAAAACCAAAATAAAGCAATAAAAACACAGATAAAACATTAAAACAAAAGCAATAAAACAAATCATGGACTAAAAGTCAATCCATTGAAGTGAGTCTTTAAACGAGATTTAAAAACCGCCAGAGAAGGAGCCTGCCTTACACTAAAGCCCTTTTCAAATTGACATTCTGGAATATGTGTAGACAATTCAGTCCAGTTTTTAACCAGAACTGTGTTTTCAGACACACCACTTTTGCACCTGAACTTGTCCTTTCGGCTGCCTTCGCACAGCAGTGAAAAGTTCCAGATGTCCGAGGGGGAGGGGGTGGGAAGGCTGTACCCAGATATTGCGTAAGCATAGTGCGGAGGGCGTACATGCGTCATTTACCCAAACAAAGCTATTCAGTCAAACGTGGCCGATGAAGAGATAGAATTCCTCACACTGATCGGACTTATGTTAAGCATAATTCTGCGCACACAAAGACGCATCAGAGACCTGGATGATGAAGCTCAATGGTTAAAGGAATCACGGAAGTGGTGTGAGGCGCTCCGTCGCGCGTCTAGGAGACGGTACCGTCAGAGGCGAGCTGCCATGGTTCGCCGCATGCTACAGGAGCGAGCTATCTAGGTGTGCACAGCGTCCCCCGGTCCCCTCCTCCTCCTCCCTCTCCGGAACTTGACCTCACTGTCTGAAGCAGCCACCCTGTCCGTGACAAATCTGGTTCTGTTACTAGGGACTTCGTCCGGCTTAATTACGGAAACGATTATCTGGATGTTTGTATTCAGACACAAAGGTCTTAAGGACAGAGTCCCGAACATTTCAGTTTTTCATGGCCTGTCTTAAGGGGGCTCAAGAGGCAGTGCATTCCACAGCAGAGGGGGGCATAGATAAATGCTCGCACTCGCCGTGATTTATAACACATTCTGGGAGTGCAGAGGACGAGGGGATCTGCTGACCTCAATGAAAGGAATATATCGATATGGCAATATATCATGATATTATTATATTGATATTCAAAAGCTGTGTATCAAATTTTTGGAAGAACTGACATGCAAACATTTGTGTTTCTTTTGGTACAATTCAAACACCAACCGTTAGATGGCATCATTGTGCATTGGTTTTTGTTTCCACCACTGAAATGTAAATCTCTCTATTATGGTTCAGATACCTCCTGTTAAACCGGTTACTATCAGTTTGGAATGTTTTTTAAATTTTCCTACGATAACTTCAGTTTAAACAAAATTGCTAACATCACATATCGCAATATATATCGTATCGTACCTAGGGATGAGTACCGAATTCGGTACTTTTTAAGGTACCGACCGAATTCCATAGTACCGACCGAACACCGATTCACGTCATTTCAAACGGTGCCTCGTTTCGGTACTGCCAAGACAGTTGCGCATGCGCAAGAGCGTTATGTCGCCGGTCCCTGCGAGCCCGTTGTAAACAGGGCAAGCATGGTAGAAAGAACGCACGCTAAAGCTTGGGTCCACTTCACTAAATGTGATGGGTAACTGGGTGATGAAACTAGCGACAGACAACAATCTAAGTGAGACATCCTCATCTTAATCTGCTCCAGTAGGTAAATAAAATGTTTAAGATAACGTTACCTTGATTTGTTAGCTTCCGTTTCGCTAATGGTGCGTTCGCTTTCTCCTCGGAACTCCGATTTTCCGACTACAAGAACATGAACGCGCTCTAAAGTTTGGCTTTACTTTACTAAATGCGACGGGTGATTGGGTGAAGGTAAAACCAGTGACAACGATCTAAGTTTGAGGCATCATCGTTTTAATCTGCTCCAGCAGCTAAATAAACTGTTAAAGATAACGTTAGCTTGATATGTTAGCTTCCATTGCCACAGTTATCAGCTAATGGTGCGTTCGCTTTCTCCTCGGAAATTCTAACTTCCCAGTAGGAAAAATCAAATGAAAAAGGACGGCAAAAGGAATGAAGATACACAGTAAATTTAGTTCACAGTAAAG
Organism: Nothobranchius furzeri; assembly: GCF_043380555.1. Taxonomy (NCBI): domain Eukaryota; kingdom Metazoa; phylum Chordata; class Actinopteri; order Cyprinodontiformes; family Nothobranchiidae; genus Nothobranchius; species Nothobranchius furzeri. The sequence goes on along the minus strand of NC_091744.1, from coordinate 50,552,021 downwards.
ATGTTTGCTTCAGTTTAATTATCAGCTTATAAAACTACAAGGACGATGTTAAATTACAAACTTGTATGTTATTTATCGTGATATTTATCAAATATGGTTATATATTGAGAAAAATATATATTTAATTATAAAAGAGAATTAAAATAATAAACACTCAAAAGTATCGAAAATTGGTACCGTTAAGTACCGGTATCGACTCGTAGGTACCGGGAATTAGTACCGGATCGATTCAAATGTCAAAGGTACCCATCCCTAATCGTATCCCCTTTATACGTATCGTATCGCCCGAATGTCGATTATACACATCCGTATAGGGGTGAGCAGATCGGAAAGATACACAGGTGCCAGGTCATTTAAAGCCTTGTACACAAATGTCAGAAGCTCGAACACAACCGGAAGCCAATGTATACTCCCACAAATGTGAGCCATTGATTGCAAACAAGATTTGTTAATTTGAACACACAATAATGTGATTTCCCTAACAAATCCATTCAAGCCCATGTTGCAAAAATGAGCACACCCCAATTACAATCTTAGGAGAAAAGTCACAACTAAATTCACATTACCAGGCATTAAACCACTAGTGAGTCTAATGATTCATTTAAGAGATAGGTGACCTGCCAACAGCTGACTAAAAAAGGGCATTACTTAACACAGAAAAGCCCTTCCCATTTCATGCTGTCAGCAATGGCTCCACATCAAAGAGAAATGTCACAAAATATGAGAAAGGAAATGATGTCCCAATCTCCTGGTGGACAAAGATGGCCATCCCATTTGAGAATACAATTCACAATGGTGGGTCAGTGGTCGACAGTTAGTAAAAAACCTCAGTGAGGCATGACAAACCACATCAATCTCACCAAGACACTGTGCTGAGGCATTCATATACAAAAGGTCTCCATAATACAGAATAGACAGAAATGTTGCAGTAACTTGTTGTTTTATTGCCTCAAAAGAAAAACACTGTTTTATTTTCGAAAAAAGAAACCCAGTCTGAGTTTGACTTTCTTCACAAGATTATCTATATGGGGCTTGATGGAGAGGGACTCATTGAGCCAGACATCAGGATCCTCTGGAGGTTTTCTTCCTGTTAAAAAAGAGTTTTTCTCTCCACTGTCGCTAAATGCTTGCTTAGCATGAGGATTGCTGTGAAGTCACAGGCACTTGATGCAATTTGCTGGGTTCCTTATATAGGAAACTTTTACTGATTGGCTTAATGAACTGACCTGTATTGGAATGTTTACTATGTGAAGTGCCTTGAGACGACTCTTGTCGTGATTTGGCGCTATATAAATAAACTTGAATTGAATAGAAATTAAATCTAAATCACACCAAGAGAAATCTTAAACAATTCAGTGAACAGGCTTATCATTAGGATTTGTTTTTGGTTACTTGGAGGCAAATAGATTTGTTACCAGATGTCGAGCTAGCATGAGCATTCACCAAGGGGACTTTCATGGAAATTTTAAATAAGCACGCCCCCTCAGGAAACTCAGAATCAAAGGAAATCCCTGGTTCTCCCCCAAACTGTCAAATATTATCAGCGTAATATGTCATGGGCCACAGCCAAAAAAGGAAATCTCCTCTCTGATTGAGCAATCTTTAGGCAACTAAGAAATAAATGTACTTCTCTCATCAAAAAGGCCAAATCAGGCTATTACCTATCTGTCACAACAGAAAACCTGAAAAACACACATAAATTTTGGAAAGTGATTAAGTCTTTATCTGTCAGCTTACCTTCTCATGCTCTTCCAAAATTTGTCCTAAACAACTCCGCCCCAGTGTCTGATAAAAATGAGGTTTTAAACTGTTTTAACCCTCCCACTGTCCTAATGGGTGTGACCTCACAAGGACAGTTGACCATTGAGCAGGATTAATGGTTTATCACTTGGGTCCACGTGGCAGGGGTGAGGAGTGAGCACCACCTCACCCCAGTGAACAAGAGGGGTACCAAAACTGAACCCTGTGGTACTCCCATGTGGGCACCCAAAAATTCTAAGGACAACCCATCACATTTAACACACTGAGTTCTGTCCTTCAAGGTGTCTGTGAGATTGCGTGTTCGGACAATCCCACAAAAACAAGCTTTTGTTTTATAACAGCATGGTCTACAGTGTCAAATGCCTTTGACAGATCAATAAAAAGTGTGGCACAGTACCGCTTTTTATCCAGAGCAACAAGTATGTCATGGATCACCTTTGTAGCTGAGGTGATGGTGGTGTGCTTTTTTCTGAAAGCTGATTGCAGAATTGAGAGAAGGTCATTTGAATATAAAGTCTTACAATTATTCACTTACTTATGTCTATAGAATTTTTGCAAGGACACACAGATTAGATATTAATCTGTAATTTGTTAATAAAGCTGGGTCACCACCTTTTAGTAAAGGAGACAGAAAAGAAGACTTCCAAACTGATGGTATTAGTTTGTTTTTAATAGAAGGTTAAAGAGAACTGTAAGAGGCTTTGCTATGAAATCAGCAGCCATTAAAAAAATAGGGTTCTATCATGTCTGGACCAGAGGGTTTTCTGGGATCCAGACGTCTAATAATTTTATGTACTTGCTCTACAGGTGTTCCAGTAGAAGTCGACACAGAACCTGATGAAATAAAATGTTTGTTAACCCTCCCACTGTCTTTATGGGTGACCCCGCGAGGAAAGTTGACCATTGAGCAGGATTGATGGTTTATCCCTTGAGGTCCACGTGGCGTCGTCGGTCTCTGGACTGGAGGTGGCGTCGTCGGCCTCTGGGCTGGAGGCGTCGTCGTCGGCCTCTGGGCTGGAGGCGGCGTCGTCGACCACTGGACTGGAGATGGCGTCGACCACGGGACTGGAGACGGCGTTGACCACGGGACTGGAGACGGCGTTGACCACTGGACTGGAGATGGCAGAGACGTTGGACTAGAGGGGACGTCGACCTCTGGACACAAGGGAGCGTCGACCTCTGGACACGAGGGAGCGTCGACCTCTGGACACGAGGGAGCGTCGACCTCTGGACTGGAGAGAGCGTCGACCTCTGGACTGGAGAGAGCGTCGACCTCTGGACTGGAGAGAGCGTCGACCTCTGGACTGGAGAGAGCGTCGACCTCTGGACTGGAGAGAGCGTCGACCTCTGGACTGGAGAGAGCGTCGACCTCTGGACTGGAAAGAGCGTCGACCTCCGGACTGGAGAGAGCGTTGACCTCCGGACTTGACCTCCAGAGCGGATGAGGCGTCGACCTCTGGAGCGGATGAGGCGTCGACCTCTGGAGCAGATGAGGCATCGACCTCTGGAGCAGATGAGGCATTGACCTCTGGAGCGGATGAGGCGTCGACCTCTGGAGTGGATGAGGCGTCAACTTCAGAACACGAGGAGGCGTCGACTTCAGAACACGAGAAGCGTCGACACGAGGAGGCGTCGACCACAGGACTGGAGGAGGTGTCGACCACAGGACTGGAGGAGGCGTCGACCACAGGACTGGAGGAGGCGTCGACCACAGGACTGGAAGAGGCGTCGACCACAGGACTGGAAGAGGCGTCGACCACAGGACTGGAGGAGGCGTCGACCACAGGACTGGAGGAGGCGTCGACCACAGGACTGGAAGAGGCGTCGACCACAGGACTGGAAGAGGCGTCGACCACAGGACTGGAAGAGGCGTCGACCACAAGACTGGAAGAGGCGTCGGCCACCATCGACTTCTGGTCCGGGGGCGTTGGTTCCTGGTCCGGAGGCGTCGACTTCTGGTCCGTCGACTTCTGGTCCATCGACTTCTGGACCCTCAACTTCTGGTCCGGGGGCGTCGACTTCTGGACCGTCGACTTCTGGCCTGGGGGCGTCGACTTCTGGTCCGGGAGCATTGACTTCTGGAGTGGAGGAGGAGTTGCTGCAGATGGGATCGCTTGGACAGGCTGGACCGGATGCGGTGCGACCTCCGGGACCACCGCTGGAACTGGATGCGATTGAACTGGTGGTGCTGGAAACTGGGAAAGGAGGGAGGATAGAGTGTCCAGTTGGAGCTCCTGGAGACTAAGGCTCTGATGGAGTTGGGCCAGCTCAGCTCGGAGACCGGCAAGCTCTGCTGGGTGGACTGCAGGCTTGCTCCTCTGGCTCTGAGACGAGGGAGCTGCTGGCTGGACTGAAACCCTCTCGTGGTGATTTGGGGAGGACAGGGTGTCCAGGTGGGACTCCTTGAGGCTGACGAGCTGACGGATCCGGCCAAGCTCCGCCTGGAGACCTGCGAGCTCTGTCAGCTGGGCTGTGGGTGTGGTTCCTCCGCCTGCAGATGACGGAGGCGCGGATTGGACCGGAGACGGGACTGTTGGTCTGACTGGGGGCGGGTCCAAGCAGGTGCACCGAGCCGGGGCAGCGGCGAGCTCGCGGCTCCATCCTGGGACACAGGATTGCGGTGAAGCCCGGCATCCTTCCCCACGCCGTGGGCCAGCTCCGGGGGAGCACACAGCCAGTCTGGTGCCCATGAAGCTGGAGCGATCCGGAAGCGTCTCCCTGTCCAACCTCTCATCTGGCTCCGGGAGGGTGGAGAGGAACGCCGAGGCTGAGGGTCGGTGACGGCGTTGGCAGCGAGGCCAGAGTTGGAGAAGCCGGCCGGTGGTCGGAGGATAGGAACTGGAGCAGGCACTCCCAGGGGAGAATCTCCCTGCTGGATCCTTTAATGGGTTGGATCATTCTGTCAGACGCGTGCCGGTGAGTGAAGCGAAGGCAAGGATCCAAACGCGGGTGAAGAAGGCAGGTAGGCAGAAACGGTTTACAAAGGCTTTAATATAGAAACAATGATCCAACATGAGACACAAAACAGAAGGGGTTTAAATACAGGAGGGCTGGGAGTAGGGCTGGGCGATATGGCAAAAATAGAATATCACGATTTTTCCAATATTTTATCACGATTTCGATTTTATCACGATTTTTTATCCATGAATAGCATAACTTCAATTGCGTATTAAAGAAGAGAAACATTGAATAAATAAACATTTAATCATATTAGGGATAATCAACACAGTAATAACACACTTATATTTTAAACTCACACCAGAGATGATAAAAGCCCCGAGAGAAACAATTAGAAAAATCAGTTTTTCTCGTTTTTTAAGTAACTTAACATAAATTAAAATCGTAAACATATTTAAAGTGCAAACATGTCAATTGCAAACGTATTGTGCAAACATTAACTTGTTCAAAATACTATGTAGCTCCCAGTTGCTCATGTAGTGAATAGTTAAGCTCAAATACGGCTCTGATGTGCGGCTGGACCAGAGATCGCTTGTGGTAGCAAATAACTGCGCATTTTCTGCAACTCTCACTTTGCATTCTGCGTACATGCGTGGAATGGCAGTGTTCGAAAAATACTTGCGGCTGGAAAACTCGTAGCGCAGATCCAATGTTTTTATCGTGTTCTTAAATCCCACTCCTACTGTTCGCACGGGACACAAATCTTTAACCAAGTGGTACGTCACTGCATCTGTCACGCTGTTCCATCGTCTGCTGTCTCTGTCATAAGGAGTGAGTTTTGTGAGTGTTTCTGTTAGCGTTTGCTGCCTGGAAGAAGCACTAGCCGCTGCCGCTGTAGCCGCAGGCTTTTTAGCTTTAGCTGCCAGCTAGCTCTCATTGTATTGTTTGGGATGGCTTCTTTTCAAGTGATTAAACAAGTTTCTGGTGTTGCCATCACTTGCCTTGACGCTCTCCTTGCAAACTTTGCAAATGACGTTTCGCTGCTCTTTGTCATCTGGTGAAAAACCAAACCAGTTCCATATGACGAACGAGGCGTTCCTCTTTGGAACGAAAACCTCGTTGTCGCTCTCAGCCGCGGCCGAAGCCATGTTTGTTCACACACAGGTGAAAACAAGCGGGGCACTAATTTATTACCGTGACTCACTCTGATTGGTTAAGGGTCAAACAAAGGCGTGTCATTCGCCGGAGGTAAGTTCCCTTTTCATTCAGAGGCAGAATTTCAACAGCAGAGCTGTGAATCGTGATAAAAAGGTCTCTCAAAAATGACAGACCGTCAGATGTGTAGATCGTAAAACGGTCTAAAATCGTCATATCGCCCAGCCCTAGCTGGGAGCTTGGGTGATTGGGAAACGAGAGGCAGGTGGGAGCAATTAACAGAGACACAGGACTAAACCAAAAGGGGAGACAGGACAAGGTGTGACATCAAAACCTTTTTAGACCTTTTTTACACCTGCGAAGCTGAGAACAACAAGATAGTTCCTGCAGAACAAAGCTGACGCAAACTCCTTCAGAGTTAATTTTAAGACGCTCTGTTCCATCTATCGTGACCCGGAGACATTTCAGAACTGATTTGGTCGCATCGAGGTTTCTCTACGAACCACGTGCATTGGGGTCATCAGCTCCTTGACATCTCGGATCCAAATGGGGGTCTCCAGAATGGGGAGGTAGAGCACAGCAAGATAGCGTCTGTATGTGGTTTCGATAACAACTTTATAGCTTATTTGCAAACCAAATTTTTCCATCTGGAACTCAGCTTTCTGAGATACGGAGATTCTGAATACATTATATTCACACATAGGTTCCAGACACACCTTTAGTTCCATCCATCACAGTAAATGCTTAGTTAATCTGTCAAGTTTTAATTGTTTGTAAAATAAATTCTTACTTTTATAACCCTGACTCTTTCTTGAATCAAAACGAAGTGTGTACAATCCCTTAATGAATAAAAGAATCCTAGAATCTTCTGACTAATCATCCTAAGACCAAGCGGGGGATATTCTATATTTATCTAGAGTATCACAGCTTTTGGTCACAAGTGGTGTTAATAAAAATAAATAGCTTAAAGCAATTTACTTAACCCAACATACTATTTATTAACATTACAATTTCATTGATGGTATCATGAACTCAACAATGTACTGCTCTATACTGAAGGACAAGATGCTGCCATCACTCCATGCACTTGGTCATTGAGCACTTTTCAATCAATCAATCAATCAATCAAATTTTATTTGTATAGCACCTTCTACAACATTATCGGAAGCCCAAGGTGCTGAACAACATCATTAAAGGAAAAACATTCCCAGTACATGGGCATAAAAGCAGGATAAAAACATAAAATCATAAAATACCAAGCAAACACTATTACAGATAAAAAGAGATATCGGAATAAGACTAATCGATAAAAAACAAATGTTGGACAAAATAAAATCAAGCATCTGGGTTAAAAAGAATAGTTAAAACCATAATGTCAGGGCAATTCAAATGACCCTAACGCTAAAACGCAATCAAATAAAAGTGAGTCTTTAAATGAGACTTAAAGACTTGAAGGGATGGTGCCTGCCTAATGCTCAGTGGCAATTCGTTCCACAGAGTTGGAGCCAAAATAGAAAAAGCACGACAACCCCTCGATCGATATTTCGACCGGGGGACCACCAGAATTTCCTGCTCGGCTGAGCGAAGAGACCGAGATGGAGCATACCTGTTCAAAAGCGCAGTAATGTACAAGGGGGCACTGCCCTGGACGGCCTTCTAAACGAGAGTTAAGATTTTAAACTTAGCTCGATATTTTACCGGGAGCCAGTGCAGAGCACTAAGCACTGGGGTAATGTGCTCTTGACATCTAGTGCCTGTCAGGAACCTAGCCACAGAGTTCTGCACAAACTGGAGCCGTGCAACCGTGCACTGGGCCAGACCAGCATACAGAGCGTTGCAGTAGTCCAGCCGGGACAGGATGAAGGCATGCAACACAGACTCCAGATGAGCTCTGGACAACAGAGGCCTGACCCTGGATAGTCTTTTCAGGTTAAAGAAACAGGACCTCACCACTGTATTTACATGAGTGTCAAGATTAAGTGATGAGTCGATTTTAATCCCCAAATTACTGACCATTTTCTTTTCATAGGGTGTCAATGGGCCAAGGTCAATATCAGCACCAGAGCCATTTCTTCTGCCAGGACTAAGTATTATGACTTCCGTTTTGCTCTCATTTAGGTGCAAAAAATTAGAGGCCATCCAACATTTTATGTAAAGGAGAAACAGATCTACCCTCCCCACGTCGAAGAGGGAGATAGATCTGGCAGTCATCAGCAAAAAAATGAAATTTCATATTATGCTGGCGAAGGAGGACTCCAAGAGGAAGCAAATACACTGCAAATAGGAGAGGACCAAGGACAGAGCCCTGTGGCACACCCCAACAAAGTTTCACGCTGGGTGACATTACCTCACCCATCTGAACACTAAATGTTCTGTCTTGAAGATAAGAGCGAAGCCATTGGAGGGCCTGCCCAGTTATCCCCACCCAATGCTGTAGTCGGTCCAGAAGGACTTCGTGGTTGACTGTATCGAAAGCTGCAGATAAGTCCAGCAATAGCAGGACAACATCGTTGTCCATATCACAGGCTAAAAACGTGTCATTAAAAACCATTAAAAGAGCAGATTCAGTGCTGTGACCTTTCCTGAACCCTGACTGAAAGGTTTCCCATAAATCATTTGTGTCCAAAAAGTCAACCAATTGTGAATACACGACCTTCTCCAGCAGTTTTGAAAGAAAAGGGAGTTTTGAGATGGGCCTGTAATTAGCTAAGGTTGTCACATCCAGCCCCGTTTTTTTTTAACATAGGATGAATAACAGCCTTCTTAAACGAGGACGGAACCATACTAGAAGTAAGACTGCCATTTATGATTGCCAACAGCAAAGGGCCTATCACTGGAAAGAGTTCTTTATAAATTCTAGGGGGCAGCACATCACAAGGAGAGCCAGAAGGTTTGAGCTGAGCGACCAGTTTTTACAAGTCTGATAATCAATCAATCAATCAAACTTTATTTCAGACAAGGGATATGTCCATAACAAGAATAAAAAAAATAAAAAAATAAATAAAAAAAATAAAATACAAACACATTCTAATTACAAACCGTATAGGCAGTTGCTCCAATGTTTAAAAAGGACTGAGGAGTACCTCGTGTCACTGTAAGATAAAGATGACAGAGCTCTAACAACCGCGTTAGCTGACAAACTCAGTCGGCAGATGAATTTGTACATGAAGAGCCTCAGAAGCGCATGAAAAGTTGGGATGTTACTCGTAACAAACATGTGACTTGCCGAAGTCCATCTAGGGAGCTTCATGAGGATTCTAAAAGCATCCTGATAAGCCACTTGAAGCTTCTTCATTACTACCTTACTATAGTTGCACCACAAGTGGGCTGTATAGAGAGGAGTACAAAAGGAACGAAAGAGGGACACTTTAACAGGATCTGAGCACATGCCAAAGTTACGTGCCAGTGTGTTAGCCTGCATGTACAGCTTACCACACTGCCTCTTAATGTCCTCGTCATCACAGAGGTCACTTCTTAAAATGTGCCCCAAATATTTTACTTTGCTTACCACTTCCAGGACCTGATTTGTTAAGTTAAAAGATGGAAAATTAAGCTTCAGGTCCCCTTTAGTAGCAGCAATCATAACCACACTCTTTTTAGGGTTAAACAGGATGTCAAATTGCTCACCATACTTAGCACATGCCCTGAGCAGCTGCTGCAGGCCTGCGCTATAGGGAGACATGAGAACTAGGTCATCTGCATATATTAAATGATTTACCAGTCGGTCACCCACCAAGCATCCAGTCTTACTATCATTCAGAGTAACAGACAACTCGTCAAGGTACAGGTTAAAAAGGACAGGTGACAGAATCCCGCCTTGTCTGACTCCATTTGATACGGAGAAAGGTTCGGACACTTCTGTCCCCCACTTTACCTGCATTAGTTGATGAGAGTACCAGAAGTGCAAAATCCTAACTAGATAAGAAGGGACCCCTCTGTTTTGTAGCTTGATGAATAATTTCTGATGATTGACTCTGTCAAAGGCCTTAGAGGCATCTAAAAAACACATAAAAACAGAAGTATTATGCCTCATGTATTTGCTTACAGTTTCTTTTAAAGCATAGATACACAAGTCAGTACTAAGTTTACCTTTAAAACCAAACTGATTCTCTGTCGTAGTTATAAAATTTTGCAGTCTTTCCAGCAAAATATGCTCAAACACCTTGGACAACACACTAGCCATAGCAATAGGCCTGTAGTTATCAATACAGGAGATTTTTCCAGTTTTCTCTTTGACTATAGGGACTAAGAGAACAGATAACATATGGTCAGGCAAGATTCCATGCTTCAAAAAGCCGGTAAAGCACAATGAAAGTAACACCTGAGCTCTACAGCTAGCATACTTCATGTGCTCTGCTGATAGTTGATCCGGGCCGCAAGCTTTGTTTAAAGACATTTTCTCTATGGCGAGACGGACTTCATCAGCTCTGACAATCATACCATGATTGTAGTCAGTGTTGCCGACATTGAACCTTTCACTATTTACACAGTTAAAAATTCTGCTAAAGTGATTCCTCCAGGCTTCAACAATGTTCTTGTCTCCTGATACCCCAATTATAGATGCAGGTAGCAGCTGCTTACTGATACAGGAGCGTTTTAACTCCTTCCAGAACTCTGAAACATCATTATTCTTTAGTTTGTTCGCTAAGGAGTTTGCCCGCATTGTTTGCTCATTTCTTTTAATATAGCGAACAGCATTCTTGAACTTAACGTTCGCGGCTTTCTTAGACTCCAATATTGAACCGGATTTTGGTTTACCAGCAGCTGCCCAGACTTTATAGGCTGCTCTGGACTCAGCATGTAACGCATAAGCATGCTCACTCCATCCTGGAAGCGGTTTAAATTTTGTTGCTCCTTTTTGGCAGAGGAACTCGCTGGCAATAATCAAGCTGTCCACAATATTTTGATACAAAGTGCATAAGTGCAGCCTGTGCTCCATATGTTCACAGTTAACATCTCTACACTGTAACGTTTCTTTGTGGACACTAACAGATCTCAGACTACAATCTGACAGTAATGAATATTTCCTAATATCCTCGACTGACACTTTAGCCCAAGTAAGCTTCTCTGTGTGTGAGGGGCTCTGGTGTTGGAGCAGCACAGGCAAAGATTCACAGTTTACCACTAAGGAAACAGGGATGTGATCAGTTGTTGCCAGGGAGTATAAGATTTCCACCCTGGATATGCATTCATGTGCATCCTCAGTGCATATACAGTGATCAAGCCAGGAAGTTGAGTGCCATGCCTCACTGACATACGTGTGGCTGTCTGCTGGCAGTCTCTCTTTGCTAGTTAAAACCAAGTTATTATTTACACAAAACTGAATCAGATGTTGCCCAAAGGTGGAGCGAGTGTCTGAAATATCAGCATTCATATCACCAACAATAAAAACACAATTAAACTCACACTGACTGATAAATGAGCTTAAAAAACCAAGTTTCGCCAGATATTCATCTTCATTCTGCTGACTCTCATATGGCATATAAATATTTAAGATCATGAATACCTTCTCATCCATAACAATCTTTACTGCTATGCACCAGTCCACATTTAGCCTGACAACAGAAATAAAAGGATCATAATCCTTGTGCCATAGGATGGCCACGCCTCCAGGTATCCTTCCTTGAATAATTCCAGATGACAGATCAGTAGTGGACTCCCCAGCACCAAAAAAATTGCAGTGAAAGGAGTTTAACCGATCCAGGTTCTGTTTGGGCAGCATTGTCTCTTGCAGACATAAAATGTCAACATCTTCCAAAAGTTTATCGACAACAATACGACGTGCCCTATCCCCAGCCCCGTTACCGAGGCGCAGGCCACGGGAGTTATATGACACAATTCTCATGCTTTACTGGGTACTTCCTGAGTAAGCGGCTCCCCACTGGGCCCACCCGCAGCTCCATCTGCAGCCACAGCTCTGCGCTTCTCATAGAAACGCCTCACGAAGGTTCCTTCAGGCCACAGTTGAGGATCATACAGTTCAGATACCTCCTCACATTCTGCCGAAACTTTAAAGGAACTACATCGGCTCTGGTTGTTGTTAATCTTTTCACACCGCACCTCACGATGTAGTTTTTCTTTAAGATAGTCAGCCAGCACACTCGGCATAAGATCAGGGCAGAACTTCGTTGCGAAGACACTCACCAGTTTCGTTTTTAAAACTTTGATCCTTCCTCCGGCACAGGATCCCACGACAACATGCCTCTTAGCGAAATTCCGTTTAGGCCTTAGTTGAGCAGGGCCTTCATCTGGAGCCCGCTTTGGACGGCGTCCTTCCTTAACAACTTGACTCCAGGCAGGTGAAGCGTTACTCGGATCCAAACCCCCCACATTATTTGAAACCACCGGATCCCTCCTCACCGTTCGGGCACCAGCCCCACCGCCCGAAGCAGGTGATGAAGCCGTTTGCACCTCAGCAGTAGCTCCGATCTGCCGCGCCGTCTTCTCCATCCTTTGACACGTCACCAGCTGATCGGAACAAGGCGGGTTGCCTCCGCCGTTCACGCCAAGTTGCTCTACCGCGCCCAGGCGATCACTCATGTTAGCTGTCACCACACGGAGATTTTCGCAGACACTCGTCTGGGTAGACATCGCTTGCGTCAACAGAGAAACATCAGTGCTTAGCTTCTCAATTTTACCAAGCAGGCAGGAGACATCCATACTGCTAAAAGTAATTGTGGGAAGCTCGTCCAGATGATGCGACACAAAGCGGGGGATGTTTTCGCCGGCCTCATTAAGAAGCTTCAAGCAGCTCTTCACGTTGTTAACGTCCTTTTGAGGGCCTTTGTGCGTTACTAGACGCAGCGTTGGGCTCGGGCATAAATCATGGAGGACCTTCTTTGAGGCCTCAATCCACTCCGAACCAAAGTGTTTCACAGCAAGCAAAATGATGTCATCATGGCATAACGTTTTCATCTTAACAACAAGAAAATTTAAAAACTCGTCTTCAACAAGAGTCTTGCCGTCAGAAGTGTTATAAATCACTGGTTTAGCTCTGGGTCCACCAAAGGCTTTCAAGCCTGCTGGAGCTGAAGAGCCACCAGCCTGCACTCCCGCCATCTTCCCAAAAGTTTGATTTATGGTTCTTAAAGTTAGCACCCAGATTAATGTGGATTTGGCTGATTTTCGTGGAATAAAAAAAAAATGATACAGTCTCAAATGTTACCAGTGTAGCCTTGAGCGGCTCTAGGAGTAGGGAGTCAGGTGGTGAGTTTGTAATGGCAGCTCGAATAGCTGTAACCTTATCAACAAAAAAGTGCCAATGATCCAGAACACATCTAAAGCTACTGTTGCATTTCTGAAGAAGAGCAGTGTGAAGGTGATTGAATGGCCAAGTGTGTCTCCTGATCTGTCTCTTCGTCTTCGTCTTCCTCCGCTTATCCGGGTCCGGGTCGCGGGGGCAGCATCCCAACTAGGGAGCTCCAGGCCGTCCTCTCCCCGGCCTTGTCCACCAGCTCCTCCGGCAGGACCCCAAGGCGTTCCCGGACCAGATTGGAGATGTAACCTCTCCAACGTGTCCTGGGTCGACCCGGGGGCCTTCTGCCGGCAGGACATTCCCGAAACACCTCCCCGGGGAGGCATCCAGGAGGCATCCTGACCAGATGCCCAAACCACCTCAACTGGCTCCTTTCGATCCGGAGGAGCAGCGGTTCTACTCCGAGTCCCTCCCGAATGTCCGAGCTCCTCACCCTATCTCTAAGGCTGAGCCCGGCCACCCTACGGAGGAAACTCATTTCGGCCGCTTGTATCCGCGATCTCATTCTTTCGGTCATTACCCAAAGCTCATGACCATAGGTGAGGATTGGGACGTAGATCGATCGGTAAATCGAGAGCCTGGCCTTCTGGCTCAGCTCCCTCTTCCCCACGACAGATCGGCTCAGCGTCCGCATCACTGCAGACGCCGAACCAATCCGCCTGTCGATCTCCCGATCCCTCCTACCCTCACTCGTGAACAAGACCCCGAGATACTTAAACTCCTCCACTTGAGGTAGGACCTCTCCCCCGACCCGGAGGTGGCAAGCCACCCTTTTCCGGTCGAGAACCATGGTCTCAGATTTGGAGGTGCTGATCCTCATCCCAGCCGCTTCACATTCGGCCGCGAACCTACCCAGCAAGAGCTGAAGGTCAGAGCTGGATGAAGCTAGGAGGACCACATCATCCGCAAAAAGCAGAGACGAGATTCTCCTGCCACCAAACTCGACACACTCCACACCACGGCTGCGTCTAGAAATTCTGTCCATAAAAGTGATGAACAGAACCGGTGACAAAGGGCAGCCATGGCGGAGTCCAACCCTCACTGGGAACAGGTCCGACTTACTACCGGCTATGCGGACCAAACTCACGCTCCTCTGGTAAAGGGACTGAATGGCCCTTAACAGAAAGCCACCCACCCCATACTCCTGGAGCGTCCCCCACAGGGTGCCCCTGGGGACACGGTCATAAGCCTTCTCCAAATCCACAAAGCACATGTGGATTGGTTGGGCAAACTCCCATGCCCCCTCCATCACCCTTGCAAGGGTATAGAGCTGGTCCACAGTTCCACGGCCAGGACGAAAACCACATTGCTCCTCCTCTATCTGAGATTCAACTATCGATCGGACCCTCCTCTCCAGTACCTTGGCGTAGACCTTTCCAGGGAGGCTGAGGAGTGTGATCCCCCTATAGTTGGAACACACCCTCAGGTCACCCTTCTTAAAGATGGGGACCACCACCCCGGTCTGCCACTCCCTAGGAACTGCCCCCGATGACCACGCAATGTTGTAGAGACGTGTCAACCATGACAGCCCTACAACATCCATAGCCTTGAGATACCCAGGACGAACCTCATCCGCCCCCGGGGCTCCGCCGCTGTGTAGTTGTTTGACTACCTCAGCAACTTCTGCCCCCGAGATCGGACAGTCCATCCCCAGGCCTCCCAGCTCTGGTTCCTCCTCGGAATGCGCATTGGTGGGATTGAGGAGCTCCTCAAAGTATTCCTTCCACCGTCCGACTATAGCCTCAGTTGACGTCAGCAGCTCCCCATCCCCACTGTAAACAGTGTGAGCGAGTTGCTGCCTTCCTCTCCTGAGGCGCCGGACAGTTTGCCAGAACCTCTTTGGAGCCGATCGATAGTCTTTCTCCATGGCCTCACCAAACTCCTCCCACGCCCGAGATTTTGCTTCCTGATCTGAACCCAATCAAACACCTGTAGGCAACTCCGAAGCAGCAAGCTGAGCATCACTCTCCATCCAGGCTCTAAAAGAGGTTATTCTTGGAGAATGGAAAAGGGTAAATGTTGCAATATATCGCTAACTTGTTCATTTCATTCCTAGAAGACTTTGTGCTGTCCTTGAAAATCATGGTGGTCATGCAAAATACTAGATGTAGTAGTTTTGTTGTGGGGTGTATTCATTTGTGATTCAACCAATTTTAGAATAACTTAAGATTTTGGAATCTAAATTATTTTATTAACCTTAATTTCATGTTCTAGAGTTAAACAAGTGTTCAATAAAACCCAGCCTTCTGAAATTTTTGGAAATGTTTCTTTTGTTCATTGAGCTACTGATTAAATTTGTAATTTTAAAGGGGGTTTACGCATTTATGCAGAGCACTGCAAATCTTCCACATTGATTTATAACCGCTGACGAACATAACACCTAAATAGATGAATGAAAAGAAGACTTTGGAGCCAACACTCCAGTTTTAAAGTGGCCGATTTTTTTTCAACCTTTTGGCAACTGAAAGCATTTTTATATTATTGGGGTTAGTCTTGAGTCACGTTGCCACTATTTTAAGTCAACACATCAGAGAATTGCTTACATATTCATCATGCAGGGCATTAGCATTAATGTGGTTCACCTTCAACAAGCACTTCAACTCCAATATGTCGTCTTGACAACTGTGTTTGGGTTTCCACCACCTTCTAAGGAAACATCTGGCTTTTTACTATTTAAGTCTTTCAAGTAGAAACAGGTGTGGCAGAGCATGACAACAAGTCAGCAGTCAGCCTAAACCAAAAAGGTAAGCCCTGAAACAAATAGCTTGCCAGTTATTGCATTCATGACAGGCATTTTTAATGAAACCAAATATGCTTTCATGACTATAAACTCATCTTAGGGCCACTACCCATTCCCAGTTTGTTTTATTCTGCCTAATGTCCTAGTTTCAGGAAACACCTTAAAACATTGGTACCATTTTCTGGCTATTTGGTTCCACTGATGTTCTCCATGAAATGGTAAAAGGTAAAGAAACACCTTGTATATGAAGTATTATTAACAAATAGTCATGGTCAGAAGGGCTCCACCAACCTCTTTCTTTGCTCGTGGATGTCTTGAGCTCCTCGATGAGCCGGGCTTGTTGTTCCATCTCTCCTGTGTACTGCTCCACCTGCTCGCTCAGCATCTTGATTTGACTATCTCGCTCCTGGACAGCCTTTAGAGAATTCACCAACATTTCCAAATAATGAGAATTTATGCTCAACACTAAACACAGCTGTGACCCACTAAATTACCCATACTTTCAAAAATAGGTAAACATATAAAAAGAAAACAAGAAGAGTCTAAGGATGAAGAGACACATGGATGAGACTTACACCGCAGAGCTCAT
The DNA here is from genome assembly GCF_043380555.1 of Nothobranchius furzeri. NCBI lineage: Eukaryota > Metazoa > Chordata > Actinopteri > Cyprinodontiformes > Nothobranchiidae > Nothobranchius > Nothobranchius furzeri. The sequence goes on along the minus strand of NC_091744.1, from coordinate 50,535,623 downwards.
GTATGACCTGGCCTCGAGCAGCGAGACAGATGAAAGGGTGGACAGGTTGGTGAGAAACAAAAAGGTAAGAAAAAGCAAAAAGAAAAAGGAAAGCCAAAAGAGCAAAAAGACATTTAAGCAAATGAACAGATAAACAGTCATGTTAGATTTAACTTTAAGCTGTAATCATTTCTCTTTTATCATGAATTTACATGAATTCAATGAATTGTTTTAAAGACACTTTAAAAATGTATACATGACAGCAACAATCACCTAGATATAAAGGATGAACATATTCAGATTACAACTGCTGTAGAAAAGAAGCCTGGCCTGCCACACTCCTCCTCTGTTTAATTCTGCACAGAGAAAGGTTTCTGGGAGCTCTTCTATTCAAATAACCCCGCCCCCTGAGAATTCTAACCGAGCCAATCAGCGCTGAGTATCGTACATCACACACCATAACGCCGAGTTAGTCATAAACATGGCGACTGAAGCGGAGTTCGCTGCAGCTCTTTCCTCTGTTCCAAATGACTTGAACATGTCTTTAAAACCACAACAAGTAGAAGCGCTAAAAGCCTTTTCTCTAAAAAATAAAAGATGTTTACGCCGTTGCCAGACCCCATTTTTGACTACGGCGTAAAAAAGTACAGCGTCGCGCTTCTGTCTTTTTTCTGATTGGTTATTTTTGAGCTGGCTAGTCCCGCCCCTCAAGTGCTCTCTGCCAGTGAGTTACAAGACTCATTCTCTGTGCAGAATTAAACAGCGGTCGAGTCTGGCAGGCCAGGCTAGTAGAAAAGTCCCAACTATCCCAGATGGCCACTAGAGACAGGCTCCGTAACATCACCCAGATGAGTCCTACAAGTTCTGGTAAGATTGTTACTGACCATGTTTTCAGGGTGTTTGGTTCTTTGATTTTTCCACAGTGGTGGAACTAGCTAATTGTGGTTTAAAATCTGCAAAAATGTGATTTAGAGCAAGAGCTTTCTAGCCTAGTGAACTAGACTAAACTCTTGCTTTGCAAAGTTTGGTCTAGGAACGCTCCAGTGAAACCTTCGCTGCCCCTAGCAGCATTCTGATAGACCAATTGCAGCTCTCTATCGGGGTTTCATACCGATAGAGCGCTGTGATTGGTCTACAATTGTGGGTCAATCAAGATGCCATTATGGAGCAGACAGATGTAATTAAGTCCTTTATTTACAAAAAGGATGTATTTTTGCCTTCTTCAACAGCCGACTGCCTCATTGACCGACATCCGTTGCGGTGATTAAGTCATATTGTTTACTGTCTAGTAGCATGTGGAGATCATTTAAAAGACAATGGTAGAATCCACCCCACAACCGGGAGCCGTCAATTGCAGTTACATATTTTACTCTGTATGCAGATGAGTAAATTAATCATGTATGAGTTTTTTTTGGCAAAACAAAATATTCTTGATTTTAATCTAACAGTCTCCAGATCTTGTCACCCTGAAATAATAATTTGACTATATTCATGACCATCTCCTTAAAAAGCAGCTGAAAACTCACCTGTTCAAGCTGGTTTTTGCATGACCTTCGTCACCACCCTCTCCTTATTCTGTTCTTATGCCGCCTTTCCCGGGATCTATTGATTTCCCTCTTTCCAATTCATTTTCTATCTCCTTTTCCTTACATATTTTTTCCTTTCTCCTTTTAAAAATATTTGTAATTATTTTATAAATATTTTTATACTGTAATTTATGTTTTTGTGAAGCACTTTGTGATTTTTATCTTGAGAAGCGCCATATAAAAGATCAATTTCTTTCTTTTCTTTTGTTTCTGTATTTGTAAATGGCTCATTTTTGTATAGCGCCTTCTTAGGGTTCTAAACCCCCCCAAGGCGCCTCACAACACACTCAGTCGTTCACCCATTCACAAACACATTCACTCGCTGGTGGGGATGAGCTACGATGTAGCCACAGCTGCCCACTGACAGAAGTAAGGCCGTTCAAATACTGGCGCCACGGGTCCCTGACCACCATCAGCAGACAAGGTGGGTTAAGTGTCCTGACACCCTACATTTATGACCTTGTACAAAACCTTCTACTTTAAGTCCCTAAACTAAAATAAACCATGTTTAGAAGATGAGCAGACTGACTCTGTGGTGTTTAAGACCCAGTGTGAAAAATCTGGATTCATTAATAAGTTTTTATGGAATAAAATTAATCAATTTTGTCCAGTAAATGGAAGGTTGCAGGTTCGATTCTGGCTCCATCCAGAGAATGCTGCTGTTGTGTCCTTGGGCAAGACACTTAATCCGACTTGCCTGCTGGTGGTGGTCGGAGCGACCGGTGGCGCCTGTATTCAGCAGACATTGCCTCTGTCAGTGCGTCCCAGGGCAGCTGTGGCTACATCGTAGCTCATCACAACCAGCGTATGAATGTGTGTGTGAATGAAGCGCCTTGGGGGGTTGTAGAACTACAAGAAGGCAATAAACAAATACAAGCCATTTACCATCTTTGTGAACTTTAAAGGCCTCTTGGAAACATGGTACCAAACTTTGAAACAATCCAGCCTGTTCATACATGGTTACACATTAGGCTAAAAGGCAGGGGGGAAAACACTTTGTATGAACAAATACCAAAATCAGTCTCATTACTTTGGGACTTTTAAAACCTGGTAAGTGGTGTCAGAGTGGATTCAGTGTATCACCTCTTTGCTATATGAAATATAAAATCAAGTCAACTGAAGCTTTTGCATCATAGTTGTTGGAGTTTATCTATGAAAAAGTTAAAAGAGTGTCCTGCAGGCCCTGCCCTGGGAGTAAAGGTATCAGGGGAATGGGGGTCTGCTCACTGAGGAGATTCATTGAGGAGGAACCTCACAAACCTAAAACATCAGGGGTCAGAAGAATCAAATAGCAAGGTTTTAGTCTTTCTTATTTAGAACAGACCTGCTGCAAAGCAATAACGTTGCTTTTGTCCAAGTCCAGCTGGGCAGAGCGCAACTTCTCCCTCAGGTCATGGATCATCTGCTGATACACCAGAAGTTCTTCATCCTTCATGGAGAGCACCCTCTGTGTGAGAAAAGCATCATGTCACCATATTTCATAACCACTAAGAAGGGAGGAACACCATATCTGAAGAAATTCTGCAGTCTAGAATCTAGACGAGCAGACTTCAGAGACTTCTGTTTTCACCTGCTTCTCTGAGTCTGGGTTACGAGGTAGCAGAGGCCCAAACTTACATCACTTTCACTGGCAAGATTCCCAGGCAATCTCTGGCCAATGTGGAGTTAATTCCTCCAATATGTCCAGGGATGAATAAGGGGCCTCCTGCTGACTGGACCTGCCTGAAACACCTCTCCCGAGAGGCATCAAGGATGCACCCTTACCAATTGCCCAAACCATCTCAGCTGGCTCCTCTTGGCTTTACTCTGTCTCTCACAAATGTCAGTGCTTTTCACCCAATCTCTAAGGATGAACCTGGCCTCCAGACAGGGGAAACGTGTTACCCCAAGTAACTGTGAGACTAGATTCAGAACTCAAATTTGATTCCCACATCAGCATGGCTGTGAAAGCCTGCTTCTTTCACTTGCGACGGTTGGCCAAAATCAAGCCAATGCTGTCTAGAGCACATCTTAAGTCTGTTATGCATGCATTTGTTTTATCCAGGCTTGATTATTGTAATAAGCCACATGCTGGGCTTAATCAGGCAGCATTGAAACAGTTACATCTGGTTCAGAATTTGGTAGCTAGATTCCAGACAGCAACAAGGAAAATCGCATATTTATACACATGTGCTGACTTCACTACACTGGCCCTCAGTAGGTTATTGGGCCAAGTTTAAAATTCTGTTGTATGTCTTCCGGTCTCTTCATCATAGTGTCACACTGTACCTGGCTGGGTTACTACAACGGCATACCCCTTCATGCTCCCTGTGCTCGGCTGAGCAGGAGCTGCTGACTGCCCTACAATCTAGGTAAAGGTCCAGGGCTGATCAGGCTTTTGCTGTCTTGACTCCTACTCTTTAATGAGCTACCACTTGCTATCAAACAGTCACCATCACTACAGGTCTTTAAGAGTCACTTGAAGACTCATTTTTATCTTTAGGTTTTTATATAATATGGTATTTACATTTTTATTATCTCTGTTTTATCTGTTTTTACCCTCCCTGGACTGCCACCTTACCGTCACGGAGGTGTTTGAGTGTCCCAATGATCCTAGGAGCTAAGTTATCCGAGGCATCATGCCTCAGGTAGGGTCATCCATTGCAAACAGGCTCTAGGTGAGGGATTAGACAAAGAGCAGCTCAAAGACCTATTATGATGAAAAATAGACATGCAAAAAGTGTACCCTTGTCTGGGCGCGAGTCACCGGGGCCTCCCTGTGGAGCCAGGCCTCGAGGTGGGGCACACTGGCGAGCACCTGGTGGCCGGGCTTTTACCTATGAGCCCAGCCGGGCAAAGCCCGAAGAGGATACCTTGGCCCCCCTTCCCACAAGCTCACCACTCATGGGAAGGGCCAAAGGGGTCAGGTGCAGTGTGGGACAAGTGGTAGCCGAAGGCGGGGACCTTGGCGATCTGATCCTTGGCTATAGAAGCTGGCTCTTGGCATGTGGAATGTCACCTCTTTGGTGGGGAAGTTGCTGTGCGAGGTTGAGAAGTTCAGAATAGATATAGTTGGAGTCATCTCAATGCATGGCTCTGGAACCAGTTTCCTTGAGAGGGGTTGGACAATCTAACACTCTGGAGTTGCTCCCACTGAGAGGTGCCAAGCAGGGGTGGACATACTAGTTGCCCCCATCTTAGTGCCTGTACATTGGGATTTACCTTGGTGAACGAGAGGGTAGCCTCCCTCCGCCCTAGTGTGGGGTCCTGACTGTGGTTTGAGCTTATGCACCAAAGTACAGCCCAGACTACCAACCCTTTTTGAAGACCTTGGAGGTGGTGCTGGAGAGTGATCCTTCCAGTGACTTCCTTGTTCTGCTGGGGGACTTTAACGCTCATGTTGGCAATGACAGTGAAACCTGAAGAGGTGTGGTTGGAAGGAACGACCCCCCAATCTGAATTTGAGCTGCATTTTGTTATTGGACTTCTGTGCTAGTCATGGTTTGTCCATAATGAACACCATGTTCAGACATAAAGATGTCCATATGTGCTTTTGGCACCAGGACACCATAGGCCGCTGCTCAATGACTGAGTTCGGCGATTGCTTTTTGCCTTTCTGTTAAGCTACCGCTTTAGCTCCGAGGCGCATGCGCAGTAGTGACTTTCCAGCTCAGCCTTCACCACTGGAGAAAGAAAACATGGCGTGTCGAGCTATGCCTTTAATGTTATTAACGGTACTGTGGACGCTTTTTGGCGCTGATCAATGACATTACTCACTGCCAAAGCAGTCGTGATTTGCTGACGTCTGTGCAAAGTTCTGAAAGGGCTGAATTTGCATGGAGACACAACAACTGAGAAGAGTGAGACATCGTATCACCCGGTCGATTACCCTGTCCCAGATTTTACCCTGAAGTTCCGGCAATGGAAACACAGCTATTGTCCCCAATGCTCCCTGGATGTGATCAAAACTCTGCCAAAGGTATAGTTAAAGACCATTCGGACAGATTCTTTAAGACTGCTCGCGGACCACAGTGGTGATTAAGTTCTTGGTCAGCAATCCACATGCAAATGAGGGTTGACGTGAGCCGTGGACATGGCAGAGCCTGTTGGTCTGTGGACTCCGAGATGTAGTGGTGGAGATGGCGAGTAGAGACCACGACCACTAGCCACTGACTATGGGAATCTGGCTGGACTTAATGGGAGTGAAGTGGGTGTATTAGAGAGGAGAAGACACTCGGTAGCAATTGAAGAGTCAGGATATGCACAATGGCTGAAGGAATGCAAGACAATGCTGCAGCACAGCTTATTTGGTGCAACTGTCCTGTTTTATGGTTTTACTTAAGTTGCTGAACGTGAGCGGTTCAGTTCGGATGACCTATTTACATGCAGAATGTAATCATAAAGCTATCGCATTACGTATCTGGATGCTTCAGCTTGATTAGAACCAGTTCACCTTCAGCCAGACTAATACATTTACATGCAATAACA